>NC_067435.1:1610000-1910000 GCF_009764475.1 Pristis pectinata | reverse complement strand
CCTTTAAACTGTCTGGCCTTCAGTCCAGGTGAAGGGTCTCGACCCGAAATGTCGACTGTCCATTTCCCTCCACGGATGCTGCCTGACCCACTGAGTTCCTCCAGCTTCTTGTTTGTTGCTTCGGAAGTACTTGACGGGCTGTAGAAGGCTTTGGGATGTCGAGGGAGGGATGTGGAAAGGGCGACAGAAATTAAAGTCTTCCTGTGACTCAGCAGAGCCCAGGAATGAGTGGAGACCTACGTTGTGGCTTACAGCCAGCAGCACCCGTCTCCCCTCCAAGTACCAGTGCTGTCTACGGCTCCTCTCCTGCCCTTGTCTTTCCCTTTTAGTTCTCTCTGTGCTCTCCCTGCAGAGCTAACTCCGCACTAGCACAGTAACCATCAGCTCCAAGTGGGCCCCACTGATTACTCTGGGCTATTGTTTCCTTGACAACTCCTTCAGCGCCCCCACTCCTCACCAGCCCCCCCCCCCAAGTTCAAGTTCAACTTTGTGTTACATCATGTCTGGTTGCCCTGGGTTACCAGACAGACTAGACGTGACTGTCACCAGGAAGAAACTTTCTCTTCCTGCCTCTCTGGCGCTCCCCACCCACTAGACCTTCCACTGAACACCCCAGTCACTGCCAGCACAAGTATTCATGAAGTTCGACTGTACGACTGTGTGTCTCTGGCTTGCCAAGCAGCCCAGAGACCACAAGGGTTGCCGGCGGAGACTTTATGCTGTGTGTGTTTGACACTCGGGTTAACATAACGAAGGAGGAGCTAGAATCCTATTCCTCACTATTCTCCCTTGAGAGATTCCTTCAGAAATCTGAAACAGCTTAAGTAAATCGCTTTCAAACTTGGGAGATTTACTGAGAGCTGTAATTTAACCCCACAATTGCTGAATCTTTTTAGAACTTTTTTTTACATCTCCTTCCCCAGGAGTTTGTTCCCCACTCTCCAGGTGAGCAGTTCTGTGCCCAGGGATAGTCACCTGAACAGGTAGTCACTTCATTCTGGTCCCAGTGGATCTTTCCTGATCCAATGTCCATTGACTATTCAGCTGTAGGAGGAGGATTAGACCACAGCCTGTCATTATAAAGACACACACAAACACATGAACACACACACACACAAACATATGCACACATGAACACACAATGCACACACATTTACAGACATGTGAACACACACACATGACCACACACATGCACGCGCTCACACACACACACACACATACACACATATGAACACACACACACACACACACACACACACACACACCTGGGCTACAACAGCACATCCCAGACCAGTGATTTCTACCACAAAGGACAAAGACAAGAACAGCTGGCACAGGGACCCCACCACCTGCAGATTCTCCTCCAACGTGCACTGTCCTGACTTGGAAATATATATTACTTTTCCTTTATCATTGCTGTGTCTAAATCCTTGGGTTAATTAAGGAGGAGCAGCACAGATTGGTACAAGGCAGATGGTGTTTGACTAAACTAACTGAAATGTTTGATGTGTTAACGGAGAAGGGTGATGTAAGAAGGGAGTGGACCTTCAGACAGTGACCGGGCACCACTCTATCCTGGCACAGTGGAACAGCTGGTAGAGTCGCTACCTCACAGCTCCAGAGACCAGGGTTCAATTCCAATATCTGGCGCTGTCTCTGTGGAGTTTGCACGTTCTTCCTGTGACTGAGAAAAGATATACTGGCTTTGGAGGCAGTGCAGAGGAGGTTCACCAGGTTGATTCCAGAGATGAGGAGGTTAGTCTACGAGGATAGATTGAGTTGCCTGGGACTATACTCGCTGGAATTCAGAAGAATGAGGGGGGGATCTTATAGAAATGTATAAAATTATGAAAGGGAGAGATAAGATAGAGGCAGGAAGGTTGTTTCCACTGGTAGGTGAGACTAAAACTAGGGGACATAGCCTCAAGATTCAGGGGAGTAGATTTAGGATGGAGATGAGGAGAAACTGCTTTTCCCAGACAGTAGTGAATCTGTGGAATTCTCTACCCAAGGAAGCAGTAGAGGCTACCTCATTAAATATATTTAAGACACAGTTAGATAAATGTTTGCACAGTAGGGAAATTAAGGGTTATGGGGAAAAGGCAGAGAGGTGGATCTGAGTCCACGGACAGATCAGCCATGATCTCATTGAATGGCGGAGCAGGCTCGACGGGCCAGATGGCCTCCTCCTGCCTCTATGTTGATAGATTAACTGGAGAGTGTAAATTGTCCCGAGTGTGTGGGTGAGTGGTAGGGGAGTAGATGGGAGTGTGGGGAGAATAATGTGGTGAAGAAGGCGTTTGGCACGCTGGCCTTCATCCATCAGGGCATTGAGTACAGGAGGTTATGTTGCAGTTATATAACACGTTGCTGAGGCTGCACTTGGGGTGTTGTGTACAGTTCTGGTCACCCTGTTATAGGAAAGATGTTATTAAGCTAGAAAGAGCACAGAAAAGATTTACCAGGATGTTGCCTGGACTTGGGGGCCTGAGTTACAAGGAGAGGTTGTGTCGACTCAGACTTTATTCCCTGGAACGTAGGAGATTGAGGGGTGACCTGACAGAGGTGTATAAGATCATGAGGGGCATAGACAGGGTGAAAACACACAATCTTTTTCCCAGGGAGGGGGTGCTGAAAACAAGAGGGCACAGGTTTAAGATCAGAGGTGAGAGATTTAAAAGGGACATCAGGGGCAGCTTCTTCACATAAAGGGTGGTGCGTATTTGGAACGAGCTGCTAGAAATAATGGTTGAGGTGGGCACATTAGCAACATTTAAAAGCCATCTAGATAAGTACGTAGATAGGAGAGGTTTAGAGGGCTGTGGGCCAAACACGGCAGATGGGACTAGGTCGCTGGGCAACATAGTCTACATGGACGAGTTGGGCCAAAGGGCCTGTTTCCATGCTGTATGATTCTATGACTCTATGTAAAATAGGATTGGTGCAGGATTAGCGTAAATGGGTGTTCGATGGTTAGCACAGACGTGGCGGGGCGAAGGGCCTGTTTTATGCTGGAAAACACTGTGATATAGAAGGCTCGCTGTAAATTAAAGCTGGTGGAACGGAGGGTCAGTACCAGCTGGAGTAAAGATCTGGCTAAAGGTCAGCGACAAGAGGTGGTGAATGGCTGCTTTGTGGACTTGGGCTCAGGGGTGCTGTTTCCCAGGAGTCAGACCTGACACCACTGCTTCTTTGGGTAAATATAAATGAATTGCATGTTGGAAATAAAAGTTCAGAATTTGCCAATGATACAACACCTAGCAGTGTGACAAGCAGTGGATTTGAGCTGGGATGGAGACAGGCTGAAGGTATGGCCAGACATGGCAGATGGAGTCACAGGGTTACACAGCACAGAAACAGGCCCTTCAGCCCAACTTGTCCATGCTGACCAAGGTGCCTTCCTGAGCCAGTCCCATTTGCCTGCATCTGACCCACGTCCTTCTGAACCTTTCTTGCCCATGTACCTGTCCAAATGTCTTTTAAACATAATTGTACCCATTTAACACTGAGAACCGTGTGGTGAACTACTTTGATAGGAGGTTTGCTAAGAGCAAACAGTGTCCTAAAGGCACCATCCTACTGAATGTTCTGGAATGGAGGGAACTGGAGGATAGGGTGCAGAGATCTTTGAAGGTGGTGGAACGAACTGAGGGAGCATTTAGCAAAACATTTGGTATCTTGGATGTCAGAGGAATTGAATACAAAGGCATGGTATTTATAACGGTCCTTTATAACTCTCTGGTAAGTTCCTCACTCCAACATCGCATTCCATTTCTGGTGGTTGCAGTTTAGGTAGGAAGTGAAGATCATGGGGGGTGGGGGGGGTGCAGGAAAGATTTCCTGCAATGGTTCCCAGCATGAGGAATTTCAGGTAAGGTTGGGCTGGAGAAGCTGGGGATGTCCTCCTTGGAGCAAAGGTTGAGGAGGTGGACAAGATCATGATGGATTTCGAGAGCATAAGCAAAGGAAAGTTGTTTCCATTAGCTGGTTGAACAAGGACGAGAGGATTGAGGTTTTGGCAAGGGATAGAGAGGGATGTGAGGAAGTACGTGGTTTTACAGTGAATGGTTCCAATCTGGAACTCAGTGCCTCCAAGGGTGGTGGAAGAGGAGACAACAGTGCGTTCAAGGGGAAGTTGGATGGGGACTTGAGGTAAATGGAATAGAGCTGCGGGGAGAGAGTGGGACTGACGATTGCTCCACAGAGACCCAGGATGGACGATTCGCCATAATGACTCTATGCCTTCATAAGCACACAAGGTAATGCAAACATGCGTGTAACACACATGCACACCCCCATCCATACACACATACCCATAAACACACACACCCATACACACACACACCCATACACACGCACCCATACACACACACGTACACACATCCATACCCACACAGACACACACACAAGCACACAACACACATACAGACACACACACACTCACCTTTTTCCACCTCTGTCACCAGGTGCTAGTCAGGAGCATTTCTGTAATTATTCCCCCTGATCAGCCTTTGTACCTGTGCTCAGATGAACCTGCTCCAACTCTCTTTATTCTCGACCCCTGCACCTTCAACACTTTGCTGCTTCTCCACTGTTTGACCAGTTCTCCTGGCGTTTCACCAGGCAGAAGGGATTAGTGTTCGGCACAACATGGTGGGCCAAAGGACCTGTTCCTGTGCTGTACTGTTCTATGTTCTCTGTTCTATTTCCTCCCTGGAGCCGGAGTCCGAGGTGTCATTGTTCCCTAGTGGTCAGGGGTACAGGTGGGTTCATGGTGGTTGGTCAGCAAATGTGGACCAAGTGGGATCCTCCTGTGCATGTTGGCACAGTGAAGTGCTCAGTGCCAGCAGACCCACAGGTTCTAGGAACTCTTGGGAAGGTGCTGGGGAATGAAGAGAGGCAAGGAGGTTTGTAGGAAACTCTCACCTGGCTATGGACGTGGACCCCAAAATCCCTCTGTTCCTCCACACTGCTAAGAGTCTTGTCATTAACCTTGTATTCTGCCTTCAAATTCGATCTTCCAAAGTGTATCACTGCACTTTTCTGGGACAGGAGATTTACCAGGACGCTGCCTGGATTGGAGAGCATGTGTTATGAGGTTAGGTTGAGTGAGCTAGGGCTTCTCTCTTTGGAGAGGAGGATGAGAGGTGACTTGATAGAGGTGTTCAAGATGATAAGAGGCATAGATCGAGTGGACAGTCAGAGAGTTTTTCCCAGGGCGACAATGGCTAACATGAGGGGCATAATTTTAAGGTGATTGGAGGAAGGTATAAGGGGGATGTCAGGGGTAAGTTTTTTACACAGAGAGTGGTGGGTGCGTGGAACGCACTGCCGGCACAGGTTGTGGGACAGATACATTAGGGACATTTAAGAGACTCTTAGATAGACACATGAATAATACAAAAATGGAGGGCTATGTGGGAGGGAAGGGTTAGATCGATATTAGAACAGGATAAAATGTTGGCACAACATCATGGGCAAAAGGGCCTGTACTGTGTTGTATTGTTCTATGTTCTATCAACGCCTTTTACCATAGAACGAAGCATAGGCCATTAAGGAGGCAAACAAAGAGGTTTTACATTGGTGTGGGAGCAGAGGACCCTGGAAGGAGGTTGCTCATTTCCCTGTGAGTGGGCCATAAGGCAGGCCATTCACTGGTGAATCCTGAGGGTTTCCTGTTCACCTGCCAGGAACAGTGTTCAGACATACAAGGATTGGGCATCTTGAAATAATTCTTCCAGAAGCTGTATATCATAAGTTAAGTCAAGAACAATTCTTCTACTTCTGTTGAAACCCAAGACTTTAGCCTGCCCTTCTTTTCAGGCATTTTTTATGATTTACTCAGGTTTGGGGAGAACAACATCACACCTCCCTTTGGGTGGGGACCTCTTTGCTTCCTGTGAGTTTCTGTTCTTCTCGAAGGCCCTTGGCAGGTTGCTCTTGCCAACAAGGTGTTTGTGTTCCCTTCACTGGAACTGAAGTAAAACTGAAGAACAAGCAGTGGACAAAGGTGGGTGATAGGAGCTCTGGAGAGGTGGAGGAGCACACCTGAGCTGTGGACACCACACAAGACCTGATGATATTCCGCTAGCTCACAGGGCAGCCCCGTGGTTCTCTGTGGGGTTGGGTATCTCCCTTCCTCACACCTGCTGGGATGTTGCAACATGCAGAGGAGGTGACACGCTGGCTCTCAGCAGGTAGTCCTGCTGTGTCCCAGCTCCAGAAACCCAGGTTCAATCCAGACCTAAGCTGCTGTGGGTGTGTGGAATTTGCACGTTCTCCCTATGACTGCGTGAGTTTCCTCCCAGTGCTCCGGCTTCCTCCCATCTCCCTCAGACACGCGAGTAGGTAGGTAATTGGCTGCTGTAAATTACCCCTACGAGGGGTACATGACAAAGACTCAAAGCTGAGTTGATGGGTCCATGAGAGAAGTGAGCTGCAGGGCTACAGGGAAATGAGGAGAGAGGGGGTCGGGCTGGTGGGATTGCTCTGCCAGGAGCCAGCATCGACCCAATGGGCTCAATGGCCTCCTTCTTTGTCGAAATAAGTAACTAATGGGGAACTCACGCCGACCAATCCGTCAGGAGCTCGGGCTCACCGATGGTTTCAAAGAACCCTTACTGGTCCCACTGACCTCACCCCATTAGTTTCAACAGTGATGATGAATGCAGTAAAACGTGGACCAGAATCATGCTGCTCAGCAAGTCATTGAATACCTGGCAGGAAGAATCCCCGAGTTCATCAGAGTCAAAGGATACCGTTGGCTCCAAACAGTATCCAAACAAGGGGGATGTGAACACTTCATGTGTAAGTGGCAAATCAGACTCCACCCTATCAGACTCTACCCTACCTATGAATGCAATAATCCAGGTGATACCCTGGACCAGATC
Organism: Pristis pectinata; assembly: GCF_009764475.1. NCBI lineage: Eukaryota > Metazoa > Chordata > Chondrichthyes > Rhinopristiformes > Pristidae > Pristis > Pristis pectinata. The sequence goes on along the minus strand of NC_067435.1, from coordinate 1,903,110 downwards.
TTGTGTCCTACCCCCAGTGCAAATTCAATGATAATACCTTTGAGAGTTCAGGTACTTTACTGTGAATGACTTACCTCTGGACACCTCCACAGCCTTGCCCTCATCTACAAGGAACAAGTCAGGAGTGTGGTGAAATATTCTCCATTTGCCTGAATAAGTGCAGCTCGAGAGGTTCAACACCATCCAGGACAGAGCAGCCCATTTGATTGGCAAGCCATCCACCCCAGATATTCATTCCCTCCACCACCAGCACACTGGTGCTGCAAAATGCACTGCAGTTACTTGCCTGGGCTACTCTGGCAGCACCTCTCAAACTCAAAACCAACTCCAGGACACAAGAGACTGCAGATGCTGGAATATGGAACAACCCACGAGATGCTGGAGGAGCTCAGTGGGTCAGTCAGCATCTGTGGAGAGAAATGGACAGTCAACATTTCGGGTCGTGACCCTTCATCTGAGCTGTCCATTTCCCTCCTGAAGGACTCCAGCAGTTCAAGAAGGCAACTTACTGCCACCTTCTCAAGGACAATTAATGATGGGCAAGTGCTGAGCTTGTCAGCAATGTCCAAAACTTGAAAAATGAGTCAATTAAAACCGTTAAATTCCCTTACTGAACATGCTGTACAGTCAACTACAAACCCGAGGTCAGTTTATAAATGTTACCCCGACCATGTACAAGAAGGAGGGACACGGGAACGGGCTGTGTTTGTGACACTGACAATAATCTTCAGGGCTTCTCCTGGTGATGTGTGGGAGTTGACAGACTCACTGTAATTTAACCGCAGGTTTCAGATGACACGACCTGCATTCCCCTCAGCTTGCTGCCTGAGGTCCTTTTAAGTGTGGCACAGAACTATTTCCAAACACAATGGTGGTTGCATATGGAATCTATTCATTAATCCGGGGCATGCAGCCAAGCCATTAGTGCACCAAGCAGTAATGGTTACCATTGAGTGTCTTATCTAAATGTCACAAGCTATGTGTGGTTTCATTACACAAGTAGATAGGTTCCCGAAACCCATCACATAAAGCTGTAGGCAAGTCACCAGGGGTTCATGCGCACAGCTGCATCCCATTAGGCATTCCATCTCAACCAGCAGATACTTGAGCTTTTCGAGCAAGTTTAAAGGTAGAGCAAGATTTGCACCTTCTGCAACCTCAGGACATCATTGGAGCCAATCATGTACACTTGAAATGAAGTCAGAGCGGTGACGTATGAAGCAAGATCCCACAAACGTCAAAGAGGTCATCGGCGGACAATCCGATTCTGTTGACTTTGTTCAAGGTAGGACGTCAAAGTGTAAGAGATAGGAGCCCAACTCCAGAGACCCAGGTTCAATCCTGACCTCCAGTGATGTCTGTGTGGAGTTTGCACGTTCTCCCTGTGGGTTTCCACTGGGTGCTCCGGTTTCCTCCCACATCCCAAAAGTGCGTTGGTTGGCAGGTTAATTGGCCGCTGTGTATTAACCTGAGTGTAGCTGGGTGGCAAGGTAATCAGGGTGGAGTTGAGAGAGAATAGATTACAGGGAAATGTGGGGGGATGGGATTGATGGGATGACTCTGAGAGCTGGCAGAGACCATGGAACAAATGGCCTACCTCTATGTTGTAAGGAAGTATGAATTTGAAAAGAAAATGAACAGGGGTTGACCATTCAGCACTACCAGCCCTACCAGCACTACCAGCCCGCTGCACCATTCAGTAAAATCATTGTGGAACTGAGCTTGGATCCAGCTCCACTTTCCTGCCTGTTCCTCTAATCCTGACTCCCCTGTGGTCCAAAGGCAGATCTGACTCTGCTGTGAACACATCCAGTGACTCAGCCTCCACTATTCTTCAACATCCCAAAGGGTCACCTGAAACTATGCCTCCAGTTCTAGACTTGCCCCCTGAAGCAATATCATCCCACCAGCCTGGGGAAAGATGGATTCCAAGACGATGCGAAAACCCTTTGTACTGCTTCTAATTGGGCTGTGGAATTCTGAACTTCTTCAAATTGGTGAATTAAACAAAATAATGGAATCCATCCCACCCATGGTTTTGTGGACAGAGAGAGTATATGCAGAAATGGATTGCCTGGTCATTATCACTTTGCTGCTTGTTGGATCTCGCTGTGCTCTGTTCCTCTATTACAACTGTGACTGTATGACAGTAGAACAGGGAAACCCATCAACCAATTTCTACACAGTAAGCTCCAAAATGCAGCATTGCATAGTGACCAGCTCAGTCAGGTTCTGTCAGTGATATTGAATGAAGAATATACATAGGCTACAATGCTTCATTTTTTGTATTGACTTTGCTACGTAGGCAAATATGCAGTCAATTTCTACAGAGCAAGAGCGCACACACATTCATGTGATAAACGAGCCGTTAGTTGTGCAGAAAATGAATCCCAGTCAATAGTATTTAGCGTGTCCTATCGCCCTATCACTGCATTCTGCTGAGCTTCCAAGATCCTTTCTGTTGACTTCGAAGGAATGTATTTTGGAGGGAGAGTACGATGCGTTGTTGCTTCTTTATAGTTCATTGAACACTTCCAACTGGGGATGAACTTTTTGGCAATTAACAGTTGCACTGGTATGTGTGGGATCTTCCTTGATAATGAATTGAGCCCTTACCTGCTTGACAGCAGTTGGTGGGTGAATATTGTCCTGGGCAATGGAAGCAGGCTTTGCTTTCCAACAATTAGTGCCGGTGATCTTTACTTAGCTTTTTATCAAGCCACTATGTTTAGAATAGAGGCGGCGGGGAACCAGTAAACATGCCTGAGATGCAACATGAATCTCCAATGAAGCCAGAAAGTACAGAGCCAATGCTCAAGAAATTGTTGGACAAACCCCAAAACTGATAGAATTGTGAACTTCTAGGAACTGATGAACTAAAATCAAAACCTGATGGAAGTTATCCCTCCGTGAGCATGTGGGCAGCCTGGTGCGTGACCTGAGCCAAGAAGGTTGTATGTTGAGTCCATGCTACATGTGAATGAGTTGATCCCAGCCTCAGTGACAGAAGGGGGCATCATGAGTCAGAGGAGGTAGTATCAGTGGGAAAGCCAATGGTTGTGACGTACTTTGAGATGACCTGAAGTTATGAAGGGCACTCTAGAAGTGCAAGTCCTTTCCTTCTTGGCCGGGAAACCTTCCTCTGTCTTTCACATCTCTGCCAGACTTTCCATACATTTTTGGTGTTCCAAAGGCAGTTGTTAAAGTGTCATATTGCGGCTGCAACTTCTGGCCAGTGTGGACACCACCCTGGAGAGAACGTAGCACTGGTGCGACGCATTCACATCTGCCGTGGGTGTGCACATGGGAAAATTAACTTTGACGGAGGACAACAAGGATGGGAGCCCTTGTTAAGGATCAATGGTTTCCAAGCAGAGTGTGTAACTTGGGTGCAAACTTAAAGGGAAACGCAGGCAGGATATGCCTCATCTGACTGCCCACCTTCTGAGTTCATTTCCAATAGAGAGTTTGTAACATGGTCAACTGGGATATGTGCTTAGTGAGAGAAGGGATGCTTACAGATTTCGGTAAACATATCCATTCTCTGGCTGGCAGATTCCGAGAAAAATGATACACTTTTATTTTCCAGAGAAATCCACTGTTCCAAATATTATTTTGCCGAGGTAATTTTCCTTTGTACCGACCCAGCCGTGGCTGATATGTAATGATACAAATTCACAAAACGCATGACGCACGCAACATCAGAGGCCCAGATGTTCCCCTTTGGCACAGGACTGCCTGCTGAAGCATTCTTTCTTCAGCTGTGGGCCTGATCCATTCCTACTACACCCCCTCTCATTCCAAGTCGTTCCTCTGTAAAATTCTCTGCTCTTTTTTTGTTTTGCTACTCCACTCTCTCGCACCTTAGAAAAGAGGAACATGTTGAGCAGGGTTCAGGTAAAGTGAAGGGGCTGGTGTGAGGACGGTGCAGGAAGGAAAATGTGTCTGAGGTTCCACTGGAAGAATAGACAAGATAAAGGAGAGCATGAGCAGACGGGTGCTCTCGCTGTTCTCCACCACTTCCCTACACCTCCATAAGGTCACCTCTCAGTCTCCTATGCTCCAAGGAAAAAAGTCCTAGCCTGGCCAACCTTTCTCTGTAACTCAGTCCCTCGAGTCCCGGCAACTTCCTCGTAAATCTCCTCTGCACTCTTTCCAGTTTAATAACATCCTTCCTACAGCAGGGTGACCAAAACTTAACACAATATTCCAAGAGCGGCCTCACCAGCGTCCCATTGTAGTTTGGTTCTTACGCTGAAGTGCACTCTGTCCATCTCATTGCTCCCACTCCATTTGACTTTCACTATCTGATACCCACTACCTGATGCCCAACCCTACCGTTAATACCTACAATGTGCAGCTTTCTGTAGCCCCATCAGTTTTTCTTTCTTTCTCCAGTCTCACACCTTAGAAAGCCTCATTCTCTTCCACTGCCCATCAGCCACACACTCCAACTAATCTTTTCCCCCCTACAGTGGTGTATTGATTGTGGACTTCAGGAAGGGAAACTCAGGAGAACACACACCAGTCCTCATTGAGTAGAAAGGGTGAGCAGCTTCAAGTTCCTGGGTGTCAACATCTTAGAGGATCTACCCTGGGCCCAACACATCAATGCAATCACGAAGAAGGCACACCAATGGCTCTACTCTGTTTGGAGTTTGAGGAGATTTGGTATGTCACCAAAGGCTCTTACAAATATCTATAGATGTACAGTGGAGAGCATTCTGATTGGTTGCATCACTGCTTGGTGTGGAGGTTCCAATGCACAGGATCGCAAGAGGCTGCAGAGGGTTGTAGACTCAGCCAGCTCCATCATGGGCACAACCCTCTCCATCATTGAGGACATCTTCAAGACGTGGTGCCTCAAGAAGGCGGCATCCATCACTAAGGTCCCTCGCCACCCGGGACATGCCCTCTTCTCATTACTACCATCTGGGAGGAGGTACAGGAGCCTGAAGACCACACTCAACGATTCAGGAACAGCTTCTTCCCCTCCACCATCAGATTTCTGAATGGTCCATGAACCCATGAACACTGCCTCATTATCCCCTTTTTTGCAATATTTATTTATTTTTGTAATTTATAGTAATTTATTGTCTCTGCACTGTGCTGCTGCCACAAAACAACAAATTTCACAACATATAAGTCAGTGATAATAAATCTGATTCTGATTCTGATTCAATGCCAAACTTCAAAGTGCAAAGAACAAAGGAAAATGAAATCCATCCCTTTTGCCAATGAGTTTCCCTCAGCTCAATAAACCAGTCAGTTCTTTCAGAACAGGAACAGGCAGGATATTTGTAAAAACTATTTACAGGTGTGGGCGCCATGAGCAAGGCTGTGTTTAATGCCTGTCGCTCATTGTCTCCTGAATTGGATGGTTTGCTGGGCCAATCCAGAGCCGGTTAAGAGTCAACATGTTGCTGGGTCTGGAGTCACATATAGGGCAAGGATGACAGATTTCCTTCCTGAAGGACATCAGTGAACCAGATGGGGTTTTAATGACCATCTGGTAACTTTTGGTCGTCACTAGTGATGCAACTTAATTTACGTACCTGAATTTTAAATTCCCCACCATCTGTGGTTGGATTCAAATTCACATCTCTGGTGTCTAGATGCCGGCCCAGTAACTTAATACCTGTGCTGCCTGACAGCTCCAATCTGCAGGACCTTCCCTTCCCATGGACCTGATGCCTGCCTCTTGTTCTCAGCGAGCTTCATCAGTTCCTTGCTGGCAGATCAGTGACACCACTGGCAATGCCAGAGCATATTGTCCATTCCTATTTCTCTCCGAACTGAGGGACAGTTAAGGGTCAATCACATTGGTGGGTCAGGAGTTACTCTCAGGACAGGCCAGGTAAGGACATCAGATCTCCTTCCCCAAAGGATATTATTGATCTGTTGTGTTTTTATATAAATAAAAATCTAGTAGTTTTGTGTTTATCTTCAAAAAATCCTGAATTACTTACTTGAATTTAAGTTCCCCTCCTCCCACGGTTGGGTCTTTAACCCACATCTCTGGATTAATATTCGTACAGTCGCACACCCCGGAAACAAGCCCCTCTGCACATCAAATCAGCACCAACCATCAGCTGCACATTTACACCAATCCGATTTTTTAATTCTCCCCATATTCCTGTCCGCTCTCCCCCAGATTCTACTCCTCACTAGGGGCCACTTACAGCGGCCAATTAAACTACTGACTCGCGCGTCTTTGGGATCTGGGAGGAAAGCAGAGAACCCAAAGGAAACACACACGCAGTCACAGGGAGAACATGCAAACTCCACACAGGCAGCACCGGAGGACACGGTTGAACCCGTGTCACTGGAGCTGAGAGGCAGCAGCGCCACCCGCTGCACGGTTGTGCCTCCCTTGGGCCGGAGCTCTGATTGGCTGGTAATAAATTAGTTACTAGGTTCCAGATCGTACCTAGTTCATTGCTTTAAAGAAACAAGCCAGGTTAAAAACATAGTCCCATGTCTCCATCCAAACATGGAATGGAGTCTAACCACATCACGAGAGATCAGCTGGTACTGATACCAAAGGAAAGCCGGTAACTGGGGTCAGTACACTGACAAGAACCGAGTGGTAAGGTGTGTCTGCCTCTGGTTTCTGCTCACTATTCCTTCCACCCCAGTGCCGACGTGTGTGCCGACTTCCACCCCAGTTTCACTCACCTGTGACTGCTGCGGGATATTTACAAAGTTCCCATCCCGTGGTCCAATGCTGACAAACCGGTTTGCAGATGAGGAGCTGGGCGTTGAGTATGCTGTGAGAGGAAAAGAGCGAGAAGGTCAGGGTCAGCTGAGGAAGACTTCCTACAGTCACCGAATCGTACAGCACAGAAAGAGGCCACCCCACTGACCAACATCCCCTCAGATCCCTACTTCTCGATTTATACCTACGCCCTCTTGGTTTAGACACCACACTAAGGTACCTTATCTAACCCCTTTCATAATTTTGTAGACACTGATGTAATTTACTCTGGAAACGGAGTTGGATACTCTTCCTCTTTCTGTGGGGTGGGAGGGCATTGGTCACCTCTCTGGCCCCATGGGTGTCGGTCACTTCTCTGGCCCCATGGGTGTTGGTCACCTCTCTGGCCCACCCCAGTACCACCATAGCCCATCAAAGCCAAGCATAACCCCAGACAATATCCTAACTCCATTCATCTCTAGCAGAAGACTGGAATCAGGGGTGGGAATTCTGGGAACCTTGGGCAACTATAGAATATCCAGGGATACCTCAAGAGGTCCCAGATAACTGAGCAGCATAGAAAACGCTGAAGGAGCCCAGCGGGTCAGGCAGCATCTATGGAGAGAAATGGACAGTCAACGTTTCAGGTCAAAACCCTTCATCTGGACCTCCTTGAAACATTGACTGTCCATTCCTCTCCACAGATGCTGCCTGACCCGCTGTGTTCCTCCAGCGTTTCCTGTGTTGCTCCAGGTTCCAGCATCTACAGTCTCTCTCGTGTTTCCAGGTAACCCAGCACTGACATTAAAACGTTTTCCACCAAGTCCTGGGCACTGAGGGGGAGTAATTCATCGTTTGTCGAATGTGCTTGGTGCTGACCAGAGTTCTGCCCTCTGGTCACACGCACCTCTCGTTGTTCAGTTCCCCGAAGTTAACAGAAGCAAACAGGTACAAGTGATTGCCATTGGCACCTGATACTCTGGACAACATTCACAGGTGGGAACCAAGGCAGAGTTTCCCTCACCGTGAAGTTAGAAGTTTGAACTCCATTGGTTTGTAGTTTTGCAACCCCCATTCTTCACATGAGTTAAGATCTCCCTTTCAACAACAATAAAGCACAGAACAAACACGGGACCCCTTCTCCATGTGTCTGCCAACACCACACTGATATTAAATTGGGTCATAGAATTGCTACAATGCAGAGTCAGGCAGTTTAGTCCATTGAGACTGTTCCAAGTCCTTGCAGAACGATCCCATTAGTCCCATTCCCTTATCTGCCAAATATTCTCTCTCAAACTCTTTCCCATTCCTTTTGAAGGCACTGACTGATTATTTTTACCACTCCTCCAGGCAGTGAGCTCCAGATCAACACTACGCTCTGCCCAAACTGGTTTCTCATAATTTCCTACAACATAGAAGGAAGCCATCTGGCTCACTGAGTCTACGCCAGCTCTCGAAGCATTCCTGCTCGTCCCAGTTCCCCATTTCCCTGTAAACTATTGCCCCTCACATATACCACCCCGTCCCCCACCAACTCTCCCACCATCCACCTCCACCAGACGTAATCGGCAGGGGCTGATTAACCCCCCAGCATGTCTTTAGGATGTGAGAGGAAAGCAGCACACTGGGGAGAAGGTAGAAAGTCCACGGTAGTGTCACGGTTAGCGTAATGCTATTACAGCGCCAGCGACCCAGGTTCAATTCCCACCACTGTCTATAAGGAGTTTGTACGTTCTCCCCGTGTCTGTGTGGGTTTCCTCCGGGTGCTCCGGTTTCCTCCCACATTCCAAAGACATACGGGTTAGGAAGTTGTGGGCATGCTATGTTGGTGCTGGAAGTGCGGCGACACTTGCGGGCTGCCCCCCAGAACACTCTACGCAAAAGATGCATTTCACTGTGTGTTTCGATGTACATGTGACTAATAAAGAAATCTTATCTTATCAAAGTCCACACAGTCACACCCTCACACACAGTCACACCCTCACACACAGTCACACCCTCGCACACAGTCACACCCTCACACACAGTCACACCCTCGCACACGGTCACACCCTCACACACAGTCACGCCCTCACACACAATCACACCCTCGCACTCAGTCACACCCTCACACACAATCACACCCTCACACACAATCACACCCTCGCACTCGGTCACACCCTCACATTCAGTCACACCCTCACACACAGTCACACCCTCGCACTCGGTCACACCCTCACACTCAGTATCATCCCTTCCCCTTTGTATCATTTGCAAACCCTTTAACGGTGTGTCCCCAGCTCCTGGAACCAGCTGCTCACTGGAACAACTTCCCTTTACTTCTCTCCCTAAACTAAGCATCTTCTGGAACATTTATCTGACTGGCGTGGGTGATGGGGCTGGCTGTACAAGGCCTGGGAACACAAGCAACTTCAGATGTGAAAGGTAGATCAGCCCCACCCATCAAAGACTGCAATAGGGTCATGGAGAGATCATAGAGAAACAGGCCCATTAACCCACCAAATCCGCACCAACCACCAATCCCATTTTATTCTCCCCACATTCCCATCAACTTCCCCCCCCCCCCAGATTCTACCCCTCACCCACACACTAAGGGCAAATTACAGCTTCCAATTAACTCACCAAACTGCATGTCTCTGAGATGTGGGAGGAAACTGGAGTGTCTGGAACGTAGTCACAGGGAGAACGTGCAAACTCCACACAGACGGCACCCAAGGTCAGGATCGAACCTGGGTCGCTGGAGCTGTGAGGCAGCGGCTCAACCAGCTGTGCAACCGTGCTGCCCCCTCTGGGTGTGTTGGGTGCAAACTGTCCTGATCCACCAACAAACCCAGGAGCACCTACTTGAAATTGAGACACTTGGCCCTGTGTTCCCATTGGCCGATAATCACACAGAGCATCGAAGCTCCTGTGGCTACCAAGGTGGCAGGGTTGTATGGGAGCAAGGAGCAACACACAAGGTGCTGGAGGAACTCAACGGGTCAGGCAGCGACTGTGGACGGAAATGAACAGTCGATGTTTTGGATTGAAGCCCTTCACCTAGGCTGTCCATTTCCCTCCACAGATGCTGCCTGACCTGCTGAGTTCCTCCAGCACCTTGTGTGTTGCTCCAGATTCCAGCATCTGCAGTCTCTTCTGTCTCTGTTTTGCATGGTGAGCAATGTCATCCTGTATGCAACTGTGCAGAAATTTCTTTGGACATGGGAAGGAGAGGCAACAAGTATTTTTCCACCTCAGTCGATCCCCTTTAATAACCTCATCACTCCCGATACATTGACCAATGTACAAGGCACACCCAGCACCTCAATCACATTCAGGTTAGTTACAACCAAGGCTGGGAGTCAAAGTCTCACCCAGAGTTGTGTATAAATAAAATAAATTCACCTTTGCCCAGTCAGTGGTGTGGCGGTCCCACAGTGTGTGGTGTGGGGGTCCCACAGTGTGTGGTGTGGGGGTCCCACAGTGTGTGTGGTGTTGGGGTCCCACAGTGTGTGGTGTGGGGGTCCCACGGTGTGTGTGGTGTGGGGGTCCAACAGTGTGTGTGGATTCAGATGCCCTAGTTTGGAGGTGATGGATAGAGGTCATCCAAATGTAATCTCAGACTTTGGGAACCACCTCTCCCCACCCACTCACCTCCTCCCCCCACCCACTCACCGCCTCTCCCCACCCACGCAGCACCTCTCCCCACCTATTCACCTCCTCCCCCAACCCACTCACTGCCTCTCCCCACCCACCTGCAAACAGAACAAAAGAAACATCCAAAGTAAAAACAGTGAATAACAGAGATACTCAGCAGGTCAGGCAGCATCTGTTGAGGGAGAAACTGAGTCAATTTTCAGGTCTTTGGGACTAAGGTTCTGTTCAGAAGTTGGTTCCTCAGTTAGATGGTGTGGTGTTTGCTGCAGTCCACAAATGTATAACACACAAGACCAGACTTGATGATCATTGACCTGAAACATTGAGTCTCTTCTTCTTTCCTCTGATGCAGCCTGATCTGCTGGGTATTTTCAACATTTTCTCTTTAGATCAGATTTCCAGCATCTGCAGTTTTTTGCTTTTCAAAGAAAGACCTATTTGTGTTGGATACTCCCTCTTGGCGGAGGTAAATTTGTTTCGGGTGAATGTTTATGACCAGGAAACAGGTGTGGAAGATGGCAGAAGATCAGCAGAGAGATCATCAGACTGAAGGAAATGCAAGTGAATTGGTTCTTCACATAAGGGGAATGTTTGGATCCCTGGACACTGAGAAGGGAAGAGGTAAGAGGCAGTAGAAGATGATACTTTGATTTCCTTGAGGACTATGGATAATTTCTAAATGGTTCTTGTTCCCATTTGCTCCACAGATGAGTAGATGTTCAGACAGCTTTGGTTTAACACCCTGGTTGGCTGGTCCTCATGAATACTGCCAGATAATAATGTAATTCCAGTTCCTCAATCGGTTGGTTTGTGATACAGCTACAGTCCACGATTGTCTAAGGTACCAGGAACAGGTTTAAGGAACGTGCCCTACTCACCAACATGCAAGCCCACAAAGGGTCCTGGTTGGCTCAGAGCCAGCTAGTGGATAAACTTGCAGGTACCAATGTAGAAAGGCTCTCAGAACACTGGTGAGAAGATGTGCGGGGAGGTTAATTGGCCCTCAGTGTAATGGCAAAAGAAACAGAAATGAGTTGATGGGCATGTGGGAGAAGATAAGATATTTATTTATTAGTCATCATTTTTCGTTACTGAGAACGTGCTGGGGGGAGCCCGCAAGTGTTGCCACGCTTCCAGCGCCAACATAGCATGCCCACAGCTCCTAACTTGTATGTCTTTGGAATGTGGGAGGAAACCAGAGCACCCGGAGGAAACCCGCGCAGACATGGGGAGAACGTACAAACTCCTTACAGACAGTGGCCGGAATTGAACCCCGATCACTGGCGCTGTAATAGCATTACACTAACCGCTACACTACCGTGCCACCCATAGAATAAGTTTCAGAGCAACGGAGAAATGAGACTGATGGGATTGATCTGTTGGGAGCTTGTATGGACACAATAGGCTGAATGGACTCTTTCTGTGCCTTGATGAGAATGAAATTAAGCAAGGAAGTATACCAGGGTGATAGCAGGGGCGAGGTAGCTGGTTAAGAAGAGAATTTTGTTTTTAAAGAAAAACTAGCATTGTTTTCCAAAGAGAAGGCTAGCAGAGATCCAATAGAAATGATTCGTATGGGTCTTCACAAGCTAATTTCAGGCCTGGATATAAAATATTTCTTGGAAGATAGTCATACAGCCACTCCTTGATTTATGAAAGGTTGCATTCCTGTAAAACATTTTGTGAAGCGAAATTCTGTGAATCAACAAGGCTGGGCAACATGCATTGAGACCGTCTTGGTACAATATCTATTTCTGAGGGCAAGGAGGGACGTGTCACGGAACAATTCGTTCCTGAGGGCCCTGTTCATTATAGTGAGAAACAGCCTCATAAATCAAAGACATCCCCAAGAAAGTCAATGGTGTTTTAGCAAATAGTAGCATGTTTGCAAATTGAGGAAATCCTGCAGGTGACTACAATCAATGACCAATGTAGTTCAACATTTTTGAGGGGCTTTGAAGCAGCAAGTAGGAAGGAATCAATGCTGATAATTTCATTCCTGGTGGGTCATGCTAAATGTATCTCAGAACCACACCAGCATGTTATACTCTGAGTCAGAAATACATTCCACTGAAGTCAACAGAAAGAGTTTCAGGGCAGGGCACAGCACCATGACATGGACATGTCATTCCTTTAGCATGACTGACTTGGGATGAATTTCCAGGCACCACAACTTGTTTGTAGGTCGAACAGTCACAAATTCAGAATAATCTGTCAAAGAAAGCCGAGAGGAAATAAGGACAAAAATCTTCACCTGGACGGTTGTTAAGATCGGGAACACCTTACCCAGAGGTGTGGTGGAATCAAATTCTGTGGAAGTCTTCTGAAGGCAATTGGAAACATCCTTGAAGCAGAGTGATTAATAAGATCGAAGGGGAAGAGCTGAGGTGTGAGCCTACAACGGATGGACCATTCAAAGAGCTAGCACAGGCATGATAGAGCAAATTACTTCCTTCTGTCCTGTAGGATTCCACAAAGCTAACTCTGAGATGAGAAAAATCTTATTGGCCCTGAGGTGGTTCATGTTTTAACTAACAAACCACCCCCCCCCCCCCCAAGATAGTGGCCAGAATATCTCTGTCCAACGATCAATAACAAAGGGGATACTGCAACTAAAACAAATCATTCAAGCCATACCTCCGCTTGTCAACTAAAGGATTGAGTCAAATTCTTCATCAGTGCAATTAAAGTCGTAACTTGACAGTTGATTCTCTTCTGATTCACCTCATGAAGATCAGCAGAGAATGAGCTATCTGAAAGTCATTTATACAGTGGTGAAGTCAGAGAATGCTCTTGCTTTAAGCAGGGAACCAGATGTGCTCCATTTTTGGGGGGAGGGGTTACTGGGGTGGTAGAAGAGACGCAGAGAGGTAGACACTACTCTACATAAAGGTAAAGGGGAAAGCTAATAGGAATTCCAAATGTGAAACAAGTTCCTGACTGAAAGCTTATGAAACGGGTCCATTTTCTGCTGGATTAGCTGCTCTGCAGTAGTGACTGGAGTTCAGAAGGATGAGGGTGGATCTCATTGAAACCTACCAGATACTGGAAGGCCTGGATAGAGAGGATGTGGAGAGGATGTTTCCATCAGTAGGAGACTCTAGGATACAAGGGCACAGCCTCAAAATAAAGGGACGTCCCTTTAGAATTGAGATGAAAAGGAATTTCTTCAGCCAGAGGGTGGTGAATCTGTGGAATTTATTGCCACAGAGGGCTGTTGAGGCCAAGTCACTGGATGTACTTAAGGCAGAGATTGAGACGTTTTTGATTGGTAAAGGGGTTAAGGGCTACGGGAAGCAGGTGGGAGAATGGGATTGAAACAAAAATCAGCCATGATTGAATGGTGGAGCAGACTCGATGGGCTGAATGGCTTAATTCTGCTCCTATACATTGTGGTCTTAGTCTTCTGATGACAGACCAATAACTAGCCCTGCTGAGGGCAGGGAAGAGATGGAATCAAACCAACCAGTGTCTTTGTTCCAGCTGCTTGGTGCATCAATGCATTGATAGTTGGACTTGTTGAACCAATTCACATGTCAAGGAAAGAGCCTTACTTCAGCCTAAACAAGGATTTGTTTTCCAACCTGTCTTGCTCCCTGATGCTTAAATCCCTTCTTGTGCATGTTTTACCTGACTTAAGCTATGACCCAGAATGGATGGCTGAAAAATATTTCCCTCTTTTGGTAAGTCAAAATCAGAAACCGGGACCTTTAACATAACATCTCATGATCACCAGTTAAACACAGAAACCAACAGGTTTTGTTGTGATTTCTTTCGTAAAGGAAATGGAGCATAAATGTAGAGGAGTGTGCGGGGTGTTGGTGAGACCACAGGTGGAGTATGTAGAGAATTTTTAAAACTTTAAAACTTTATTTATACCGCACGGTAACAGGCCCTTCTGGCCCAACAAGCCCGTGCTGCCCAATTACACCCATGTTAACCTACTATCCCGTATGTCGTTGGAATGTGGGAGGAAACTGGAGCACCAGGAGGAAACCCACGCAGTCACAGGGAGAACGTACAAACTCCTTACAGACAGCGGTGGGATTTGAACCCCGATCACTGACGCTGTAATAGCGTTACGTTAACCGCTACGCTACAGTGCATAGTAGTTAGCATAACGCTATTACAGCACCAGTGATCAGGGTTCAATTCCCACCGCTGTCTGTAAGGAGTTTGTACATTTGTAGGGATTTGGTCTCCTGATTCAAAGAGGAATATACTTGCATTGTAAGCAATTCAGGAAAGGTTCATTAGGTTGATTCCTGGGGTGAAGAGTGGTCTTATGAGGAATGACTGAACCGTTTGGACTTATTGGAGCTTAGAAGAATGACAGTAATCTTATTGAAAAACATTATTTTCTGAAAGGGCTTGAAAAGGTAGAAGCTGAACACATGTTTACTCTTGTGATATATTTTGAACCAGGAGACATAGGAGAGACAGAGGAATTTCTTCCAGAGCAGAGGAGTTTGGGGAGGGGGCACTAATGTGCTGAACTAAAGGCAGTATGCACTTCACACCTGGCCCCACTGTTTATTTCTGGGATGGCTGGCAGAGGAAGTATGACACCATAGATAAAAATATTTAAATCCTTTTTAACTGTCTCTGCTCATCAGAAATGTTTAAAAGAGAACAACACCTTTCAAGCTATCGTTAGACAGGTGCTGGGGACTTCCGGTTCCACCGCCCAAGGCCCAGTTGACTCCAGTGTCCAGGTCTGCCTCGTAGGACAGTCACAGAAGCAAGGTGGCAGGTGCAAAGAGTGCAGCCGTGGGAAGGAGGGGGTGGTGAGTGAGAGCAGTGGGGTGGATCAAGAACAATCCAATGCGTTGGGGGAGAAAAATATTCGAGGGAACGGCAGGGGATTGGGGAAAATTGGACAGATCTTCGAAAGAAATGGATAGCTTCTTATGGCTGATTGCCCACTTTACCAAAGAGGGAGATGTAAACATGTTTGGAGAAAACATTATCGGAAAGGTTCTGGTGAAGGGGAATATGTGGTTAGTGTGGAGAATGATGGGCTGAAAGGCCTCCTTCACTGCTGAAGGATCCAGAGGTAACACTGCCATGAAAGGGAAAATTGAAGTAAAGGCGCATTGAGCATTTTGTTGGTGGTAAATATTCCTGGCCCAAATTCAAATATGCGCACAATTGGAAAAAACAAATCAGAGACGATGTTTGAAATGTGTATCTGCCCAACCTGGTGGCTTTAAGTATCACCAAAATGAAGTGATAACCACACACGAAATGGACACCATTTGACACAGTTTGTTCTTTAGAAGTGAACAACGCCACATCTCCTCCCTCCGACTGTGCCCAAAGGCACAAGCCACATCCGCACACCTTCAGCAGCATCTAAGACAAGCAGGTACATGCCTGAAAATTAAAAAGCTGAGATCCAGGCCTAAATAAAACCAAGAATAAAACATCGCCTGGGCAATGTGACATATTCATTGTTTGCAAACCTCCTGTCCTGCATTCATGTCTCTGGGTTGCAATTCACTGCTGGCAAATGGTGTTTGCTTCACCCGAGTGATCCATTCTTCACCATCACACAACCCTAAACACATCAAGTGCTTTGAGCAGCAGAACATGGGAACTAGAGGAGGCCATTCAACCCTTATACCCTGTTATTGTAATCAAAGAGATCGTGGCCAATTTGAGAGCTAACTCCATACCTGACTTTTCCTCAATTCCCTTTACACCTTCGGTTGACAAAGACCAAAAGACCATAAGATATAGGAGCAGCATTAGGCCATTCAGCCCATCTAGTCTGCTCCACCATTCAAACTTGGCCTGATTTTCTTTTCAACCCCTTCTCCTGCCTTCTCCCCATAATCCTTAACCCCTTTACCAATCAAGAACCTATAAAACTGCCTTAAATACACCCAATGACTTAGCCTCCACAGCCCTCTGTGGCAACGAATTCCACAGATTCACCACCCTCTGGCTGAAGAAATTCCTCCTCATCTCAGTTCTAAAGGGATGTCCCTTTATTCTGAGGCTGTGCCCTCAGATTCTGGACTCTCCCACTACTGGAAACATCCTCTCCACGTCCACTCTATCCAAGCCTTTCTGGATGTAAAAACGAATAAAAAATTTGCCTTATTGAACAGCGATTTGTGGAAGACGCTTCCAAGCAGTTACTGCCCTCTGCTTGTAAAAGAAAATCACCATAACTGCAGATGCTGGAAAACTGAGATAAAACAGAAAATGCTGGAAACACTCAGGTCAGTCAGCATCTGTGGAGAGAGAAACAGAATTAATGTGACAGGTTGCAGAGCCTTTGCCATTTCTGAGGAAGGGTCTTTGACCTGAAACATCAACTGTTTGTCTCCCCATAGATGATGGATACCCAAACCAGTGGAAAGAGCTTCTCTCCACCCTACTCTCTCAACAATGTCCAAATAATACATTTCACTTTCTAAACTGTAGGGAATACAGGCCAGAGTTCAGGGGAGACACAAGAGACTGCAGATGCAGGAATCTGGAGCACCACACAAAACGCTGGGGGAGCTCAACAGGTCAGGCAGCATCTGTGAGGGGAAATGGACAGTGGACATTTCAGGTTCAGACCCTTCATCTGGCCCTGACCTGAAATGTTGACCATCCATTTCCCTCCACAGATGCTGCCTGACCCGCTGAGTCCCTCCAGCACTTTGTGTGCTGCTCTAGGTCTGAGAGGAATGTGTCCCTGATGTGGGACATGTGCGAGAGAGGTCGTGGTATTAGAGCAAAACACACAGAGACACACACACGTGTGCTCACACACACACGCATGCACACACACACGCACGCACGCGCACACACACACGCACCCATGCACACACACAGTGGAGGGTCTTGCATCACTTACAGGGTGAGGTGGGTGACGTAGCTCCTCCCTCCGGGGATGCGCTGGTTGATTTTGGGTCAGACATTGGTAGGGGGACCGGTCTGGCCATAGGTGGTGGAGGCGGCAGCAGAAATGACCCCGTGACCTTGCCCTGGCTGCCGCCATTTGGCTGTGAACGTGGAAGAGAAAAAGCAAAGAAAGAAAGAGTACACACGATTTAATAAGCAGGAAGCAGGGGAAGCCCTGCTGTATACCCAACCAACCACTTGCAGCAATGATATAATGGCCCAATTTCGAGTGCTGAGCCCTCTCTCCCCTCCCTCACCCTCAAACCCAATCTTTTCTCCTCCCATCAGTAGAAAGGGGAAGAGATGTATGGGGCATGATTTTTATCTGTGCAGGGTATTGACCCAAAATGTCGACAATTCCTTTCCCCCCACAGATGCTGCTCGACCCGCTGAGTTCCTCCAGCAGATTGTTTTATCTGTGCTCTTTTACCTTGGAACCTTAGAGGACATTCCAATATCCGGAACAGTACCATCCACTGAGGAACAGTGGTTTTGTCTTGAAATTCTAACCTCTGTTCATCATGGATTGGGAAGAAGAACACCAGCGCCCCATGGAACACTAATGGATGTGGAAATGTTCTGGCCCTCCCATCTTCCTTCTCCCAACCCGGCCTACAAGGTGCCCTTGAACGAAGAGTTGTAGATTTCCTTACTGAAGGTCACAGGGAGCTACAGAAACACACAATCTATCCTTCAGCGCCAACATAAAGCCAGATAAATGCTTTGCAGGTCTTCCTCCTGCAGCATCAACCTGTCTCTGTCGGAACTTCATTGGTCTGCTGCATACTGCCAGTGTTGGCTGTTGTTTGAAGCCCTTGTTACTGAACTTAAGGACCATGCCTGGACTGGGTCTGTGAAAGAGGTTTCATCGCATTCCCTTCTATAACCCTAACCTTGCAACTTACACCCCCTTCAAATAGACATCAACCTCTTGTTTGAAAGTTCTTGACCTAAATCCTGTTAATATTTGAGTCTGTACAGTCCAGGTTATAGCACCTTACTTCATAACATTTAATTTTTTTCATGACACCACTGATTCCTTTGCCAGTTGCCTCAAACCTGTCTCTACTGGTTACTGACTCTTCTGGCACCGATTGATCAACAAATCATCAAACACAAATTATTTGTCCCTGGGGCGGGCAATGTGTCTGCTTCAACTGATGTCACTGTTGGGAAAGAGTCCCATGTTAATTTTGATTGGGGTTTCATGAGGTTAGTGAACTAAGGCTGGTTGACATTAAGACATATTGTCCCACTGAACAGAGGAATTGAGGGGCTTCTGTTCCTTTCACATATGGCTGAGTTATTTGCCGAGAGATTTGGCCCAGTTTCAGCTTGGGGCCTGCATGTTACCCCTGGTGTGCAGTCGGTTTGTTTGAGCTCACTGCCCAGGATAACCAGGTTACGTGGTTCAAAGGAATGCAATGAACAGACATGTATCCTACTCACATCCAGAGACCTACTGCATTAAAAAACATTGCCCCCCATCAACAGAGCGTTGAGGAAGAGATCATCACTGTTTAGTAAAAGGAGGCTAGTTAATCAGACCAGTAATACCTCCTGTTCAGAGCCCAACCTTAAATTGTGCAGTTTCAATGGAAGAATTGGTTGCGATGCCTCTGGGTCCAAAGGAAGGTGAAGAAAAATAATTGGCCAAAGGCCCCATCCCTCTGTTACCAGCTGAGCTCTGTTATGTGTTGAGAGTTGGTGGGAACAGGATCAGGCCCTGATCACAGTGACTTCAAACCTTCTCCAGTCCCCACCCACCAGAAGCCCTCGAGAACTGCGGACAGTGCAGGTGAGAAGAGCAACATGGGCTGACTCAAACACAATTCCGGGCCACTCCATCCAGGCTAGCGAGGAGAGGAAACCAGCACTGTAAGCAGCTACCCTACTCTCATTGCCGAAAAACCATCACAAATAGTAATCCAGTCTCTCCACTGAAGTGGTTTAAAGACTGCTACTTTTGCACTGGTCTCTGATATCATCTGAATGCCTCATTATAAGAATCACCAATTCTTGTCAAGAATCCACAGCAGTTGAACGGTGCTCCAAGCAGAGTCCTGGGGCCCTGCATACTCAAGACATAGCACTGCTGCAGGAGTGTGTCTGGAAAGGTTGTGCAGTGGTGTTCACACAGTAACACCCACCTGTAATGTTCATCAATATCTTGTTGGTGATGGAGACCTAACTACAGACAATTTTTACCATGAAGAACTCAAAATGGCTCAGCAGGCCAAACAGAGGATTACCCAGGGGAGTGATGAGGCATAGAACACTGCTCTGTGTCGGAGAGAGAACAGGTTACAATGCCAGCCTCTGTGGGCTAGGAAATGAATGGTGTTGTTGCTTGCTCTGACTGACTTGTGGTTGACAGGAAGTTTATGTTTCGAGTACTTCCTGTGCCTGGGTGGGAAATAAATCCACATCACAGTGGGGTTATTTATTTTTTTATCATTTTTCACATTTTGATCCACAGAAAGGGTGTGTTTACGAGATTCGAGGCACTCCATTAATCCTTTGCCATGACACACAGACTAAAGGAGAACAGCTTATTGCTTTTATCCACCGTGTTTATCAAGCAAAGACTCAGGCGACTCTTTGGCTGCTCTGAGCTCTGGTGTGAGACGGTGTGGGAGACTCCCTGGCAGAAGAGAGCTTTGTCAGCCCGTGAATAAATATATGAGGAAGTGCCTTATTTAAGACTTTTCTGACACTGGGAATCAATGTCACAGCTCAGGGGTAGTGAGGGAAAACCTGAGGGAACTGCCTTATTGTCATGAGAAGTTTCTTACACACAGACATAGGTTGGTACAGTGGTTAGCTCTGCTGTCTCACAGCTCCAGAGACCAGGGATTCAGAGATGAGGATCCTGACCTCGGGTGCTGTCCATGTGGAGTTTGCACGTTCTCCCTGTGACCACATGGGTTTACCCCAGATGCTCTGGTTTCCTCCCACATCCCAAAGACGTGCAAGTCGGGGGGGTTAATTGGCCGCTGTTAATTACCCTCTGTGGCTAAAGAATCAGATGAGAGTTGATGGGTTTGTTTGGGTTGTCAGGCTACAAGGAGGTGGAGAGAGGGACAAGGATTAGGAGCTGGAATGAGACAAATGTTCTCCTTCTGTGAAGTAATAAGTAAGATTTAGAAACAGGACGAGGTCAATCAGCCCTTGATGCCTGTTCCGTCACAGTTGATCTTTGAGCTGAGCCCCACTTCCCTGCACCAATCCCAAACCTCCAGACATAAAATTTGTTCCTGTTCACTAGTGTTTAGCAAATGCCAGAACATCTTCCAATACCAAAGGGAATGGAACTGAGTGTCAGGAGGGAGGCAAGTCATCGATATCAAATGTCTGCTTAGCACTAGTTATCGAACTTTACCATCTGTTATCTCCATGAGTAATTATAACCAGCAAGCCATAGGGAACCAGAATGAAGGGCTGTTCACCAACTACCACGGCATCAGAAGATCAAGGCTGAAGTTCCATCAACCTTCCAGCCTCATTTTCCTTGATTCTCTTTGTTCTCCAAAATCCACCACCACTGGCTCATTGACTGGGCAATCACACCACCGAGTACTGATAAATTTAACTAACCCTTTGGTTATAGCAACTCATGAGTGATCAGTCCCTTCCATTGATCTCCTGCCTGGGTTAAAGCTTGTAGGCAGTCACCGAGTGTCAAGGGTACTTTGGGGTCAGGTTGGACACTGGTTGGTGCAAATTTGGATGTGTTTTCAGATCAGAGATTTCTCTACCTACTTTTATAATGGGTTTGTATAGACACAATGCGACAAATTCAAGAGTGGTATGAATCAGAAAATGGCTGAGCCATTTATAGATGAGTGGAATGTGTTAGAGCAGGGTCAGATGTTTCCAATAGTGATCTTTGAGGCACTCTGCATCCCCACCTCTCTCTCAGTTATGGCCGCATTGGAGCATGTGTTGAACTCTAGATTCAAATCCAGGTGGGCACAGTTATGACTCAGCAAAGGTTTGCTTTCAAATGTGCATCAGTTCAATTCCTCCCGCACCATGGCAGTCAGTATCTCACCCAGACATTGCTGAGACACACATGTGGGTTGACCTCACACAATCTTAGACATAGGACCTCATGATGATGGTAAGTAGGGATGAAAGGTCAGAGGACAATTGGTCTGGGCGATGTCAGCATAAATCAGTCACTGTCTTCAAACATCATGCCCTTATTTTCATTTTACCAATGTAAATTCCTATCTCACATTACAATGGAAATCACCTATGTAAACATTTCACAGTAGTTGCATTGTTTTTTCAGTGGTGGCCTTGCAATGGGTGAAGGACAAAATTATAAAGATGAATGTAAACTATAATGGCAAAAATGTTGTGTAATCTAAGCATTTAGTGAAGGAATTTTTTCTACTGTAAGAGAGTCCATAGCCAAAGATCTAAGATAATTGGCAAAAGAACCAATGGGGAAATAAAGAGATGTTTTATTTTTATAAAATGTGGTGTGATTTGGATCACATTGCTTGAAAGGGTGTGGAAGCAGACTCAGCAGTGTCTTCTTAGAAGTGAAGTGTTTGGTGCTTGGGATGAAAAGATAGGCAGGGCTCTGGAAACATATGGCACAGCTGGACAGCTTTGTCACAGGGTAGTACATACTGAATGTCCACCTTCTGTACAGTTTGATCTTGTAAACAGGAAATAAAGCAATAGTCTAAAGAAGAAGTTGTGTCATGGGTGTGCCAGTTCTAGGTGCTGGGATTGTGAGGTGAATCTTGAAGACATTTCACAGCTGATCTACAATCCAATTCACTGAATGTAAATATAACCTTGATCTGAATGTAATTTTCACTGTTCGGATTCTTTGGTGGGATCCTCATGTGCTTCGTCACAGGAGACTAAGGGAACACAACCACAAAAAACACAAAAGTGACATGCTACCTCCCAGAGACAACAGACTCAGTCACATGTTAAAGGATTTAGGATTCCCCTTGGAACAGGACTTCTCCGTTTTCATTGGGTAGGATGTTTGATTCTGATCCACAGAACTGAAGTGAGCAGGGAAATTTCAATTTATTTTATATTCCACTTGATGAAACTCAGTCCCAACATATGGAACATGAACCAAACTCTTTCTCAGTCACTCTCAAGGTGTGCAGTTTCAAATAACCATCCTCTTTCCCAGTCGCTCCGACTACTTGGAATCCCAAAGGATTCATCTACTCCCCATTTTCGATCACTGTGTGAAATCCCAATCACCTGAGCCCTTCCTATTGTACCAAATACTTTCTATTTATATCTGTCACTGTTCAAGAGCCTGGTGTTTAACATAGAACATAGAACATTACAGAATAGTACAGGCCCTTCGGCCCACACTGTTGTGCCGACATTTTATCCTGCTCTAAGATCTATCTAACCCTTCCCTCCCACATAGCCCCCTATTTTTCTATCATTCATGTGTCTATCTAAGAGTCTCTTAAATGTCCCTAATGTATCTGCCCCCACAACCTCCGCTGGCAGTGCGTTCCACGCACCCACCACTCTCTGTGTAAAAAACTTACTTCTGCCATCGCCCAGGTACCTCCCTCCAATCACCTTAAAATTATACCCTCTCGTGTTAGCCATTTTTGCCCTGGGAAAATGTCTCTGAATGTCCACTTGATCAATGCCTCTTATCATCTTGTACACCTCTATCAAGTCACCTCTTATCCTCCTCCTCTCCAAAGAGAAAACACCTAGCTCGCTCAACCTATCCTCATATGACATGTTCTCCAATCCAGGCAGCATCCTGGTAAATCTCCTCTGCACCCTCTCTGAAGCTTCCACATCCTTTCTATAATGAGGTAACCAGAACTGAACACAATACTCCAAGTGTGGTCTAACCAGAGTTCTATAGAACTGCATCACTTCACGGCTCTTGAACTCAATACGCTGGCTAATGAAGGCCAACGCACCATATGCCTTCTTAGCAACCCTTTCAGCCTGCGTGGCAACCTTGAGGGATCTATGGACGTGGACCCCAAGATCTCTCTGTTCCTTCACACTGCTAAGAGTCCTGCCATTAACCTTGTATTCTGCCTTCAAATGCAATCTTCTGAAGTATATCACTTCACACTTTTCCGGGTTGAACTCTATCTGCCACACCTCAGCCCAGCTCTGCATCCTATCAATGTCCTGTTGTAACCTACAACAACCTTTTACACTATCCACAACACCACCAACTTTTGTGTCATCTGCAAGCTTACTAACCCACCCTTCCACATCCTCATCCAAGTCATTTATAAAAATCACAAAGAATAGGAGTCCCAGAACAGATCCCTGCGGAATACCACTGGTCACCAACCTCCAGGCAGAATACGCTCCATCAACAACTACCCTCTGTCTTCTATGGGCAAGACAACTCTGAATCCACACAGCCAAGTTTCCCAGGATCCTTTGCCTCCTGACTTTCTGAATGAGACTTCCATGAGGAACCTTATCAAACGCCTTACTAAAATCCCTGTACATCACATCCACTGCTCTACTTTCATCAATGTACATTGTCACATCCTCAAAGAATTCAATCAGGCTCATGAGGCATGACCTGCCCCTCACAAAGCCATGCTGACTGTCCTTAATCAGCCTACGCTTCTCCAAATGCCCATAAATCCTGTCTCTAAGACTCTTCTACAGTAATTTGCCCACCACTGAAGTAAGACTCACTGGCCTGTAATTCCCAGGGTTATCCCTACTCTCTTTCTTGAACAAAGGAACAACATTTGCCACCTTCCAATCATCTGGCACTACTCCTGTGGCCAGTGAGGATGCAAGGATCATCGCTAAAGGTGCAGCAATCTCTTCCCTCGCTTCCCGTAATAACCTTGGATATATCCCATCCGGCCCCGGCGACTTATCTATCCTAATGTTTTTCAAAAGTTCCAGCACACCCTCTTTCCTCACGTTGACATGCCCTAGCGTATCAGCCTGTCGTATGCCATCCTCAGAAACGTCAAGGTCTCTCTCACTGGTGAATACTGAAGCAAAGTATTCATTAAGGACCTCCCCTACCTCTTCCAACTCCAGGCACATGTTTCCTCTTTTATCCCTGATCGGTCCTACCCTCACTCTAGTCATCCTCCTATTCTTCACATTTGTGTAGAACACCTCGGGGTTTTCCTTAATCCTACTCACCAAGGACTTCTCATGACCCCTTCTAGCTCTCCTAAATCCATTCTTAAGCTCCCTCCTGGCTACTTTGTAACTCTCAAGAGCCCTGTCTGATCCTTGCTTTCTAAACCTTAGGTAAGCTTCTTTCTTCCTCTTGACAAGATACTCTACGTCTCTTGTCAACCACGGTAACCATGGTTCCTTCACTCTACCATCCTTACCCTGCCACAATGAGACAAACCTATCCAGAACCCCATGCAAGTACTCCCGGAACAACCTCCACGTTTCCGTTGTGTACTTCCCTAAGAACATCTGTTCCCAATTTACATTCCAAAATTCCTGCCTAATAGCATCATAATTCCCCTGCCCCAATTAAATACTTTCCCATATCGTCAGCTCCTATCCCTCTCCAAGGCGATGGTAAAAGTCAAGGAATTTGTTGCCTCTGGAGGTATCACACTGCTTCTGTGCCTGTTGTAAATATGTTCCCTGAGCCACTGGCTACAAAGGCACATGGAGATCCCACCAAGAATCCCGACAGATTCTGTAAGCTGATCCTTGATTGGTGTCTCAGCATTTCTGGGAATGAGTTTGCAAAGTCAACAAAACCGGAGGATTTATGGAGGTGCTTTCTGCAATGTGTTGAGTAACCACATCCCCCCAAATGCCAAAAATGTGCAGGTTGGTAGGTTAATTGGCCATTGTAAATTGCCCCTTGTGTGTGGGTGAGTGGGGAGAATCTGGGGGGAATTGATGGGAATGTGGGGAGAGTAAATTAGGTTAGGGGAGGATTAATGTAAAATTGGGTGCTTGGTTGTTGGCAGGGGCTTGATGGGTTGAAGGGCCTATCTCCACGCTGTATCATTCTATGACTCTGCGACTCTCACCAGAGGTTACTCCAGTCACATGATTTCCATCTCAGCTCCTCAGAAGTCAACATCTCTCCCAAGAAAAGTTTAGAAATGCAGAAGTTCCAAACAACATTGAGTACAGAAAAGCTGGAACATCAGCCAATTGTGTAACTGTACTCAGTGATGCTTCTCAACGTTCAGCTGTGACTGACATAGTTGAGCTGGAGACAGCTAAGCTCCCAGGGCTCCATTGTTTAGTTGGATATTGTTTTATCTTCTGTAGTCCCTCCCCTTTGTCCTATCCACCCTCTTCGCTCAGGCTCCCAATCTTCATGTGTGAGCCTACACTGTTTAAGAGGTGTTGGGGGAACTAAGGAAAGGACTGGGATTGGGCCAAGTGACCAGTACAGAGCTTGAAGGGCTGAATGGTCTAACACTGCACTGGTACTATCCAATAAGAAACACCGGCAGTCCAGTTTGAGCAAGGCACTTTCCTGATATGAGCTTGTCGTGGGGAATCAGGTCTGGGAACACTGATCAATTATTCCCACCATTTCTGGGGGAAGCCAGTTATAAATCCTTTATTCATCCTCCAATCCTGATCAGCCAACTCAATGGAATCAGGGCCGGGACCTTCCTGCTCAGTGTCACTCGTTATGAGTTGTACTTTGAACTCGCAGCTGAGCAGTGCGTAGCCTGAACTGGGTCAAACCAAGATCAGGGTATGATGGTGTGGGTGAGAGCCATACAGCTAGGCAAAGATAACCCAGTCATCTCCAGTTAAACCACCTGACACCTCTTAACTGGGCTCCTAAACGCTTGTGTTTACTGTTAGTTATTTTTTTTCTGTAAACCGTTAATTCTTGGTTATGTTTCACTGTTGAATAGATAATTACAGGGCACACACAATAATAATTAACCATTTTGATCTGAAGTTTGTAAAAAATTCTCGCCAAAGTGCAGTGTCTCAGAAAATCTGCCTGTTTAGCAGGAGACACATTTTCTTCTGCATCTGTTGCCATTCTTAGAGGGTGTTTTACTATTAATAATGGGTCTAGCACATTGTTGTCAAACAAAACTAATTGCCTGGTAGTTTGTTGAAATATTGTTAATTAATTTACTGTTGGAACCAATGCCCCTATCACTTTGAGGTTTTTACTCTCTTTTAACTGAAATCAGAACTTATGGAAACACCACTGCCCCAGCCAGAGACAGTTCTTACCTCTCTCCCACCACCGAAACCCTCCCATCAACCCCACAGCCTCCATCTTCCAAGAGTCCCAGCTCCCTCTGTCAGGTCCTTAGTTCCACTTTCAAATCCTACCAGGTCTTTCCCATTCTTAACTCAGCAAGTGCCACCAAGTTTTTATTTCCTCAGACTGTCTATTTCCCCTTCCATCATTAGACATCACTTTCTTCCCCCATTCCTTCCATCCACTGGAACTGTCTCCCCCATCCCAATCACCTCATCCATCCATCTTCACAGTGCGTTGCTTCAGGAAGGCTAACAGTATCGTCAAGGATGTCTGCCACCCTGGCCATTCCCTCTTCTGTCTTCTACCTCAGGAGCTTGAAAGCCCAGACATCCTGACCCAAGAGCAGCTTCTTCCCCACTGCTGTCAGACTCCTGAACCAGTCACCTCTCTCACATCCCCTTCCCGGTGGGTGCTGCGATGTTCTCGAACCGTTAATTCTACCTCTTCAGTTATTCCATTATTGTCACTTCAGCATTTCTTTTTTCACTACTTCAGTTTTCACTGCAATCCTTGCGCCATTCTGCTGTTGTGAAGAAGGGTCCTGACCCGAAATGTTGACCACCTGCTTTTCTCCACGGATGTTACCTGGCCTGCTGAGTTTCTCCAGCATCATCGTGCTTTTCACTATTCTGCTGTTTTGTGCTCATTGCTGTATTTATTGCATTTATTATTACCATGTACACTATTTACTCTGTGGGTGTCATGTGAGCAAGGAATTTCATTGGATGCTGGTGTGTGTGACAATAAACTGATCTCAAACTATTCTGAATCTGAATCATCTCTGAAGCCTGTTCCTTAGTTCCGTGTCAGGTTTTCCCTCTCTCCCTCCTCCCACCTGTTCCATTGTTGTGAAACCCATTTCTGAGCTCCGTTTCAGGTTTTCCCCACCTTCCTTCCCCACTCTGTTAGAAGACCTTGAGAACCCTTTCTTTAGAGATGTTGGTTGTTGTCAGCCTGACTGTTTACCTTTCCTCAGGATGTGCCTAGCCCTGGGAAGGTAGGTATTTATTGCCAAACCCTCGTTACCCTGAGCCACTGCTGGTCTTCAGAGGATGAAGAGGAATCTGGCCACCGAATGTGGGACTCAGCTCACCAGTGGGTCAGAGTGGCCAAGGACTGCAAACTTCTCAATCAATTCCTGTTTGGGATATCCATCCGATGAAGGGAGTTTGGGGAAGGTTGACTGACACTCCTTGAACAAGATGAGAGGCAATCTCACTGATGAGAAGGACTGGCAGGGTCGAGGCTTGAGGATGTTTCCTCAGGCAGGAATGTGGAAGCAGGGACATGGGTTCAGGATAAGGGTCTGGGCAAGTAGGATTGGGATTGGGAGAAATTATTTTGCTCAAAGGGTTGTGAAAATTTGGAATTCTCTTCCCCAGGAGCCTGTGTCTATTCAAGGCTAATATTGTTGGATATAAAGAGAACTGGAGGATAAGGGGATTGGACAGGAAAGTCTGTGGGAAAGCAGGATCAAGGGGCCGACTGGCTGATTCCTGATTCTAATGTTCTTAGTTCCTTCCCAAAAGGCACTTGTAGAGCAGCTGGATTTCTAACAACAGTCCAAGAGCCTCTTTGTCCCCTCATTCCACTGATGTCAGGGTTTAAGGACATAGAAGACAGAACAGTACAGCACAAGAACAGGCCCTTCAGCCCACCACATCTGTGCTGAACACAATGCTGAATTAAACTAAATCCCTTCTGTCTGCACGTGATCCACATCCCTCCACTCCCTGCACATTCATGTGTCTGTCTAAAAGCTCTTAATCACCACTATTGTATCTGCTTCCACCCCTGGCATCGTGTTCCAGGGATCCACCAATCTCTGTGTAAAAACACTTGCCCCCGCATCTTTAAACTTTCCCCCTCTCATCGTAAATGCATGTCCTCTAGTATTCGACGTTTCTAGCCTGGGAAAAAGATTTGTCGAACAAAATGTAATTTCTCAAATGCCGTTGGTGGGATTTAAATTCAAGTTATCACTGGCACATGTTCCTTTGATGTGTTAATGGGCCAAAGCAGGATCACAGACTCAGGAAGGTACCAGATTTGATCCTCACTCCATGCTGACAGCAATCAAGGCCATGGAAGGAAAACCAACCCAGATTCCCATGACTAGTAAGAGATCCCAGCTGGAACTCTGCACAGATATTGGGATTGTATTGGAACTAGTTGGAATCGCCCTTGGAAGTCCATGAACATACTGACATTCATTGGCAAGACTACTTGGCAAGGGGACTGGGCAGCAGGTCAACTCCTTGGGCAGGAGAGTGATTGGTGGGAATGGCAAAATATTCCAGTAGTAACAAAATCAACAGATAAATCATTGATAAAAGAGCTTCTTACAAGAGGAAGTAATTGACATTGTTCACAAAATGGCAGCAACAGCAACACAATAGAGAAATCTGAAGAGAGCAATCATTCCATAAAGCATTTCGGCAAGCAAACCTGCATTAAAGAGTGAGTCTCACTGACACACAAAAGTCAATGATCCTTTTCTACACTGCTCCAGAGTGATAGGGTTGGTGCAGTGATTAGGAGATCCCAGTGTGTGAACGGTCCAGCACAGTGGGACTGAGGAAGAGATATATTCCCCTCCCCTCCCACTGTACCTCCCACCCCTCACATCAAGCCCTGTCACAGCCAGGATTCTGGGAAGGAAGAGCCCAGGGAGCCACATCACAGCCCCCAGCAGAGAGAGGAAACTGCCACTGGGAGGGTGCCTGCAGGCAAGTCTCAGACCAGCTAACCCCCACACCCCACCTCGCTGTAGAGGACATGGATCAGGGTAAAGGTGGGGGGAGTTTACCTTGGCAAGGAGTTGGGATGGGGAGCTGGGGATAAAACAAAGAGAAGGCTGAATGTACATGACTCAACCACAGGAGTGAAGTGACCCACTGAGAGGGGGACAAGCTTGTCCTGTTGTCAGGACTGGTGAAGCCAGCCACTGTTGGCACAGCAAGTGGACATCCCATTTTGGAATCACAAACTTATTGCCCAAATCCTTGGTTGGGTCTTCTCGCTTCCAGGCATCTCACACTCTGAGTTGACCTCAGTACCTTCTCCCAGACTAACCCTTGGTTAAATTCACAATTTAGACAGAAGTAGAGAAGGGGTGTGAAGTCAAAAGTTAACCTTTTACATTCGGTGTTGTGCTTTAAGCCAGGCTTCGGCATGGAAGGTTTCCTTCTCGTGAAGGTGTCCACGAATGAAGTTTCTCTGATTTACCGCACAAGGTGCATAGAGACCTGCCCTGTGTGGGAGTCTTTGCCAGCCATCCAATAAGGCCTGAGCAGAACCCTGGCCTCACCCTAAGGAGTAGGTCCATGGATACCAGTCACTGGAACAGCCGTGCGTCCCTCATTGTAGGCAGTGGGAGTACCACATGTGTCAGGCCTGGTCTATGTCATCATGTCCACACACATCTGTACATGTGATGGAAGAGGTCCAACAACCCAACAGGCAGTTGGATCTTTATGGGTTCCTCCTGGGGCTGGAGACTAAGCCATGCTGGAACCCTCTGTACCCTCTACATGTGCCCTCTCACCAAACATGGGCGCACATGCCCTGTGCTGACAGACTTTTGGATATTGGGATTGGGCGTTACTGGAAAGGTCAGCATTTATTGCCCGTTGCCAATCGCCGGTGTCAGTAAATGGCTTGAGAAATGGACACTAATGGAATCAGGGATTGTGGGGATCAAACAGGAAGATGGACCAGATATTGGATTTAACTTCAGAGGAGAGATAAAAATCAACCACATTACTGCAAGCCAGGAGTCACGTGTAGGCCGGTCAAGGGGGAGCATGGCAGATTCCCTTGCTCCAAAGGACACAGTGGTGTAGCTAGTAGAGCCACTGCCTCACAGCCACAGCAACCCTGGTTCGATCCTGACCTCTGACACTGTCTGCGTGGAGTCCGCATGTTCTCCCTGTGACCACGTGGGTTTCCCCCAGATGCTCCGGTTTCCTCCCACATCCCAATGATGTGCAGCTTGGTGGTTAATTGGCTGCGATGAGTTGTCCCTAGTGTGTAGGTGAGGGGTAGAATCTTAAGGAGTTGATAGGAATGTGGGGAGAATAAAATGAGATTGGTGTAAGTGGGTCCTTGTAGGTTGGTGTGGATGGAGTGGTCCCAAGGAAGCTGCTTCCATGGTGCAGGAATCCATTAAACCCACTGGGTCTTTGCCCAGAACCCAGCGGTATCATGGAGCCCACTCCTGATGCTATTGTTTGCAGAAACCGCAGATTTCATTTCCCCACCAATCCCATTGACAGGATTGTCAAACCAGAGGCTCAACCAGAATTCCTCCTCTAAACCGAAATCCAGTGTGTGCTCCACTGATGTCCCTCTGGGGACAAGGGAAGGGAGCCCAGATTTAGGGAACTCCATCATCCTTCCCCGGGCCTACATGTGACTCCAGGCCCACAATCATGTGGTTGATTTTTAACTTCCCCTCTGAAGTTGAACCCAATGTCTGGTCCAGCTTCCTGTTTGCTCCCGGAAGGTGACCATGTCTTCACCGAGCCACCGGTGTGGGAGCAACTGACAAAAAACTGAGTTAACAACCCGACCACCTAACTCAACCCTGGGGGGGGGGGTTCCTGGAGAAACTCGCTCTTTAATCAGTGCCGGTTCGAGAGCTCAGTTACTATCTTCCGGAAGCATCCCACAAAACAGGTGTAGAAAGCAGCAGAGTAAAAGCTGGAGCCTTACATTTAGGTACCCCACCTGTCCTGTGGCCTGGCTGGAACTGTCGGAGCAGATCAGCTGGACAAACTCTTTCAGGGGGTCTTGGCTGGTATGATGGTGGTAGCGGATGGTTGGGTGGGCAAAGTAAGGGCTTGGCTGCTGGATGATGGAGGATGATGGGAAGTGGATCGCAGAGGCTGGAGCTCGAGGGCTTCCTGTGGTCACATGTCAGAAAGAAAAGGTAGAAGTCAGAACCTCGGGCGTGGCATCACACAACATGCACAGTTCTGGAAAATGAAAAAGAACCAGTTAGAATCCCACTCTTTCAACTTTGGCTTCAGAAAAGGCCGATGGGACATCTTG
Organism: Pristis pectinata; assembly: GCF_009764475.1. Lineage (NCBI taxonomy): Eukaryota > Metazoa > Chordata > Chondrichthyes > Rhinopristiformes > Pristidae > Pristis > Pristis pectinata. The sequence continues at coordinate 1,871,581 of NC_067435.1, read as the reverse complement.
CCTCTTCCCCGTTATCCAATCATGTTCTACAAATCCGTTTGCATAACACCACCAATTTGTTCAGCTCAGACGGGCAGGTGTCTGTCAACCTCAGTGGAACCAGGCAAACTCGCTGAGGCGGTTTGGGACAACCTTCTGTCAGCACTGACACAGTGTGTTACCCCAGCATGCTGGCTAACGCCAGACCGATACAGTGGGGAAAATTCACAGTCCAGCTCTGGTTCAATTTATGTTTTTTTGTTGTGAATGCTGCTCTGTGCCTGTGATGTTGCTGCAAGTTTTTCATTGCACCTGTGCACACATGTACTTGTGTGTGTGACAATAAACTTGACTTTGACTTTGGCAATGACTTGGTGAGCACAGAGCATGGCTGGGAACAGCTGAGAGGTAGGTAAGGGTTTTCCCATGCACTTTTTCCCTTGCTGTTTCAGGGACATTTCTCTGACCATCCTCAAGCCTCAGTAGGATAGCTGAATTGTTCCTGTTTCTTTTTTCCAATGTTCACATGGAATTATGAGCAGATAAGGAGCCTTACATAACATTGGAGAGCAGAAGACTGTGCTCATTGGAGGCGTAAATGTTTAGTTGCATGTTGTAACAACCAGACCCTAATTACATCATCATTAGGGTGTTAGTTGATGTCGTACAAGGTAAATCTTTTGTTACTGGGGCTGTCCATTGACACTGCCGTCTGATCTGTGCGTATTCCTGTTGGGCACTGTATAGATTGGGCAGCTGCTATGAGGAGGCACTAAACAGAGGTCAGGCCCTTCCTTGTGCCTGGGAGGAAGTGGAGAGGCTGTTTCTCTGCCCAAGAATCGAAGGGTTATAAGGTGGTGTCAGTAGAGGTGGTGGCAACCGTATATGTTGTTTCAAGGACAAGAAGTGGGTAAGGAACAGAGCATCTCTGTGGATATGAGCACATTAGAATATGACAGGAAATCACACATTATCTGTTCATGATCACAAAATAGTGTGAGAAGTCACAGAGGGGTCCCCACCCTGATTGAATAGTAGTTCGATGGCTTAACCATGGATGGTACAAACATGAAGCTATATAAAGGCTGTTCTGTCCACCAATGGACATCCATATCACTTCTAAAATGGGAGTCAGCATCACGTGTGTGAGGCCCAGGAGACAGCAGATGCTGGAATCTGGGGTAACAAACAATCAGCTGGAGGAACTCAGTGGGTCGAGCAGCATCTGTGGGGGGAAAGGAATTGGTGATGTTTCGGGTCGAAACCCTGCATCAGGACTGGATGTGGAGTTTCCACCTGAAGCATCGACAACTCCCCCCACAGATGCTGCTCAACCCGCTGAGTTCCTCCAGCAGATTGTTGTGCGAGTTGGGCAACCCCTCTGTCTAAAGAAAGGAAAGTCGCGGTGACTTCACTCACGTTGTACCCTGATATGGTTTACCTTGTAGATAACGTAACCAGAGTTTCCGAAATTGGCAGAGATTGGCTATGGCCATCGGTCTGGTGTATTTACACCGGATTCACCTAGGGTCGATGCAATTACATGGTGCTCCAGCCTTCCTTTGGAAATTTACCCTTCCTTTTTGTGTCTCTGCTGTCAGTGGGGTAATTCAGAGGGTGGGGGGATTTATGGAGGTTCTCCACATGCCTGGGATTGTCGTTTGGAGCCAGACTCCAGGAAACAGTAACACCTCTTCCTCCTGTTCCCCGGAAAGCACCAACACCTCACCACAGTAGGAGAAGTGAGATCAGTGAACCTGCAAGTTACTGGTCCCCAGGCAAAACTTCCCTGGATAAACCTTAATCTTTCAATAAAGTTCTGCATATCAAGTGTTTACTTTGGCTCCACTGAACAACGTATCATCTAAGTACCTGAGATGGCGAGGACCCTGCCTTATCCCAGTGCCATTCTATACTTATCCCAATGCCACCATTGGGTACCAGGAGGTGGCTCAGAGCTATTGCCAGGTTTAATTGACCTCTCGTGATATTGTGGTGTCAGTCTACTGAGAAAACCGGTAGACCACAGTGACTGGAGCTGATAGCATAAGATTGGTATTAATGGGATAGGTTTGGTCTAACTGGCAAACAACCAGGCACCAGCATCAACATTTGTTTAAGTTCATTTTCAGGGTCTGCTATCACTATTTAGTCCAGCATTTATTGCCCAGGCCTTATTGTCCTTGAGAAAGTGAGCTGCCTTCTGGAACTGCGGCAGTCCTTCTGGTGAAGGTGCTCCCTTAATGCTATTAGGGTGGGAGTTCCAGGATTTAGACCCAGAGACTGGGAAGGACTGGTGTTAATCTCCAAGTCAGGATGGATGTTCGACTTGTAGGGGAACCTGCAAGTGGTGGTGTTCTCATCTGCCTGCTGCCCTCGTCCTTGGTGGTTGAGGCGGCAGCTTTGGGAGGTGCTGTCAGAGCAGCCCATGGTGCATTTAGTAGATGGCACACACTGTGCCTTGCTGGTGGAAGGGTATGTTGGGAGATCACAGCATAGTGAGCCAGCAACGTGTGCTTCAGATCAAACCAAAGGCTCAGTCAAAGGTCTTCGCGACACCCAGGGTTTGCTCACCTGGCCTAGTCCCTGCAATCACGGGCAGGGGGTGATGTGTGAACGCCATTCGCGAGGAGACAGTTTGTGAAGGCGTCCCACTGCCAAACTCATGTTTTGTTGACTTCTTTAAAGAAGTAGGTGATGTCATTCCTGGGAACAAATGATCAGCATGTCAGACTCAAAGCCCCTTTCAGTTTCAATCCACCCTCATCCATCCACACTCACACAGCACAGAAACAGGCCCTTCGGCCCAACTCATCCATGCCAACTGAGGTGTCTACCTAAGCTTGTCCCATTTACCTGCGTTTGGCCCATATCCATCTGAACCTTTTTTTTAATCCATGTATCTGTCTAAACATCCTTTAAACATTGTAATTGTACCTGCCTCTACAGCTCCCTCTGGCAGCTCGTTCCACATACCCACCACCCTCTGTGTGAAAAAGTTGCCCCTCAAGTCCCTTTTAAATCTTTTCCCTCTCACCTTAAACCTGTGCCCCGAGGTTTAGACTGTCCTACCCTGGGAAAAGACTGTGACCTTCCACCTTATCTATACCCAACATGATTTTATATATCTCTATCAGGTCACCCCTCAGCCTCCTGCAATCCAGGGAAAACAGTCCCAGCTGATCCAGTCTCTCCTTATAACCCAGTCCTGGTAACATCCTCGAGAATCTCTTCTGCACCCTTTCCAGCCTATTGACCTCCTTCCTATAGCTGGGCAACCAGAACTGCACACAATATTCTTTGTACTCCAAGTATGGACGATTCACAGCAGTCATCCGGAGAACAAGTTCAGCAAATGAGGGTGAGATTGTCCAGAACACAGCAGCCATCAGAACTGGTGGCATTTGGTTGGCATTAATAGGATTTCTTTGGTCTAATCAGTGAACTACCGCTACTTAGTAATTTGGCCAGCTAGTCAATAAACCCATCTTACAACAATGCAGAGTCCAAACTTCACAAAGTAACGATGGAAAGTGGAGATCATTTAGCCTCTCTAGCATGGTCTACTATTTCACTGGAATATTAGAACTATTTTAGCTCTATCTCCCATGCTTTATCTCTTACTCTTTATACCCTCACTTAGTTATCCATCATCCACAGGAACTGGCCATTTTGGTTGGTCAGGTGTACTTGTAAAAGAAACTGAAGCAGGACCAGCCATTTGGTGCCTCACTTCTGCTTTGTCATTCATTGAGGTCTTTTATCTCTGTACCACTTTCCTGCATTAACCCCATATCCCATAATTCTCTTAATATTCAAAACTCTATCAATTTCTGTCTCGAACACACTCAGTGACTGACCCTCTACGATCCTCTAGGGCAGAGAATTCCAAAGGTTCATCATCTTCTGGGTGAAGAAATTTCTCCTCAGCTCAGTCCTGAGTAGTAGACCACTTATTTCGAGACTGTGATCCTTGGTTCTAGACACCCCATTCACGGGAAACATCCTCCCTGCATTTACCCTGTTGTCTCTTAACAGTTTTGTACACTTCAAGATAATCACCTCTCATTCTTCTAAACTCAAGACAGTCCAGGCTCAGTCTGTTGAATCTCTCCCCATATGAAAAACCTCCCAAACCATGTATTAATCCACTGAACATTCACTACATTTCTTCCATTGCGAGTATGTGGTTCCTTAGGTAGGGAGACCAGTCATAGAGTCACGGAGCAATACAGCATGGATGCAGGCCCTTCAGCCCAACCAGTCCATGCCAACCATGGTGCCCACCCAACCGATCCCAAGTTCCTTCGTTGGACCCATATCCCTCCAAGCCCCACCCCTCCATGTACCTATCCAAGTGCTTCTTAAATGATACTATTGTACCTGCCTCACCCACTTCCTCTGGCAGCTCGTTCCATATACTCACCACCTCTTGTGTGAAAAAGTTGCCCCTCAGGTCCCTTCTAAATCTTTCCCCTCTCACCCTAAACCCATGCCCCTAGTTTTGGACTCCCCTACCCTGAGGAAAAGACTGTTACCGTCCACCTCATCTGTGCCCCTCATAATTTTAAACATTATATAAGGTCACTCCTCATTCTCCTACGTTCCAAGGAATAAAGACCCACCCTGGCCGACCTCTCCCTATAACTCAGGCCCTCAAGTCCTGGCAGCATCCTCGTAAATCTCCTCTGTGCTCTTTCCAGTTTAACCAGACTGGAACACTGGACCTGTAAACAATTTTCCAAATGCATTCCCACCAGGGCACTCTAGAATTTTAGCAAAACATCTCAATTCAAATCGCCTTGCAATAATGCCAACATACTATTTGTCTTCCTGAAGCTTGAATGTTAACTTTCAGGTAATTTGTATACAAGGACACCAATTCCTTCTGAACACAACACTGTCAGTTTCTCCCCATTTAAAAAACACTCGGGGAAAAGTAGAACAATGGAGTGTTTTTTTTAATGGGAATTTAAAATTTTTCCGAATGGAAAAAATAGAAAGGCAAAGTATCTATTAAATGTTGAGCGACTGAAAGGAGCTGTTGTTCAGAGGATCTGGGTGTCCTTGCATACAAAACACTCAAAGTTAACGAGCAAGTTTAGCAAACAATTGGGAAGGCATATGTTAGACAGTCAGAATCTTTCTCCCAGCGTACAAACGTCAAGTACTTGAGGACATGTATTTAAGGTGAGAGGGGGAAAGTTTAAAGGAGATGTGTGGGGCAAGTTTTTTTTACACACAGAAGGTGATGGGTGCCTGTAATGCGCTGCCAGAGGTGGTGGTGGAAGCAGATACGATAGAGGCGTTTAAGAGGCTGTTAGGTGGACTCATGAATATGCAGAGAACGGACAGATATAGATCATGTGCAGGCAGAAAAGATTTTGTTTAATTCGGCATCATGTCCGGCACAGACATTGTGGGCCAAAGGGCCTGTTCCTGTGCTGTACTGTTCTATGTTCTATGTTCCATATTGGCAGCTGGGGAGTTTAAATTTAGGTAATTAAGTAAAATCCAGTGTCAGTAAGGGACACAAGAGACTGCAGATGCTGGAATCTGGAGCAACAAACAGTCTGCTGGAAGAACTCAGAATGCTATCTACGGCACACAGGACTGTCACTTTATGGGGAAGGACATCTGCCATGATGATCTGCAATGTGACTCAAGACTGACCATCATACTGACTCGACGTTGCCTCCAGAGATAGCAGTAATTGCCATGTCAGTGATGAAAACATCCTATGATTGAATGTTTGGAGTTTGTTGTGAAAGCAAGATTGAGTACCTTAATTCCAAGCCACAAGCAGATACACCACAAAGTTCATCAAGGAGTCCAGAAATGAAGAGCGTTTGGGATTTAGTTCAGGCTGGGAAATGGGCAGCATGGCTTTGGTTGGGACGGCAGCTGGGAGACTGGCTGAATAGCTCAGTTCTGGGCTCACGGAAGTGGATTTTGGCACTGAGTCATGGACGAAGACCGTCAACGAGAAAGAATAGGCTGACTCGGTGATGGAGCTGATATTGGTTGGAGAATAGGGGGACAGGGCAAGGTCAGTGACACTGCAGACTGTACCTCGGCACCACAACTAATGGGCTTCCTCAGCCAAAATGGGAAAAGACTCCACTAGCATCATTCAAAAAGTAAGAATTGCATTGATATTGCACTTTTCTCAGCCGCAGGACATCTGAGAGGGTTTTACAGACAATACTTTGAACTGGAATGTGGGATTATCAACAAATTTGTCGCTGTTGGTAGCACTGACATTACTATGTAGTGACACGGTGTGCTATACTCTAAGGTTCGACTTTACTGCAGTCCACGTGTCTGAGTTTCAGAGGCGTACAATGTACCAGACATTCCCAATTGTCATGGAGCCATACAGCAGGGGAACAGGCCCTTCAGCCCAACTGGTCCATGCCGACCAAGATTCCCATCCAAGCTAGTCCCATTTGCCAGCTTTTGGCCCATAACCTTCTAAACCTTTCCAATCCATGTACCTGTCCAACTGTATTTTAATTATGATAAATTTCTGGACGGATGTTCCATACTTTTCTGTATTCTTGGTCTTCACCCTCTTAATCTTCTCCCTCTCCCTGTTGTGCCCTTGTCTAGATTGTGTCCACTGTCCCTCCCTTGACTCTCTGTCTCTCGTTCTTTCTCTCGCCCATCTTTGCCTGGCCCTCCATCTCTCCAGGATCAGCCATGAGGAACTATCAACACTTTGGGCATCGGGATGGATCCAGGATGGGGGTGGGGTGGGGGCGGTGGGGAGAGAATCACGGTGGACACAGCATCGAGGGCTACTGCTCCACAGCTCCAGGGACTTGAGGTTGATCCTGACCTCCAGCGTTGCCTGTGGGGAGTTTGCACGTTCTCCCTGTGCCCGTGTGGGTTTCCCCTGGGTGCACTGGTTTCCTCCCACATGCAAAGATGTGCTGGTAGGTTAATTGACCGCTGTAAATAACCCCTAGTGCAGGTAAGTGGCATCAGCACCAAAGGGGAGATGATGAACACACAAGAGAAGTATCTGTTGCAGAACAGGAGGAAATAAAAGAAGGGGGGATGGGACTGATGGGATTGCTCTGCTGGGAGCCGAAATGGACCTGATGGGCTAAATGGCCTCTTTCAGAGTCGTAGTCAGTAAGTGTTCTAATGTTACAACGTCATGCTGCAGGACCAGAATCTCCAAAAATGTGCCACTTCTGAAGAAAGTGACATTTAATCCACGCCTGCGGCTTGTGGTGTGGAGCAGCAGGTAAAGCAAGTACCTGGAATGTACCCCCTGGAATCCACCCAACTCTCCACCATTTATGGAGAGCAATGAGCTACCAACTCCCACGGAATAACTCCTGAAGTTAGTGTAGGCATTGGGAATGGGCAGATTCACCAGGCCTCTGCCACATGGGCTCCCTCAAGTCTTGCCTCTCGGTGAACTCCATGGCACAAGGCAGGAAATGTCAGGTTCCAGTGCCAATGGACAGATGTGAGCAGATAATTCACACCAAGGGATGACTGAGATGCTGACATATTGGTGGAACATTGCAGCAGATTCACCCTGATCGAGCTAATGCCTGGTCTTGCTCAGCTATCTCCCTGGAGGTGTAGGTTTCTGGTTCTGCTGTAGCTCAGCCAGCCATTGCTACCTCCATGCTTCCCCAGGGGATTCTCACTGGTCCAACTGAGCAGTATGAACTTCCACAGATTTCCCACCCCTCGGCTCTCCTGAGTTTGTGCTGGGCTAGATCTGGCACAAGCACAGCATCTCCTGGTCAATGAATGAAATATTGCCACATCAATGTCCAACCTGAGACCCCTTTCCCTTTTATTTACCGTCAAACACCCCTCTGGATGCATTGTTAGGTAACAGCACTAATACAATGGGATGAGATTCCATTCACCACTTCTTGTCAACAGCACCCAGTGGAGAGGAACTGCAGGATTAGCAGGCATTTCTGTGCAGGCTAGCATAATATAAAGACTGAAATCCTTAAGTGGTGACGAACTGTATGAAGCTAAAGGTTGGGGCAGTGTTTACATTGCTTTATTAATATTAATGTGCATTGGCACTAAGGAACTTGGAATCTCTTTATGATTCTTGTGTCCTTTGAGCAACGAGTATCCTCTAGTCGGGCAGAACAAAGGGTTTGAATTCAACCTGTTCCGATGTGCTTTGTGCTGGGAGACAGTTTTCAATCCTCAGCTTTAAACTGTTCATCCTACTCAAGGCTTTCCTTATCTGTCGCTGCTGAGAATACTGTCCTCCAGAGCCACCGATCTGCTGTACCAATTCACAGAGTTGGGAAGCTATGGTGCAGTTATCCAAGACATTGGTGAGGCCACACTTGGAGCACTGTGCACAGTTTTGGTCGCCCTGTTATGGGAAAGATGTCATTAAACAAGAAAGGTGCAGAAAAGATTTACCAGGATGTTGCCTGGATTTGGAGGCCTGGGTTACAAGGAGAGGTTGTGTAGATGAGGACTTTATTCCCTGGAACGTAGGAGATTGAGGGGTGACCTGATAGAGGTGTATAAGATCACGAGGGACATAGACAGGATGAAGCACATAGTTCTTTTTCCCGGGGGGGCAGGGGTGCTAAAAAGAAGAGGGCATAGGTTTAAGATCAGAGGTGAGAGATTTAAAAGGCACATCAGGGGCAGCTTCTTCACGCAAAGGGTGGTGCGTATTTGGAATGAGCTGCCAGAAATAGTGGTTGAGGTGGGCACATTAGCAACAATTAAAAGCCGTCTAGATAAGTCCATGGATAGGAGAGGTTTAGAGGGCTCTGGGCCAAACGCGGGCAGATGGGATTAGGTCGCTGGGCAACACAGTCGGCATGGACGAGTTGGGTCAAAGGGCCTGTTTCCGTGCCGTATGATTCTTTGACTCCACGACCACAGGAAGAGCTGTTGTTTTCAATCATTCTCACTCTGAGCAGTTGTTAGATGGATGGAGCATTGGTAACGCTGACGAACTAACTATAGGGCCAGCATGTACCATTTCAATATGGGCAGCTTCGTGACTTGTGAGGGGGCCAGGCAAATGTTCTTCTCTCCCTTGACACACAAGCTGGAGATGGAGTGACATATGACAAAACTAATGTTGTGAGGGCGCGGTGCAAAGGTTAGTACAACATCAAAGAACATTGGCGAGAGCACCTGCCAAATCTGCCACCTCCACCACCTAGGACAGCAGGGAAGGCAAGCTGTTGGGAAGTCCACGACCTGACGTGGAGATATAATACAGGTCCATTATAGCTGGGTCAGAATCCTGGGACTCCCTCCCTGCTGTCATGTTGGAACACATTCACCAGAAGGACCACAGCAGTTCCAGAAGGCAGCTCACCATCACCTTACCAAGGCAGCTAGAGAGGGCAGTAAGTGTTGGCCTTGCTACCAATGCCCAGATTCCGTAAAGCCAATGCAACAAAACAACAGGAGACAGTCCATAAGTGGCCACTGCTCTAATCCAAGGACAGCTTCTATCTCACTGTTATAAGACTAAGACGATAAGATGGACTCTTGACCTCACAATCTACCTTGTTATGACCTTTCACCTTTTTGTCTACCTGCACTGCACTTTCTCTGTAACCGTAACATGTTATTCTGCATTCTGTTATTGTTTACCCTTGTACTACCTCCATGCACTGTTGTGATGAAATGATCCGTATGGATGGCATGCAAAACAAAGTTTTTCACTGTGCCTCGGTATGTGTGACAATAATAAACCAATTTACCAACTGAGGTAAGAAGCACTTGGATAGGTACATGGAGGGGTGGGGCTTGAAGGGATATGGGCTGAACGCAGGAAGTTGGGACTAACTGGGTGGGCACCGTGGTCAGCATGGACTGGTTGGGCCGAAGGGCCTGTATCTATGCTGTATTGCTCTGTGGCTCTATGACCAACATGGAGCATGCTGGACATATGTTTTGAGCATGTGTATGGAAAGACAGTGATGTGTGCTGGTGGGTCGCAGTTACTGAGACCTCCACAGTGTGGGTTTCGGTCAAATAGAATTGTCCGCTCTCTCAGGCAATGGACTTTCTATCTGATAAGGTCTCTGCATCAGAGAAAAGGAATGGATGATGGCAACTTGGGTCAGGGAAGTGGTGCATGGGTGAAAGTTGGTGAGGGGCAGGAGGATGGATCTTGCTGAGTATTAAATATTAAAGCAACACAGATGAGTGGTCTCCATTATCGGTTCTCCCCTGGAGAGATGAGAAGGATTTAATTTAAGTAGCAGGTGGCCTGAAAGAGAGGTGGAAGCATATTTAATAACAGCATTCAAAATCCAATTGAATACATTCCTAGTAACATTCACAGGACAAGGGGGAAGAAGCACATGGACAAGAAATAGGGGCACGTGGACCCTTGAGCCTGCTCCACCATGAATGACCTCATCCACTCTCTGCCTGTTTCCCATGACTTTTCCCTCAAGTACAGACCAAAAATCTGTCAGTGTCTGCCTTGGATGTTTTCAATGACTCATCCCCCACAACACTCTGGGGTAGACAATTCCAACACATTCACATCCCTTTGAAAGAAGAAGTCCTTTGTCTCAAGTGGGTTCCCCCTTAATCTGAAAATATGCCCTCTAGTTCCAGATTCCCCCACAAGCAGAAACATCCTCTCAGTACCTTCACCACCCGGGACATGCCCTCTTCACGTTACTACCACTGGGGAGGAGGTACAGGAGCCTGAAGACCCACAATCAATGATTCAGAAACAGCTTCTTCCCCTCAGCCACCAGATTTCTGAACGGTCCATGAACCCATGAACCACCTCGTTATTCCTCTTTTGCACTATTTATTTATTTTTGTAACTTACAGTAATTTTTATGTCTTGCACTGTACTGCTGCCGCAAAACAACACATTTCACAACATACGTCAGTGATAATAAACCTGATTCTGATTCTGATTCCCTGTCATGCACCCACAGAATTTGTCAGTAAGATCACTCCTTGCTCTTTAAAACAATGAGTGCAGCCCAACTCAGCAGGTCAGGCAGCATCTGTGGAGGCAAAGGGATAGTCAGCATTTCAGATCAAGACCCTGCATCAGGACTGAGATTGTAGAGGGTAGATAGACAGTGTATAGAAGTGAGAGAGAGAGGTAAAACAGAGGTTGGTAGGTGATAGGTGGAACCTGTTTTGGGGAGGAGGGGGAACGATGGTCAGATAGAGTCAGGTAGGGGAGGGGGAGGAGGGAGCGCTGAGACAGAGGCTGGTAGGTGCTAGGTGGAAACATAAGATAAAAAGTGTTGGGCCAACCTTGTTGAGTGTGCACAAGACAAAGTATGTGTTGCAGAACTAGAGGGGGAATGGGACTGATGAGAATGGTCTGCTGGGAGCCAGCACAGTTGACAACGGACAACCCTTTCTTCCTAGTAGTGAACCCAGTGAACCTTCTCTAACTTTCTGTCAATGCAAAGATACCCTTCATTAAACAAGAAAGTCAAAACTCTCCTCCAGCTGTGATCTCACCTGCATCCCGTACAACTACAAGAAGATTCTCATACTCTAACCCCGTGGCAATGAAAGCCAGCGTTCAATCTGCCTCCTAATTACCCGTTGTATCTGCACTTTAACTTGCTGTGTTTCATGTCCTGGCTCACCCTGGTCCCTCTGAACAGCAGCTTTTTTCCGCCTCAGGGGAGAGTGAGACTAACTTGATGGTTCATTGAGAGGGCACTGGCAGAATGAGCTGAGAAACCAGGTCACCCTACAATGCACGTTCAGGTAGAGTGGTGACAAATTAAATCAAATACCAAGTGAGCTTCCCAGAAGCAGAGTAACATCTGAATACTTTCACAATGGATCGGAAACAGGGTTAAAGATTCTCCTTGTTATTTGCATTCAACCAGCATGAACATTGCAGTAACGGCTGAACATTCTTCAATGCAACCAAGTTTTGGAGGAGGTCCAATATCCAGCTGTAACTATATCTGCATACTTAGCCCAAGTGACCAATTCCAATCCTGCTCAGGCAACCAGACCCAGTGGGCATCTATTCTGTAAAAGCTCTGGAGCGGTAAATGGAAGAGGGAAGGTGGTAAGGAGATGGGTTTTAATGGGCCTCTCTCATCCTTAAGTTTCCACATGATGAGAAATAATGAGTGAAAAGAATGAGTTATATTGTGAGACTGAATTGCCAAGGGCTTTCTTATTGGCAAGGACCATGGCCAAATACCAGTGGAACCCCAAGTGCACCTTAAAATCTATTTCCTGTTGCCATGGGAGAACAGAAACAGTAAAAAAAAGGGAACTTTTGTTTAAACAATGTTTCTTCATGATTATTTAACCTTCCCATAAGATGTTGTAAAGCGGAAAGTACATTTTTTTTTAAAACGAATGTAGCATTTAACTTAAAAATGTGTGCAGAGCAATGCTTTTATGCAGGGGCTCGTTGGAATGTGTTACCACAGGGAGAAAAAGACCAACTCAACGAGGTTTTTGGAAGGGATAATGTAGAAAGGGGATGGGCAGGAGATTGGGATTGGACTGGCCAGTCAGAGGATGCACTGGGAATTATGGGCTAAAAGCGGCCCCCCCCCCCTTCCTGACTGTGAGCTGGATGCTACTCAACGCAGATTTTGGAGCTTGCTGTGCAACAGTTGGCCGGTGTCTCTCCCACATCACAACAGTTTCTGTGCTTCAACTCTACTGTTTAGACTGTGAAGCACATTGAGTGTCCTTCAGTTCGGACAGGGACAAGGGAGTTGAAAGTCTTTGCTATAAGTCTAATGGTTTACTGTGGCTTTTAAACTAGTTGTATGAATCAAGCAATAATGTGAACTATAGGCTAAGACCGATTAGGCAACTACCTGGGTGGTGCGTTATACTGAAACTCTTCACCACAGGACCAGAGGGTTCGTTACTTCACTGTGCACTTAGCTCAAGAAGCCACGTGTGGTTCTTTAGGCTTCACACAGGTGACCATGTGAATGGACTTCCTCTTCGATCTCCCATCACTGTGGCAATTGGCGAGCATAGAGGAAGCGGGTTGGAGAGTCGACTGGAATGGGCAGCTTTCCGTGGGACATATTAGGCAGGGCGGGAAAAGGATCCAGGGGTTGGTGGGAAGTACCAGGGAGAGGGTCAGTGAGCTGATCAAGGGGGTTGGAGTTGGGAAGAGGATGGGAACAGGGAACCAAGGGGCCAAGAAAGCATTGACAAGACAATGCCATGCTTTTAATGGAAAGGTTGAACAATGTTGGGATCCAGAGGCTCCTGGGCATCCTCGTACACAAATCACTGGAAGCTAACATGGATGGAAGGGTCATTGCAAGAGGATTTGAGGACATGTGGAGATGTTTTGCTCCCATTATATTGATCTGCCAGCGTCTGGAATATTCAATTCCAAACACCTCCCTACCTACGTGGGACAGAAGGTGTGAAATGAAGGGGAAGGGTGGGTTTGAGGATGAGGAGAGGTTACACAGACTGGGCCAAACTCTTTGGAGTTTAGGAGATGAGTGTTGACCTCACTGAAACATATACAATCCGTAAGCAACTTGACAGGGTAGATATGGAGCTGGAGTTTCCTCTGACTGTTGCCCTGGCTGGAACCAGGAGGCACAGTCTCTACATAAGGACCGAAGTGTGAAGAAATTTCTTCACCCAGATGTTGGAGATTCTTTGGAATTCTCTCCCCAAGAGGCTCAAAGTCACGGAGGATATTCAAGGCAGACATTGATACATTTTAGCTATTATGGGATGTAAGGGACGTGGGCTTGGTGCAGGAAGGTTTCTCTGAGAGTGGTGGGTGCCTGCAACGGGCTGCCAGGGGTGGTGGTGGAGACAGATACGATAGTGGTGTTAAAGAGGCTGTTAGATGGACCCATGAATGTGCGGGGAATGGAGGGATGTGGATCCTGTGCAGGCAGAAGAGATTTAGTTTAATTCGGCATCGTGTTCAGCACAGACATCGTGGGCCAAAGGGCCTGTTCCTGGGCTGTACTGTTCTGTGTTCTATGTTGGCAGCTGGGGAGTTTAAATTTAGGAAATTATGTAAAATCTAGTGTCAGTAAGAGATACAAGAGACTGCAGACGCTGGAATCTGGAGCAACAAAGAATCTGCGGGAGGAACTCAGCGGGTCGAGCAACATCTGTGGGGGGGAGAGGAATTGTCGGCGTTTCAGGTCGAAACCCTGAATCAGGTGATCTATCCAAAGTGGTGAAGGCAAGAGGTGTCAAATGGCCAACTCCTAATTTCTATTAGATTATGAAAGTAACATGGAAGATGGGCGCCTCTGACTTCGAGGCAGAGCGGTGAACATTGACCAGGACACAAAGGAGAACTCCCCTGCTCTTCAACGCAGGAGCATCAAAGCACCTTACACACTGACCTCAGACACGGCCTCAGAGTGACTGCTCAACCAAGAGACAAACACACACCAACAGCGCAACACTGCCCAGGGAACACCGGCCTAAATGACCTGCTCAGGTCTCTGGTGAGGGACAGAACCCCACACCTTTCTGACGATGACGCAAGAACGCTAAGCATTGAACTGCGATGAGAACTATTCTAGAATAGCGGCTTGAAACAAACCCCCAGCAAAATGTTGTGGCTGTTTAGTAAACTACCAGGAGGGACCCAAGCAGGAAACAGACGTCACCAGCGGGAATGGTAGAATCTTGCCTCCTGGGTCCCTTGGATTTGCAATATCTCGCCAGATAAAAAGCATTTAAAATACACTGAGAGAAAGAAGTTTGGCAAACAAGCCAGGCCGTCTGATGAGTGAAGCATCTATCTGTGCACAGGCTGCTCCAATCTCTTTTTTTGGCAGCTCTCTGCATTTTTAGGGGTGGGGGGAATTTCTTGATCTAGCAGGGAGGGAGAGGATGAGGATAAGGGAAACAACAGCAGTGAACAGTCTGCTTCCTCGCGCCCTCTGAATTAAAAGTAAACACTGAACTGTGAACAATCCACTTAAAGCAGCCTTCCTGTCCTGGTCCCTGTTTCAGAATTTACAGGCATATTTCACTGATCTATCCACCACCTCATCCTTTCTCAATATTTCCATTCGTCTCTTAACATCTCCCCACACCCCCGTGCTCTCCCCATCGGTCTCCTGCTCCCACTGGTGATGTCCGCCGCACACCAACCCCAAGCCCCCAGCTATCTTTGGCTGAGCTCAGATCACTCAGCTATCAATGTGCCAGTCACCAGGGTAAGAACAGCAACCCCCCCCCCCGCCTTTCCTGCACACTCATCGCTCTGCCCCTTCCTCCCTGCCCTGTACCTGGGACGATGCCAGGTCACCACAAACACTGAGGAGCAATGGTCAGTGCACCAGCGATGAAATCCAGAGGTTTGTTGCCACTCTCACCCTCACAGAACAGAGAACAGTCCAGCACAGGAACAGGCCCTTCAGCCTACCATGTCTGTGCTGACCATGATGCCAAGCCAAACTATTCCCATCTGCCTGCACAAGGTCCCTCCATTCCCTGCCTGTCCCATAAACGTTGCTATTGTTTGTGCTTCCACCACCTCCCCTGGCAGTGTGTGTCCCAGGCACCCACCACTCTCTGTGGAAAAATCCCCTATAAACTTTCCCCCTCTCACCTTGAATCTATGCCCTCTAGTATTTGACACCTCCACCCTGGGAAACAAGGGTCTACCCTGTCTATGCCACTCATAATTTTGTTATCCTCTATCAGGTCTCCCCTCAGCCTCTGACGCTCCAGAGAAAACAACCCAAGTTTGTCCACTATCACCTTCAAGCTCATGCCCTCTAATCCAAGCAACATCCTGGTGAAGTTCTTCTGTACCCTTCTCAAAGCCTCCACACCCTTCCTGTAATGGGGCGACCAGAACTGCACACAGTGCTCCAAATGTAGCTTAACCGAAGTTTCATACAGCTGCAACATAACTTCCTGACTTTTATACTCAATGTCCCTACCAGTGAAGGCAAGCACGTCACACACCTCCTTTACCACCCTATCTACTTGTTTTGCCACTTTCAGGGAGCTATAGACCTGGACCCCAAGATACCTCCGTACATCACTCATGGGCACAATCAGCATTAGGAAAGATCTACATTTTAATGGTACCTTCCCCATCCTCAGGATATCCTCCACTGATGTAATGTAGGGAAAAGTGGCACCCAATGTGTGCACAGCAAGATCCCAAGGCAGCCCTGATATACGTAAGCAAGTAATTTGTTTTGCAGAGATATTGGTTGTGGGATAAATATTGACCTGGGTGCTGTGGATACCACCCCTAGTCATGGCCATGAGACAGTTTATACTTGCCTCAGATGCTCGGTTAATGTGAAACACCAGCAGTACTCCCTCACTGCTTCTCCTGGGGTTCGAACTCACAACACTCCCAGCTCATGTCATCCGATAATCCCACCAAACTGACAGGATACATTCTTTAACCAATGGGGAGACATTGGATTTTCCATTTATATCATCGGCAAACAGACATTTGTATAAATAAATTCTTCAGTTTACACATGGGAACAAAAGCCCACTGTATAAAATGGTTGGATAGGCATATTTCAGATAGCGTGTTCATCGGACGATGGTGAGTGTCTCCACCCAACACCTTAACTTGACAGATACTGAAAGATCTTTGCTGTGTACATTTACAGTATTTATACATTGGTCTCTTTAGCACCAACAGTGACTTATTGGTATCCATATGAAGTGGCTTGGAGCCATCAAAGCTCAAACACACTGGCTCACTACCCAGGGGCATAGACAGCTATAGGATCTTCACAACTCCTGCCACAGTAAACATGCATCCCACCTATGCAGTGTGTATTGATATGAAATTGGAACCACTGCCTTGGTAAAGCAGCCAACATAATCAAGGACCCCTCCCACCCTGGTCATTCTCTCTTCTCCCCTCTCCCATCGGGCAGAAGATACAAAAGCCTGAAAGCACGTACCACCAGGCTCAAGGACAACTTCTATCCTGCTGTTATAAGATTCTAAATGGACCTATTGTGCGGTAAAGATGAATTCCTGATCTCACAGTCTACCTTGCCATGGCCCTTGCACCTTATTGTCTACCTGCGCTGCACTTTCTCTGTAACTGTAACCCTTAGTTTTGCGTTCTTTTTGTACTACCTCTGTGTATTTTTGTACGGAATGATCTGTCTGGATGGCACGCAAACAAAAGCTTTTCACTGTACCTGGATAAATGTGACAAGAATAAACCAGTTACCAATTACCAACTACTTTACATCAACACTAAGATCTTGCAGTTATATAAAGCCAGGACAGAGTAAAGAACCCCTGGGTGCTTCACAAGTGGGTAACCAGACAGAAGTTGATGCATAAAGTGATGTGAGATCGGGGATCGAAAGCTTGGTGTGTGATTGGCTTTAAAGGGCATGAGGAGGAGAAAGAGGCAGGAGGTGTCCCAGGTGGGAACTCCAGAGCTGAGGGCCATCGTGGCTGAAGGTGCAGCCACCAACGGTGGAACAGGGGAAACGGGGAGATCTCAGGGAGGTTGTACAATCGGGTGGGCCAAGAGGACTCCAAACATGTGCATTCCAAAGCCGAGACCTCCCAAGGTTGGATGAAAGAAGCAGAGATTCAATGACCAGGGACAGGGGCTGAACAAAACTTGGTGTGAGGTAGGATTCGATGTGCTCAGGTTCATGGAGCTTGTCAGACTGGGGAATGTGGAGGAAGGTTTACTCTGTCATTGTGTCTCAGTGGCAGCAAGGGAAACAACGTGCATTCACACTAAATCTCCGCTACAGGAAAAGAAATATTCATACAGCTTTCATTTAATCCCCTTCAGGTTGTTCTCTACAACCAAAGACTTACTCTCAAACTGTGATCTCTGTGTATCATACACAGCAGCCAGACTGCACACAGCAAGTTCCCACACAGTGTGGTTATGGCCAGAAAATCTTTGTAGAGTGAGGAGGACTGGGTAGGGCAGTTGGGACAATTAGTGTCATGGGATTGTGTATGGAACAGGGTCTCAGTCTCATCTCTTATTGGCAGGTCAGTGGTTTATTGGTATTGGTTTATTATTGCCACATATACCAAGATCCAGTGAGAAGCTTGTGTTTGCGTGCCATCCAGACAGATCATTCCGTACATAAATACACTGAGGTAGTAACAAAATGCAGAATATAATGTTACAGTTACAGAGAAAGTGTAGTGCAGGCAGACAATAAGGTGCAAGGCCACGACGAGACAGATTAGGAGATCAAGAATTTATCTATCGTGTAGGAGTGGTCTGTTCAAGAGCCTGACAGTGACTCTGACAGTGCAGCACTCCCTTAGTACTCCAGCAGAAATATCAGCCTCGATGTTTGTGCACAGGTTTCTCAAGTGTGTCAGTATTTAGACAGGGCTCCCGGGAGTGTGTCGGTATTTACAGGGGGTCCCGGCGTGTGTGTCAGTATTTACAGGGGGTCCCTGGGAGTGTGTCAAAATTTACAGAAGGTCCTTGGGAATATGACCAGTTTCGATCCTGACCTCCAGTGCTGTCTGTGTGGAGTTTGCACATTCTCCCTATGACTGCGTGGGTTTCCCTTGGGTGTTCCAGTTTCCTCCCACATCCCAAAGATGTGAAGGGCTGCCACAACTCCTTGTACATCTAGTCGGATATTGTCTGAATTTAAGCAGGAGGGCATTGATAACTTGGTAGCCTTTCCACTCCCTATTAGATGTAATCTAAGAGTTAGAGATCTAGTCATTTTTAAATTCTTTTATGTCTGCTCCTTGATATTCAAGGCTAGCCCACTTGTCGAACTCCTTCGCTCTCCAATTTGCAGACATATTTGGAGGCTTTGGTCTTCTGCCATTCTCTTGTTCTTGTGCAATTCTGATTTCTGTACCTGGCTCCTCATCAGATTCCATTAGAGGAACTGACGGTAGGTTTGATCTCATAATACCACCGTACTGGTTCTCAATGACTTTGAGAACTTCCAGGCCTTTCAGCCTCTCAATCACCATCGTTATAGAGCAATCCTTTCATTCCCATTGCTCACTCTTCCCCCATGGTCCTGCAAATTATTCTTCCTCATGCCCACTCGATTCTCTCTGGAAGCCCTGAGTGCCTTGGTTTCCACCACACTACAGGTAGTGAGTTCTAGATCATCACCACTTGACAGTAAAAGACATTTCTCCTCACATTCCCCATGTGTCTCTGCCCAAAATGTAACTGCTGTCTCCCTTGGTCCTTGAATTACCTCTAATGGTACCAGCTTCCCTCTATTCCTCATCATGACCTTCTCCACCTCAGATCTCCTCTCAAACTTCTTTGCTCCAAGGAGAACAACCTCAGGTTCTCTTGTCTAACCCTGAACCTACTGTGGGAAACCACTCCTGCCCCCTCTCCTCCATCCAGACATCCTCGCTAAACTGTCAGGAGCAGAATTTGTCAAAAGTCTCGGGTTTTGACCCAACCCCAGGACCCTGCATCATTTACCATCTACTCCCTCAACATGTCCTGCCACTTTCAGGATTTGTGCAAATTTACCCCGGTCCCTCCTCCTGTAAACCCTTTAGAATTCTTGCCGTTTAATCTGCCTTATTCTGTCAAGTTATCAAATTGTTTCCATTCTTGCTTCCCTTACGGTCTTGTTCTCCTTCTCCGAAGGACATAAACAAGAATCTCTGGCTGATGAGACACCAGCAGTTTATGTGGCCAGCTCTTAAAGTTGCAAACTGTTGTTTATAATTTTAATCTTGCTCCATGCCAGGGTGTGATTCAAACTCCGAGCCTTGGAGATGTTGGTCCCGGACCCTAGTTGTGCACTACCCTGGCCAAAAGTAAAGACAGTTGGCAAGCTGAGCATTGATCAACTAGGCCTCTGGACCTGGAGAACAGGTGATCTTACAGAGGTGTATAGAATCATGAGGGGCATAGATCAGGTGAATGCACACAGTCTTTTTCCCAGGGTTGGGGAATCAAGAACTAGAGGGCATAGGTTCAAGGTGAGAGGGGAAAGATTTAATAGGAACCTGAGGGGCAACTTTTTCATCCAGAGGGAGGTCAGTATATGGAACGAGCTGCCAGAGGAAGTGGTTGAAGCAGGTACAATAATAACATTTGGTAAATTGGTTTATTATTGTCACATGTACCACGATAAAGTGAAAAAGTTGTTTTGCATGCCATCCACACAGATCAGTTTATCACATCAGTACATTGAGGTAGTACAAGGGAAAACAATAACAGAATGTAGGATAAAGTGTTACAGTTACAGAGAAGGTGCAGTGCAGGCAGACAATAAGGTGCAAGGGCCATGACGAGGTAGATTGTGAGGTCAAGAGTCCACCTTATCGTACATTTAAAAGGCACTTGAATAAGTACATGGATAGGAAAGGTTTAGAAGGATATGGGCAAGTGGGAGTAGCTTAGATGGGTATCTTGGTCAGCATGGACCAGATGGGCCGAAGGGCCTGTTTCCGTGCTGTAGGACTCAATGACTTTCTGTACCTGGGCCTTGATGCTTTGAACCTCCCAGAATGATTGCAAGTCAGAATTGTTGATGGTAGCGGGGGGTGAAGTCAGAGACCAGCAGACACTTCCCACAGAGGCTCCTTACCTGTGGTCCACATCGTTGGGCCATCCAGCACTCTGACTGCTGCCAAGCAGCCGGTGAACGCCCAGTGCCCGAGTAGAAGACTCATCCACCGGGCTCTCCCATCTCACTGTCCCTCGATGGACTTGTGTCGCTTGGTGGAACTGAGAAATACAGGAAGAATCTCAGAAACTGCATCAGTTGAAGACTTCAAATGGACTCTGTGTCTTTGTGAGTGTGAGTGATTCAATGTATCGTATGTAAGTTGTTGGGGGGGGGGGTATACCATGGCTGTCTGTGATTTGTTGTGTGCGTGTGTGCGCGTGCATGTGTTGTGCGTGTGTGTGTGTGTGTGGTGTGTGTTGTGTGTTGGTGTGTGTCGATTGTGTGTGTGTATGCGGTGTGTGTCTTGTCTGTGTGACTGTGTGTGTGTGTCTGTCTGTATGTCTGTGTGAGTCTGTGTGTGTGTGTCTGTGTGTGTGTGTGTGTGTGTGGTGTCTGTGTCTTGGTGTCTGTGTCTGTGGTCTGTGTTTGTTGGTGTGCCTGCCGTAACAGAGATCAGGGACTGTGTACGTCAACCACCTCTACACTTCAGGCTGGAGAGCCACCTGTTGTAACTGCTGGTCTTGCCAGCCTGGCTCCTGACTCCAGTTCTCTTTCCTAGAGGAGGTGCCGACTGGAGGAAAGTCCACCTCCCACCTGTGTACTGGGTTCCTCCAGTCACTATTTCCGCCAGTAATAGCCACAAGTAAACCAAGAAGCAGGTGGTCTGTCAACCTCAACTCTGCTCGGCACTGGGCCCAAGTGAGCACCGAGTGAGGCGGGGTATCGGATGCGTTGTTCGTGCACCTACCTGGTTGAGGGGGGTGTAGTGATGCTGCGCCTGCCCAGGGGCACCTGGTTGATGCTGTAGTAACCAGGGCTTTCCAGGTCCGCCAGGTTGAAGCTGGGTCCTGTAGCAGCGGCAACAGGGGCTGGGTAGGAAGGCCGGAATTAGACGAGGGAACATTGTACAGGAACAGGTTGGGGTGGGATATTCGCCCAACCCCCTCACCTCCCCTGGACTATTCCAGTCAACCCCCTCAACCTCCCCTGGGCATCCCCCAACCCCCTCACCTCCCTAGGCATCCCCCAACCCCCTCACCTCCCTGGACCATCCTCAATGCCTTCACCTCCCCCTGGATCATCCCCCAACCCCCCTCACCCTCCCCAGGATGGTTCCCCATCCCCAAATATCCACCTAGTTCTCATCCCACCCCACTGCCAAGGGGCATGCTCATCCCAAATGTTCACCTGACCGACACTTCCCGAAACTGATCCCCCTCTCTGCAGCCTCTGTGCTTTCGTGACATTGACTGGTATCCTGTCAGATTATCTCTTGATTTTTAAAATCTATCCACTCTGCTTTTCAGCCCCCTTGATGACTTCACCCCCTGTCATTAATCTTCCAGCTCTACAAGATCTGTACACTCCTCCAGGTCTGGGACTCTTGATCCTCCTGGATTCCTTAGCTTTTCCTTGGATTTCCTTGGCCCTGTCACCTGTGACCTTGCCTCAGCTGCCCTGGGCTCCCGAGCTCTGGGAGCCCTTCCCTGCCACCCCTAATTCTTCGCCTCTTGGCCTCAGTCCTGCAGAACCACTTTCTCACTTGGCCTTACATTTTCTCATGAGGTTTGCTTTCCAATATTGAACCGCCTTAGGACATTCTATGTTAAGGGAACTGTGTAAATACGCTGTTCTCTAGCCTCCTCCCTTTCTACACTCACTTTTTTAGTATTTGTAAGGTTCACCCCTGTCCGTAATACACCCCACAGCCACCTGTTCTCTAAGTGCAGAACGGCTCTGTTGGAGTTTGTTGGAATTTGAGTGACCACCTTGAGTGGCCTATCATTCTGGACCCCCCACACAAGTGGAAACATCTCCACTTTTGCTCTGCTTGGAGACCAGCATCAGCCCAGTTCCCGACAGTTTACAAGGGGATGTGGAGGATTCAATTGCAATCAGACAATTAAAATTACTTCTCTGTCTTCACAATAATATTCAGTCCTGTGATAGAGAGAAAGATGCAGGCAAAAATTTTGTTGACAGAATCCAGTAGAAAATAGGTTTGAAGATATTAACAGACAAGATAAATTAAATAAATCAAAACCTCATACTGTCTAATTCTTGCTATCTCCCTCTCTCACACACACACACACACACACACACACACACACACACAAACACACGCACACGGACACAGACAGACACACACGTACAGACACACACACACACACACACACATGTACACACACACACACGCATACAGACACACACACATACACGTACACAGGCACACACACACACAAGACACGGACACAGACACACACACATGCGTGTACACACACACACACACACACACACGCATTATCAAATGGAATGAGTCACATTCACATTTCACATTTCAAATCTTGTTCATTTATCCTTGTTCTCAAATTGTCAGAAATTCAAGAAATTCGTCAACACAATTCAACAAGAAACTAAATAGCAAAAGAAGGAATCTCTGAGCTGGAGATGGATACTCACTTTGAGACACTCTCACAAGTTCTGTAACACTAAAGACTCCCGATGTGATAAAACAGTCTTGAAAATTCAAATGCCCTAAATTGAGAAAAAGAGAAAGGTGAATTAGTCAGAAGGAGATAAAATGAGACACAATAGGAGTTAGTTCTGAGTGGACTCTGCTGCCTAATTAGTATGAGTTGTTGAGTTGGTTTAGAAGAAATTCTTGTCAGTATTCACACCTGGAGAACCCTGCATACCCATTGTCTGTGCCAGTGTGAATCTGAAGCTAAATGTGAAGGACAACTTGCATTTATACAGGGCCTATATCAGCAAAATGTCTCAGCACTCTTCATGGGAGAGTAATCAGGCAAGAAACAAGCAGTACCAAGCCCGGTGCAGATGTGGCCAGTGTGTTGCACTCTTCCCTTTCCTATCTGAAAGGTTCAAGCCCATTCCAGAAGCTCAGTCTGTGCTGCAGCACCGTGGGTGTGCTGTACTGTTGAGCAATCCACCTTTTTGATGAGGTTAAACTGATTTCCGAGGTTAAGCTAGTCTGTTCTCTCAGGAAGTTGTAAAAGACTCCAAGAGATTATTTCAAAGAAGAACATGAAGCTCTCCCTGGCGCCCCGGACAATATTTCCTCAAATCTCAAAACAGGTCACACTCATGCCAATTAGATTCAATCCCGACCTTCGGTGCTGCCTGTGTGGAGTTTGCATGTTCTCCTTCTGACTGTGTGGGTTTCCCCCAAGTGCTCCGATTTCCTCCCACATCCCAAAGATGTGCAGGTTTTATCGGCTGCTGTCAATTTCCCCCGGTGCAGGTGAGGTGGAATCTGGGAGGAGTTGAGCAGAATGTGGGGAGAAGGCAGAGGGATTAGTATGGTTGGGTGCTCGGTATGGACTCAGTCAGCTGAAGATCCTTTCCCCGTGCTGCGTGAATCTCTGCGAGTCAAGAGTCATAGAGTCGTACAACACAGAAACAGGCCCTTCAGCCCAACTGGTCCATGCTGACCAAGATGCCCCATCCAAGCTAGTCCCCGTTGCCCGTGTTTGGCCCATATCCCTCTAAACATTTCCTGTCCATGTACCGGTCCAAATGTCTTTGAAAGGCTGTAATTGTACCTGCCTCTGCCACTTCCTCTGGCAGCTCGTTCAATGTATCCACCACCCTCTGGGTCAAAATGTTGTACTGTACTGTACTGTGCTATAATGTTCTATGTTCTATGTTGCCTCTCAGGTCAATGTCTCTCCCCTCAGTTTAAATCTGTGCCCTCTAGTTTTAGACTCCCCTACCCTGGGAAAAAGACGGTGACCATCCACCTTATCTGTGTCCCTCATGAGTTTATAAACCTCCATCAGTTCACCCCTCAGCCTCCTTCGCTCCAGGGAAAACAGTCCCAGCCCATCCAGTCTCTCCTCACAAGTCAAACCTTCCAATCCCGGTAACATCCTTGTGTATCTTTCCTGCACCCTTTCCAACTAAATGACATCCTTCCTCCAGTTGGGTGACCAGAACTGCTCACACAACACTCCAGGTGTGGTCTCACCAACCACCTGTACAGTTGTAATCACTTTCTCCTCTGCATCCAGAGTTCACTCCTTTGATGTTAATGGCATTAGTACAGGGAGCAGAAAACCATGCTGATGCTACTCCTGTTGTCTGGGGATGAATGACTAGTCGTACCTGTTTCAGTGATGTTAACTGAGGAACAAATAATTCAGATAACCGAAGACACAAGAGACTGAAGATGCTGGAATCTGGAGCAAAAGATGAACTGCTGGAAGAACGCAACGGGTCAGGCAGCGTCTGTGGAGGCAATGGGATGGTCAACACTTTGGGTTGAGACCCTGCATCAGGACTGAGAGTGTGGAGGGAAGACCACCAGCTTATAGAAGTGAGAGGGATGGTGAGGTAGATGCTGGAAGGTGGTAGGTGGAACCAGATAAGGGAAGGGTGATGGACAGATGGAACCTGATGGGGGAGGGGATAAGAAAGGTGAACCAAGGGAGAGGAAACCCAGGTTGATAGGTCCAGTCCAGATGAAGAGACTTGACTCAAAACATCACCCGTCCATTTCTCTCCACAAATGCTGTTCCATCCACTGAGTTCCTCCAGCAGTTTGTTTTTTTTTTGCTCCAGATTCCAACATCCGTGGTCTCCTGGGTCTGCAGGTAGATAGGTGTGTGGGTGCAGATAACTCAAGGCTTTAGGGACTTCAATGATTCAAGTCAGGCCCATGGGGAGATATGTGAATGAAAGCTTTAAACTTGAGGGATGAAGGACTTCAGTGAGACGAGGGTGCACAGTGGGATCCTCAACCTGAAAGGACAGTGCGAGGACATCAGAAGTAACTTCCAAAAGGATTTTCCAAAAGACTTAAAACAAGATCTGCAGGGCTGGGAGAAAGGAGGAATGGAGAGACACAAATTGGGTAGCATTTTCAGAGCTACCACAGGGGCAATGAGGCAAATGGTCTTCAGCTCTGCCTCTTCATTGGAGATAAATCTCCTGCTCTTGGAGTCATAGAGTCATACAGGATGGAAACAGGCCCTTTGGCCCAACTGGTCCATGCCAGCCAAGATGCCCATCTAAGCCAGTCCTACTTGCCAGAATTTAGCCCATATCCCTCTAAACCTTTCCTATCCACGTACCTATCCAAGTATCTTTTAAATGTTGTTATTGTTTCTGCCTCAACCACTTCCTCTGGCAGCTCGTTCCATATACTGACCTCCCTCTGTGTAAAAAAGTTGCCCCTCAAGTTCCTATTAAATCTATCCCCTCCCACCTTAAACCTATGTCCTCTAGTTCTTGGTTCCCCAACCCGGGAAAAAAAGACTGTGCGCATTCACCCTATCTATGCCCCTCATGATTTTATACACCTCTATAAGATCACCCCTCAGTCTCCTACGCTCCGAGGAAAAAAGTCTTGCTCTCTTTGGAATCATTGTGTTGGGATCTTTTACAACCATCTGACAGGGCAGACAGAGCCACAGTTTAGCCTCTCAGTGCCTCTGACAGTGTGACACTCCCTCAGTATTACATAGGGCATTAGCCTGAGATGTTCCGAGTGGGACTCAAACTACAACCTTCAGGCTCAGTAGTAAGAGCGTTACCCACTGAGCTCCCAGCTGACACCTGGCAGTGAGAGTGTAAAGTCAATGTTGTTTCCATTTATGAGCTTTCCTACAGTTTCTAGCCAGGCTAGGCTCAGAGTCTCTTCGAATGAAAATCACAGCTGTGGCTATTTCTGGGCAGAATTCCTTTGTGATGACATGCGTATAATGCAAGTCACCTGGCTGTTTGAAGTTGGCTTTGACTTCCAAAGATATCCTTTGCTTCGCCTCCCATTGATTACTGGCAACGGGGCTTTTGTCAGGATCAAGTTGGTGGGCAAAATTGTTCGATCCACTGATTAGTCAGATAAGGGGCCAGGCGTGGCTGATGAACTTTCTGGCAGTTTTACTTTGACCTGGCGGAGTGAGAGTTGTTGAAGTCAGGCAGCTGTGTGTCAGCCCCTTGAGGTCTTTGATGTCTGACTCGATTGACAGCACTGCACCTCGAGCTGGCAAGAAATGCAACAAGTTTCTGAAATTCCTTGAGTTCACTGGGTTAGCCCGCATGGCAGCTGTGAGTTTGAACTCAGTACGTTCAATGCAAAATTATCAAAGGATTGCTGTTACGCTGCTGAGAAAATGGTGAGAATCCCAGAATGGGTTGTTATTTTGATCTGCTGATTGAACTTTCAACCTCTGTGTAACAGTATGTTATGCAATAAACTCACTGGAGCAGTTTAACCAGTTATTTAGACTGTGTGCCGAATGTCTCCCTACTAATCCAGAGAGATTAGGAGTATCTGGGGGTATCACATACCAAAGGAATATCGGCCATTTCGCACTTAAACCTCTTCTGCCATTCAGTGAGCTCATGGTTGCTTCAATTCTGTCCTCCCTACCCCTGCCTGCTATTGGTTAAAGCCTTTGGTTAATCAAAATCAAATGCTGCACACACAGAGTGACCATGCTGTAGGCAGTCAGAGTGGAGGTGATTGGGTAATTCTCCTGTCAATCAAAACTTGTGCCTGTAAATGACAACGGTTGATTTAACTTTTCGAAAAGCAAAATTATTTTTTAGGATGTGGGCATTGCTGGTAAGGCCCACATTGTTCTTCTTCAATAATCGCCTCTGTTATGTGTGACTTGCCTTCTTGAACCACTGCAGTTCACTTAAGGTGAAGATGCTTCCACAGGGCTGAAAAAGGGAGTTCCAGGACTCAGACCCAATGACAGTGGAGGAAAGGTGGTCATTTTCAGAGCAGGATGATCTGTGACCTGGTGGGGAACCTCTGACCTATCTACAGTCCCTGTCCTTGGTGTTAGAAACTGTAGGTTCAGGAGGTGCTATCAGAGGAACCTGGATGAGTAACACCAGTCCAACTATGGAAGGTGCTGCTAGTGGAGAAAATTAATGTTTGTACACATTACTTATAAGTAACAGTCCTCTGCTTATTCTATTTTCCTTCAGAAATTAGCCTGCTTTTACCGGAAGAAGTTACAGTGGTTTCTACTAGGCCAACTATTTTAGAGTAAGCTGATTTTCTCTGTTGGAGACACAAGAGACTGCAGATGCTGGAATCTGGAGCAACACACAAAACGCTTTGGGTTGAGACCCTGCATCAGGACTAAAAGACAGAGGGAATTAGCCAGTATAAAAAGGTGAAGGGAAGGGGTGGACTCTAAGCCAGTATAAAAAGGTGAAGGGAAGGGGTGGACAAGAGCTAGGCATGTCCCTTCCCTCTACCTCCTTATACCGGCTATCTCCCCACGAGCTTCCAGTCCAGATGAAGGGTCTCAACCTGAAATGTCGACTATCCATTTCCCTCCACAGATGCTGCCTGATCCGCTGAGTTCCTCCAGCATTTTGGGTGATTTTTTTTGTGGTCCAATAGAAAGGTTGACATGAGCCAATTCCAGACCCCACCTCCAGCTCATGGGTTGTTAATAAATAGTCGGTAATAAAAATACAAGTGAACAGCTGGTCTGGGATCATCTGTCATTTGTAGAAGAGGGTTCCAACTCTACCTCCCGCTGCAACCTCTCCTGAGAAACCTGACGCTGACTATTGAGTTAGGTCTCCCAGTCCCGTATCGTGGACTGACTTCCCTATTGGACTTCTTAATAGTCATTAACCAATCGAATCTTCCCATATCAGTTTGGACATCAATAGTGTAAGGGCCTACTGTTCCTTCTTTGCTCCACTGTCCCAGATGCCTCACACATGTTGACTTGCTTCATGCAAGGAGTTAGCTTGTAGCCTGAACAGCAAGAAGAACCTTCACACTGATGACCAACCTGCCCTGAGCTGACAGCCACAATGTCCAGACGAATGGGGTTATTGGTGAGTAAGTCAGGGCTGGATCCTTGCCTGAATGTGTCTGTCCTCATCCCAAGGAAATGATGGCAATTGCATCACCCCATCTACCAACCAGCCCGGCAGTGATGGACAGTCTTCTTCATGAGGTGTCGTTATCGCTGGCAATGCCAGCATTTATTGCCCATCCCCAATTGCCCCTGAACTGAGCAGGAAGTTAGAGTCAACTACACTGGAGGGGAGGGAGGTGTTGTCTGGATTCACGTGGAGGGCAATCCAGGTAAAGACTTCAGATTTGTGAATGGGTGTGCAGCTGCCCGTGAAGGTTGATGTTTCTGTGACATGTGACAGGGTATCCCTGGTGGATGGGGAGAAGCAACAGCAACTTTCAAAAGGGTTTTGGAAATCGATTCATAAGAATGGTACATGGAGGGCAAGGGGAAGAAGTTGGGACAGGGTGGATAGCTGTCTCAAAGGCACAGGGGCCAATCAGATCCTTTCCCTGAGGGCTGATGAGGGAGTGGCACTTAGGTGTGCGGTAGTGCACATGTGGCACCATTTTGGGTTAGTTAAAGATTATAGAAACAGGAAAACTGGAGCAGGAGTGGGTCAGGTAGTCCTTCGAGCCTGCTCCACCATCCATTACAACCATGGCTGATCTTCTAACTCAAAACCATATTCCCTGTTCTTTCCCCAGACCCCCCGATGTCTTTATCAATCTATCTGTCTCCTTCTGCAAGATATTCAGTGACTTGGCCCCCATTGCCTTCTGTGGTAGAGAATTTAACAGGTTCTCCATCCCCTATATGAAGAAATCTCTTCTCATCTCCATCCTCAGTGTCTGATCCCATGTCCTGTGACCTCTGGTTCAAGAGTCCTCATCCAGGGGAAACATTGTCCCATCAGAATTTTGTAAGTTTCAATGAGATCTCCTCCATCCTTGTAAACTCCAGGGATATACAGGCCCAACCTATTCAATCTCTCCTCTTCACCATCCCAGGAACCAGAGTGAAGAGTCCTCACTATGCTCCACCCATGGCAAGTAGAAGACCAGTTCGGGAGGGTTTATCAAGCCCAGAGGCACCAATATTGAGGATGAAGAATACAGCTGGCTTGAAGACTAGCAGGGGAGTGTACTGTTATAGAGCATCAGAAGGTCACCTTGGGGTTAAGTAGAGTTATGGTTTTGAACACTTTGTTTCAGCCTTAACCCTTTTTGCAGCTGTTTCCAATTTAGCAAACAATTCCAGTCCAATGGTAATGTTTTGTCTGAACATTGTACTATTTTCCTGAAAAGCCTGATCTCATTTTGCTCTTCTTCCCAAACTGAATGCAAATTTGTGTAAATGGCACCAAGAGGTTCCAGCCACCTGGGGTGACCTTTGTGCAGATCTAAATGTAGGTGCCTGCTGGCAAAGTGTCTCACCTTGTACCTGTTGGGGGAAAAGATCCCCAGTACAGAATATGTACTGGAGACTGCCAAGGAGAGCGAAGAGGTGGCATTGGATGCTACCTCGTCTATCGACATATCTCAGGGCTGGATTATCATTGCATCATAAAACCTGATTTGTCAAGGCCATTCACCCATCCTGCCTGGCTCAGCTCTTCGAAAGGCTGATCTGATTCGCCCCCATCTTTTTCCCTTTTACAATATTTATCCCATTCCCATTCGAAATCTGTTGCTGAACCTGTTTCCAGCTTCTGTTCGGGCACTATATCCTAGAGCAGAATGTGTGTGGAGAAGAGCCTTTCACGGTTTCCCTGCTTTAACACCACACTTTCTCAGTTCCTTCCTTCCTTCCTCATTTAAACCCATAATGACTTTGATCCTCTCTATTAAATGTCCCCTTAACCTTCCCTACTCAAAAACAACAGTCTCAGCTTCCACCTCTCCATGCTCCACTTCTCTGTCATCACTTGGCTCGGCTTCAGGTTTAGAACCACCATCTTGCTCAAGGTCTGCTGGCCTGAATCAGGAAGACTTACATAGCATCCATCACAATGTTGGGACATCCCAAGATGGTTTACAAACAGTGAGGTGCCTTTGAAGTGCAGTCTTAAGCACAGCAAGATCCCATCAACAGCAATGACCAGGTAGTCTGCCCTTTGTTGATGTTGATGGATACTAATGGCCGAGGCAGTATTGTTAACTCACCCAATCCTTTCTAAGATACTTTTGCTGACACTTTACTGAAGGATTCAGGAAGGTAGCTAGAACCCTAAGGTTCATCTCTGAGAACGTGAAATCTCTGCACTCTTTCAGTCCTCCCCGAAAGTTACATCGCAGGTAACAGGGGGGTGAAGAAGGCTTTGGCACACTGGGCCTTTATCAGTCAGGGGCATTGAGTGTAAGAGGTTGGGATGTTATGTTGCAGTTGTACAAGACGTTGGGTGAGGGCTCAATTTGGAATATTGTGTTCAGTTTGGTCGCCCTGCTGTAGGAAAGATGCCATTAAGCTGGAAAGAGTGCAGAGGAGATTTACCTTGAGGGACTGAGTTATGGAGAGAGGTTGAGCAGGTTTGGACTGTTTCCATTGGAACTAGGAGAATGAGGGCTGATCGTATAGAGGTGTATAAAATCATGAGGGGCAGAGATAGGGTGAATGCACAGTCCTTTTTCCCAGGGTTGGGAATCAAGAACTAGAGGGCACAGGTTTAAGGTGAGAGGGGAGAGATTTAACAGGAACCTGAGGGGCAACTTTTTCACCAGAGGTTGGTCCGTATATGGAACGAGCTGTCAGAGGAAGTGGTTGAGGCAGGTACATTAACAACATTTAATAGGTACATGGATAGGAAAGGTTAGAGGGATGTAGGACCAAACCTGGGCAAATGGGACTAGCTTAGATGGAAATCTGGTCAGCATGGACCAGTTGGGCTGAAGGGCCTGTTTCCATACTGTACGACTCTATGACTCTCTGTTGCTCCATTTGTTGGGGTTGGACTTGAACCCACTGGTCCACAGAACCAGACCCAATTCTCTGAGGGCCTACCCAGGAGGACCGGAAAAGCTACAAAAGGATTGCAGCACATAAATACTGGGTTGAAACTTTGGAGGACCAATCTCTGAAGATACCAACTGCAAGGATGGGATAAAGAGAGAGCGTTCAGTCCCATGATGGGTGGGGTTGCTGGCACCACTCAGAGTCCCACTGCTCCTTGAGCAGGAGTCACAGTGGCAACTGACCTCCAGTGTGAGAGCCACAGGAACAACTGAATGATGACATTGCTCACTGCTCCTGAATAACACACCTTTACACAACGACTTGTGCATTAAAAAACAGCAACATTTTGCCACCTTGCAGTCTGTGTCACACACGTGTACACACAGACACACACATACACACCTGTCCATGCACACACACACACACACACACACACATCCACAAACATACACAGCTATCCTTGAACTCCTTCACTCAGAGTTACCTCCCCACTCACTCCCCTGCTCTCTAACCTGCTCCCACTCTCCCACAGAATCCCCTCCCTCCAGACCTTGCACACCCTTTCTCTCTGGGCACACCTGCTCACATTCCTGGCTGCACACAGTGCTCACAGTGCCTGTGTATGTTAGTGTGTGTTAGTAGCTGACTGTGTGACTATAAGTGTATGCATATGCGCATCTATGTGCTCTGTGTGTGTGTGTGTGTGTGTGTGTGTGTGTGTGTGTGTGTGTGTGTGTGTGTGTGTGTGTGTAGACACGTGTGATTACACACACAAAGGAACATCTCTGGCCAGCAGTGTTAAACTCCTGTTACAGTCATTTCAAGCCTCTAAATGTCAGTTGACTTCAGTGGAATGAACTTCAGAGTCAGGCTCCTACACACTGAAGCTGCCCTGTCACAATACTTTGTACCATTGGTCAGGGATGAATTCTCAGGTTTTTGTCAGCAGGTGCTGTAAGAGTGGTTCTGCAGGTGTGATTCATTCTATCCCTGCTAAGATATTGTCAGCAGAAGGCATCAACAGTGACTGTGCCTGTTGTACAGTGTGCCTTCTGTTCTAAAACCTGAGGAGTGAGGTCCTTTCAGATCACTTAATGCCAACCAGGCGGTTGGTGGCTCCACAGGAACCCAACACCAACCATGGGTTCAACATCATCCTGAACACACCCTGGTCCTGTTGATCTCACTGTGTCCATAACCTACTGTCTGTTGAAAGAGAGTGATACAACTCCATGGGTTATTTCACAGAACAAACCCAACAAGATTATACGCTCACTGATACTTCCCTGTGGATCCCCATAGCTTTCACAGAGTGAAGGGATGAACCAGATGGCACTACTGGGGGAGCACGGAATCCATCGCCCAATAGCGATAGATTATCTATCTTGTCAGAGCTAATGACTTAAAGGGGTTTGCAGCCCTTCATTTCTAGGTCAATCTGTAACCCTGGCTACCAACTGTGGGATGTTTAACTGTTGTATCTGATGGTCTGGAGCCCTGGAAAATACAAGGAAGGCCCTTGGGGGGGTGAGGTTGATTCGAGAAAGAAAATTATTTGAAAATATTAATAGAGGCGGTAAAAGTTTCAACTTCTGGTCAGGGAAAGTATTAACATTGGGAATGGGAAGGGCAGCAGGTGGTCAGTCATAAGGGTGGGGTCTTTTCATTGTGAGATACCAGAGGCTTGGGATGCTGGAATCTGGAGCAACACACAAGCTGCTGGAGGATCTCAGCGGGTCGAGCAGCATCTGTGGGGGGAAAGGAATTGGCAACGTTTCAGGTTGAAACCCTGCAGTGAGGAAAGGAACCGTCGACTCGAAACGTCGAAGTTTTCTTCCTCCCCCCCCAGACGCCTGCTCGACCGCTGATTTCCTTCAGCAGATTGTTGTGGTTCTTTCATTGTAACTTTAAACCAACGAACAAGCTAATGGGATCCTATTCACATTTCTCCAGCAATGTGGTAGCGTGGACAAGATGAGCTGAGTGCCATGGGCTTCACCCACGTATGGACTCCACCTGAAGTCGACAGTCCAGGACCAGGAATCCCTACTCTGACTTGAATCCTTGGCATCAGAAGGAAGTGGCTGAGGTCAAAGCTGGATCCTTTCCACTGCAACTTGGTATCACAGCCAGTGCAACCCTAAGACATGGTGCTATCAATGTGCAGACACATGGATCAAGAGTAGGGAAGGCCACAGTCCCTCGAGCCTGCTCCACATTTGATAAGATTATGGCTGATTTCATCTCCATATTCCTACCCTTCCCGGTCACCTTTCACCCACTTCCGTGTATCTTTGCCTAAAAGTAGTCAAATACCTTGTTTGTACTGCACTTTGTGGATGAGAGCTCCAAAGACACAGGGCGACACGGTGGTGCAGCAGGTAGTGCCGCTGCCTCACAGCTCCAGTGATCAAAGTTCAATCCTGACCTCGGGTGCTGTCTGGTGCGGAGTTTGCACATTCTCCTTGACCCACATGGGGCTTCTCCCAGGGCTCCAGTTTCCTCCCATATCCAAAGACTTGGGAATACAAGTTCCCCTTCAGTCACATGCACCCCTGACATCTGGTATTACATTATTCCTTCACCCTTACCAGGTCTAAGTCTGGAACTGCCTCTCCAACAGCATTGTGGGAGCAGCTGACAAGAAGGATTACATGAAGACAGCTCACAACCACTTCCCAAGTTAAATCAGAGGTGGGAAAAAATGATGTCCCTTTTGTGAATACCCCCACTCTGCGGCCTAACCAATTACAGACACAGTTCAGGCTTTACATCCTTGGTAATGTGCATAGAAACGTTTTTTGTTATTCATTACACAACTGACTGGTGCCTTGTAGATGATGGAAAGGCTTTGGGGTACCAGAAGTGAATTACATCTTGCAGGTACCCAGCCTCTGGATCTGTTCTCATAGCAACAAAATTTATGTGACTGGTCCATGAGACCATAAGACCATTCGGCCCATCAAATCTGCTCCGCCATTCAATCAGAGCTGATTTTTTTTCTCAACCCCATTCTCCTGCCTTCTCCCAGTAACCCTTAACCCCCCTTCCAATCAAGAACCTGTCAATCTCTGCCTTAACCATACCCAATGATATGGCCTCCGCAGCCCTCTGTGGCAACGAATTCCACAGATTCACCACCTGAGTCCCCTGGATCTTCAACCATCTAATGGCAACATCATTACAGGAAGGATGTGGAGGCTTTGGAGAGGGTGCAGGAGAGGTTCACCAGGATGCTGCCTGGATTATTAGAGGGCCTGAGCTATAAGAAGAGGTTGGACAAAATTGGGTTGTTTTCTCTGGAGGGTTGGAAGCTGAAGGGAGACCTGATAGATGTTTATAAGATTATGAGAGGCGTAGACAGGGTAGATAGTCAGAGTCTCATTCCCAGGGTAGAAATGTCTAATACTAGAGGACATGCATTTAAGATGAGAGGGGGAAAGTTCAACGGAGATGTATGGGGCAGGTTTTTAAAAACAAAAAGTGGTGGGTGCCTGGTACGGGCTGCCAGGGGTGGTGGGGGCAGGAATCAATCGTGGTGTTTAAGAGGCTGTTAGGTGGGGCACATGAACACGCGGGGAAATGGAGGGATGTGGATCATGTGCAGGCAGAAGAGACTTAGCATAATTCAGCATCTTGTTTTTGGTGCAGGACATTGTGGGCCGAAGGGCCTGTTCCTGTGCTGTACTGTTCTGTGTTCTATTCCCTTTCTCTAAAACCCATCATGATCTTGTCAACCTCCTCTCTACCTTCTCTGCTCCAAGGAGAACAGCCACAGCTTCTCCGCTCTGACCCTGGAACTGAAATCCCCCATCCCTGGAAGGGCTCCAGTAAGTCTCCTCTGCACCCTCTCCAGGACCTTGGGTGTTCTTCTGAAAGGGTGGTGACCCATATTGGACACAATGCTCCAGTTGAGTTGTTGGCCAACAGTGATGGCCAGGAGGGAAATGGTGGGGGATTCGGTGGCTGTGAGGGGAGAGCCATTGTACAAGAAGCAATTGTTTTTCCTTATGGCGCCATTAAAACTGTACAATAGGATGGAGCTGAGCAGCATAAAACCTACAGTGGCATTAGGTTTACACAGGCCAGACGTTATCAGATAAATAAACAATGAACAGATTAATCTACCCAAGGGTGGACACACACCATGAACACTGAACTGTACACTATTATTCTCATTTCAATTCAGTTAGAAAGTGGTGCATTTTTAAAAAGAACCATTGAACACAACATAAATAATTACTTGTTTTCACCCCCTGTACATTCATTCTTTTATATGAGAAAAATCTTCTCATTGATTGCATTTTATTTTAAGTTTGTAGGGCACAGTGCCCTTGACCCTGGCCCCTGTTTGTTCTACATTGTTTCGGGTCAGTGTGGCCGATGGATGCGATAATGGAAGCATTAAGTCTGCACTGTACCAGACTCAGCAAAGAGAAACAGAGGCCACCAGCTAAAAGGGTGATAGTTCATGGCCACATCTGAGGAGGGTCTTCCTTATTCACATGGAAGTGTCTCTGGTGTCTCCGTGATGAGGTGTTGCTCTTTGGGAGGTCAAATATAAGGGGAAAGTACACAGTTAATGGCAGGATCCTTAACAGCACTGACGTACAGAGGGATCTTGAGGTCCAAGTCCACAGCTCCCTGAAATGGCCATGCAAGTATGCCATGCTTGCCTTCATTGGTCGGGGCATTGAGTATAAGAGTCGGCAAATCACTTTGCAGCTGTATAAAACTTGAGTCAGGTCACACTTGGGAATTGTGTGCCGTTCTGGTCGCCCCATTACAGGAAGGATGTGGAAGCTTTGGAAAAGGTGCAGAGAGGTTCACCAGGATGCTGCCTGGATGAGAAGGCATGAGCTATAAGGTGAGGTTAGACAAAAATGGGTTGTTTTCCCCTGGAGCATCAGAGGCTGAGGGGAGACCTGATAGAAGGTAGACTATGAGAGGCATAAATAGGGTAGACAGTCAGAATCTGACCTTTCATTGATTTGCCTTTATGAGTGGCACATATGGATTTCACACACTCACTTCTAACCAGTGCTGAAATCACTGACCATTCCCAGTGGCCAGTGGTGTGAGAAGGGTGGGAAATGACAGAAGCCCAGCAGGGTTGGGATACAACAAAAGGTGGGAGGAAAGTGAAGATTTTAGCAAGAAATAATTACAGGAAAGTCTCAGCTAATCTGTAATTGGCATTAACAATTTTAATTTAGTTGCGCTGTGTAAAGATCCACACCCGCTACAGAGCTACAACCAGATGCACGGTCACTACCCAACAGGTGCCTCAGAGGGAGTTTCACACGCTGCTTTGCTCCCGCTGCCTCGTCGAAGGTAGCAATTAACTCAGCCCATGCGAAGATAGACATCCCAGCATCAGCCTTGAGAATACTTTAGGCCAGTATCTGGCTGTTCGAGCTACTTTCACAGGTTTATCTTTTACATGTCACTTACTGCGCTGACAACGAGAACTTGGGAAAACTTAGGACAGTGGAGAAAATATTCCTGCCATGGAAATGGTGTCTAGGTCCCAAAGAAAGCAGAGGTCACCTCATCAGAGAGTACCACGAGGGGGGGTAGTTGTCATCCAATGCTCTCCTTCCTGCTATAAAGGTTCCACTTTTCAAAAGCATTCCCAGTCTGGTTGTAGAGTGCCTCTGGTCACTCTCTGGTGTCACCATCCACACTCTCCCATCATCTGGTGTTACAGTACGCGCACCTCCAGTCTCCTGTGTTACAATGCACACCCTAACTCACCGGTGTTACAACATACTTCCCAACTCACCAGTCTTACGACACACATGCTCTCTCTGATGTCACCATACACACCTCCACTCTCCTGTATCACAATACACATACCACTACTCGCTGGTGTTGTGTATAGGCCTGTGATTTCACCTGGTCTGCACATCAAAGCACCAAACAGACAAAGTGGTCATCAGATGCTTATTATTTGCGCATTGTCCTCAAGTACTTGGCTGGTGATTTGCTTAACCTTCATTGAAAAGCTCATTTAGATAAATCATGTGAGCTCGTTGGCAATGTGTGGGTTTGAGTTACTCCCCAAAGATGTTGACTCATTTCACTAGGACAAAAGCCAGGCCACAAACCCTCAGAAAAGTAAATCATAACTAAGAAGGCATCACCATCAGTCTTGCTTAGCCCTCTGTCCTCAAACCCAC
Source organism: Pristis pectinata (assembly GCF_009764475.1). Taxonomy (NCBI): domain Eukaryota; kingdom Metazoa; phylum Chordata; class Chondrichthyes; order Rhinopristiformes; family Pristidae; genus Pristis; species Pristis pectinata. The sequence continues at coordinate 1,834,063 of NC_067435.1, read as the reverse complement.
TTTTCTGTTCCTCATCTACTCCCTTTGTGCCAGAGGCTTTAATGGGACAGAATTTGTTGGGTGTGTCCAGGAGGGTTTCCTGGCACAACATGTGGATAATCCAACTGGGAAGGGACCGTATGAGACCTTGTATTGGGAAATGAGCCTGGCCAGGTGATCGGAGTTTCAATGGGAGAGTATGTTGGGAACAGCGATCATAACTCAGTAAGTTTTCAGGTAGTTATTGGATAAGGACAAGACTGACCTCGGGGGAAAGAGCTAAACTGAGGAAATGTTAATTACAACAGTGTTAGGCAGGAGCTGGGGAGAGTAGACTGGGAGGCAGCTGTTGTTGGGAAGGTCCACATCTGACAAGTGGTTTTTCAAAGGCCAGCTGATCAGAGTCCAGGACCATGTGCTCCTGTGAGGAAGAGAGACAAGGACGGCAAGGTTCATAAACCTTGGATGATGAGAGACATTTCAATTTAGTCAAAAGAGATATGAAGCATAAGGAATGTTCAGGAAGCTGAAATTGGACAGGATCTTTGAGGAATACAAAGGAAAGCAGGAGATGACTTAAACAGGGAACAGAAGGGGGCCATGAAACGTCCTTGACGAGGAGGATTTCAGAGAATCCCAAGGCAATTTATACATACGTTAAAAAAAGTGTAACTAGAGAAAGAATAGAACCACTCAAGGATCATGCGGCAGCATTTATGCTGGAGCTAGAGGAAATGGCCAAGGTACTAAATGAGTATTTCACATGGTTTGTCACCAGGGAGAAGAATATGGAGGATTGCGAGATCAGAGGAGGTATGCTGATATTCCAGAGCATGTTGATATCAAAAAGGAGGAGGTGTTGGGGCTCCTGAAGGTGGATAAGTCCCCAGGGGGCCTTGACAGAGATCTTTGTATCTTCTTTAGCCACAGGCAAGGTGCCGGAGGACTGGAGAACAGCCAATGTTTTTTCCTCTGTTGAAGAAGGGCAATAGTGACAAAACCAGGATATTATAGGCCAGTGAGCCTTACATCAGTGTTAGGGAAATTATTGGAGAAGATTCTTAGGAATAGATCTACTCACATCCTGAAAAGCATGGACTTATTAGGGACAGTCAGCATGGCTTTGTGCAGGGGAGGTTCATGTCTTACTGAACTCAGTTGAGCTTTTAGAGGAAGTGACGAAGATGATCAATGAGGGGAGGGCAGTGGGTGTTGTACACATCAACTTTAGTAAAGCTTTCCACAAGGTCCCTCATGGTAGACTGATCCAGAAGACTAAGGCATGTGGATCCATGGAGACCTGATCGAGTTGAATTCAAAATTGGCTTGGCCATAGAAGGCAGAGGGTAGTGGTGGAGGGGTGGTATCCTGACTGGATGTCTGTGACCAGTGGTGTTCCACAGGGATCAGTGCTGAGACCTCTGTTGTTTGTGATGTATATAAGTGGTTTGGACGAAAATGTAGGTGGGCAGATTAGTAAGTTCGCAGACAATACAAAACTGATGGAGACTGTGGATAATGAGGAAGGTTGTCAAGGATTCAGCAGGATAGAAACCAGTTGGAAATGTGGGCAGAGAAATGTCAGGTAGAGTTTAATCTGGACAAGTGTGAGGTGTTGCACTTTGGGAAGTTAAATGTAAGAGGAAAGTTCACAGTAAATGGCAAGACCCTTAGGAGCATTGATGTACAGAGAGATCTTGGGGTGGCGGGGTCCATAGCTCCTTGAAAGAAGACAATACAGGTAGATAGGGTGGTACAGAGGGCACACAATATGCTTGCCTTCATCGGTTGGGATGTTGAGTACAAAAGTTAGGAAGTCATGAGCAGCTGTATAAAACCTTGGTCGGCAGCAATGCTTGGAGTATTGTGTGCTGTCCTGGTCATCCCATTACAAGAAGGATATGGATGCTTTGGAGAGGGTGCAGAAGAGGTTCACCAGGGTGTTGTCTGGATTTGAGAACAATTAGCTAAAAGGAGAGGTTGGATAAATTTGGGTTGTATTCGCTGGAGCTTCGGAGGCTGAGGGGAGACCTGATAGAGGTTTATAAAATTATGAGAGGCAGAGATAGAGTAGACAGTCAGAATCTGTTTCCCAGGGTGGAAGTGTCAAATACTAGAGGACATAGCTTTAAGGTGAGAGGGGGAAGAGATTTAACGAGTCGGGTTTTTTACACAGAGAGCGGTGGGTGCTTGGAATGCACTGCCAGGGAAGTGGTGGAAGCAGATATGATTTAAGCACATTTAAGAGGCATTTAGACAGGTACATGAAACGGCAGGAGTAGAGGGATGTAGACCACGTGCAGGTAGATGGGATTGGTTAAACTGGCATCGTGGTCAGCTCAAACATTGTGGGCTGAAGGGCCTGTTCCTGTTCCTGTTCGATGTTCCACATACTTCCCAGGGCTCTTTACATGAGGCTGGTGAATCCAGCCAGAAGGAATATGGTGGCTTCAAGTTTAGCACCGTGCTGGACGGGAGAGGAATTCTCACAATGGATAGTGTTAGATGGGTGGGAGGTTTGAAACCGTCTAGTGATGGAAGGGATTGTAAGGAGTCAGAGGAATGCAGACGTGGCAGGTCATAAAGGAAAAATATTCATCATAGGGTCATAGTCCCTGGAACTTAGAGTGTGAAGTCTTCAACATACGTAGCTAGAATGCAGAAAGCGAGAGAGAGAGAGAGAGAGGTTATCACTGGTATCTGATAGACCAGGGCAAAGGGGCAGAATCGAAATATTAGAGCTTGGTTTTACAGAATGAAGTTTAGAAGTTCACAGAGGGTGGCAAGAACTTGGGACAAGGGCACTTGAATGATAGGCGGAGTTCAAAGGTCATTCAGAGAAGCCCATCCAGAGTTGGTCCCAGACCTTGGCTGTGGACTTGAAGAGTGGTGACCCAGGGCTGGAGGGTGAGATTTGGCTTGGCAGCTCTTTGTGGACTAGCAGAGACACAATGGGCCAAAGGGCATTCTTCAGTGCTTTAAGTTTTCTGTGATCATGAGTCAGCACACAGGAGCCAAGGAAGGGAGCAGAGGGCAAACAAGGACAAGTGTTAGCATGGATTTGCAGAGCAACATCTCGATCAGTGGTTGCTCAAGAGTCCTTATGGAAAGTGTCAGACTCAGTGAGTTTGACTGAAAAGTATTTTCTTTCATTGGTGGGTGTGCAGAGGTAGCTAAAATCGTTTGTTCCATTTAATGGATTTGCAAACAAGGAAAGCTGCTGACAAAGAGGATTAGTAGATGAAAGGCAGAAACTGTTACAAAGAATTAGGCAGAATCAGGGGTGGGTCACCAACAGATTCCAGTCTTTGGAAAACATTCCAGTTAATTGGAGCCCAGGTTCCTTGAGAACTAAGATTCCACTTTGAGCTTTCACCCCAAATGTAGGTAATTCAGTTGCTGTTTGGACCCGGGTCTTGCCCCACTGGCCCACTTTCACAATTGTCTGTTTGCCTTTCCAATGACTGGGATGAGACACCAAGCAGTGAAGAGATCGATGGAAGAAGTGTCAGGGCGCTGCAGTTCAGAAATCACACAGAGAAGCCCTGCCAAATTGGGCAACCCCGTTCCAAAGGTTCCAGGACATCTGCCGCGGGTGAATGTTGCCAACCACCAGGACAATCCCAACCCATATAACTTGGGACCTGGAACTTTCCCACAGTAAACTCATCGTGACCTCTGTCGGGGAACCTAACACAGGCAATAAACCTGAGGCTGTATCACAGGTGAAACACCCGCGATACAACACCATCATACCAACAGGGGTACGTGGTGTATCTGATTCAGCAGCACTTCACATCTGACAACACCCAGACCTGCCCTGAACTGGATATCTGGACCGCCTTCCTGTTTCCAGAGGGATTAATGGTCACAAAGTCAATTAATTCCAGTGAAAGTCCTGATGTCAGCCTGTGGGGATGAATGTTCACCAAACTGAATGTGATTGCTATGTTTGTAATTCCAATCCTAGCCCTGCTGCCTTGATTTAACTGAATTGGCTTCTCCACATCCCCATTAGATGCACCTTCAGGAATTTAATTGACCTGCTCATACCACCCTCGATCCCTGCTTTCCCAATAGACCATCCTATGTCTGCTCACCCACTGTCAATCAGGGTAGCAGCTACTACAATGCAAAGAGCTCTCACTCTCAGTCAGAAAGGCTCCCCTCGATCTCTCAGCGTTGTGTGAGGGAAGATTCAAGCTGACCAACAACTGGTGCTCTGGATCACAATAAGACCGTGGGCTTCAGAGGAAGCTGGGGGGAGATGGCAGGACACTTTCCACTCACAGAGAGAGTCCAGAACTGGGATGAGAGGTTGGCCATTGAAGTTTGGGTTGGGGAGAGATTTCTTTCCACAGAGCTCTGTGTGCAGAACTATCCATGGCAGAGCACCGTGGATACTCAGTTCGCAAGTTACTCAAGGCTGCAATGAATTGATTTTGGGGCCCAAAGGTTCAGGAGATTTGGTGATTGTGCGGGAGAATGGATGAAAAACTGGGTCCATCGTGGTCTCAATAAATGGCTGAGTATGGTCGAGGGTCTGAATGGCCTGTTTCCGTTGATTCTGTTCCGTTTGGAGTTTGGATGTGCTGGGCCAAGGGGGATATAAGGACAGAACTTCTACAACCTCAGGATGATCCAAGGAGCTTCACACCGATGAAATGGAAAGAAAGTTCTCGTCCCTAAGCCATTCTTGACTGCGGGACATGCCTAAGTGCTTTGCAGCCTTTGAAGTGTCATCACTGCTGTAAATATGGGAAACATAGTAGTAAATTTTGCACATAGCAAGATCCCATTTACCGTCCCAATGTTTCTGTTACCTTTTGGTAATTTTGGTCAAGAGATCTTTATATCCTGATGGGAGAGAAGGAGCGATAGTTTTAAAGTTGCGTCTGACATTTGGCACCTCTGACAATGCGGTACTCCCACAACACTGCATGGGGAGAGTTGCTGTGAGTTTTGGTCAACTAACAACTGTGCTGTCCATGAGCCATGGCCAACTTGATAACAGCTGGTCTGAGATGTTCCCCACCCAAGACTTCCTCTGGGAAGCAAGGGATTTTCCCAAAATTAAACCTATGGAGGAGGGAAGAAAAGGGCCAAAGCAATCCATCAGCCATGGCCGATCTACAGTGGATATAGTCAACATCCTTCACATTATTGAGAGTCCCTCAGCTTCAATAACAAGAGCTCTGGAGCAAATCTCTTTATAAACACCATTGACCACGACAGATGTAAGAACAGGACGCCCTCAAACCTGTCCGTATTTCTAACAGGTCATTGCTGATTTAGAACATAGAACATAGAACAGTACAGGAACAGGCCCTTCAGCCCACAGTGTCTGCAATGAACATGATGTGAATTAAACTAATTCTCTTCTGGCCTGCACATGATCCATATCTCTCCATTCCCTGCATTTGAGGGATGTTGTTGGGAAGGAACATTGCCTGGACATCTGGGAGAACACCCAACTTACTTTTGTGAAGCACCTTTGGGATTCAAGGTCCATGCAATCAGGGACTGAACTCAGACTTAAAAAGGGATGAAGATGGAGAAGGTATAAACCAAAGCCCCAAGCTCCACTTAAAAGTCACAGAGCAATACAGCACGGATACAGGCCCTTCGGACCAACCAGTCCATGCCGAACATGGTGCCCACCCAGCTAGTCCCAATTTCCTGCGTTTCCAAGCCCCGCCCCTCCATGTACCTATCCAAGTGCTTCTTAAATGATACTATTGTACCAGCCTCACCCACTTCCTCTGGCAGCTCGATCCATACTCACCACCCTCTGTGTGAAAAAGTTGCCCCTCAAGTCCCTTTTAAATCTTTCCCTCTCACAGTAAACCTATGCCCCCTAGTTTTGGACTACCCCTACCCTGGGGAAAAATACTGTTACCATCCACTTTATCTCTGCCTCTCATAATTTTAGACACCTCTATAAGGTCGACCCTCGTTCTCCTACCATTCCAAGGAATAAAGACCTCGCCTGGCCAACCTCTCCCTATAATCAGGCCCTCTAGTCCTGACAACTTGAGGGGATTTAGCAGTTGGGGAGGGCAGGATTTGTGGTGACAATGTTTCTATCCAAATCTTCAGCAGCAAAATATAAAATGGTGAACAAGTTTGCACCCATTGCTCTCTTGGAGCTATAGTCTTCCTCTGGTCCACCATTTGGAGCAGACCAGATTGATCATACTGGATAGGTTAGATAGCTCCTTCCCGTTCCAACTGTACATGTGACAAGAGCAGAAGCCCAGGACTGAAAAGATCAAAAGAACTGAAAATAAGCTACTCTCTCCCTCTTTGCCATGTTGCTCACGGGTTCTCAGCAACCTGGCTGTGGGTTTGCTTCCAATCAGATATCTCTTCCAATTCTTTAGTACAAGAATCTATCCAGGCCCTCCAACGCAGTACTGAGGGAGCACTACACTGTCAGCAGTTCCGCCTGTAAGCTGAGGCATCAAAGAGATGCCCTCCATTTCCTTGCAAGTAGAGTCAGAGACTCATACAGTATGGAAACAGGCCCTTCAGCCCAACTCATCCATGCCGACTGTGTTGTCCAGCGAGCTAGTCCCACCTGCCCGCATTTGGCCCATATTCCTCTAAACTTCTCCTATCCATGGATTTATCTAGATGGCTTTTAAATGTTGCTGATGTGCCCGCCTCTACCACTATTGCTGGCAGCTCATTCCAAATACGCACCACTCTTTGTGTGAAGAAGCTGTCCCCGATGTCCCTTTTACATGTCTCAGCTCTGATCTTGAACCTCTGCCCTCTTGTTTTTAGCTCCCCCTCCCTGGGAAAAGGACTGTGTGCTTTCACCCTGTCTATGCCCCTCATGATCTTATACACCTCTATCTGGTCACCCCTCAATCTCCTACGTTCCAGGGAATAAAGCCACAGTCTACGCAACCTCTCCTTGTAACTCAGGCCCCCAAGTCCAGGCAACATCCTGGTAAATCTTTTCTGCACTCTTTCTAGTTTAATAACATCCTTCCTGTAACAGGGCGACCAAAACTGTACACAATACCCCAAGTACGGCCTCACCAACATCTTATATAACTGCAACATAACGTCCCAGCTCCTATACTCCATGCTCTGACTGATGACTTGGTACAGAGATACAATTTGTCAAAGAGCAGGTCAATACCTCCAGTGTTTGCAGCTGGTACTTGACCCTCAGTCCACATCCCTACATGAAGTTACCTGCTCATTCTCACCTCCCTGCCCGCTGGGAACTTGCTATGAGCAATTGGAGTCTATGTTTCCAATCCCACAACAGCAACAACACTCCACTGGCTGTAAAATACATTGAGATGACCTGAGCTGTGAAAAGGTGCTATATAAATGCAATATTATTTTCCTTTATCGTATATCTTGGAGTGACTAAATCACAGACCTCATTCCGGAAACTGGTTTTGATGCATGAACAGCCCTTTATTAGTCCGTCCCACTCAGCCCACCAACCCCAAACCACACCTTCTCCCAACCACTGTACACTTTCCAACAGCTCGACACTATCGTAAGTGTGGTTCACAGATACTGCATGGGTTGGAATGGATGCAGAGGAGAATTTGTAAACTAGCCCCCAATTTAACACATCTCAGTAATCAACTCGGACTGAAACGTTTCCCCGGTGTAACTGTCACTCAACGTTCTGCTCTGGTTCCAAAACTTGCTTCCATTGAAGTTTGCAGAATTAAATTTCAGAAGCAGAGGGTAACACAGTCTCAGGTATTTAGAATGTTCAGCAATGCTCGCCCCAAACTAATTTCTAGGCAGCTTAGTCTTTGGTCTGAAGATTGAGATTCACTTAAAGAAGGGAGGGAAGGCATTGTTATTAAATCCACTGTTGTGCCAGTTAAAGGGGCTCAGGGGGACCAAGGGTAGTGTGTTGAGTTGATCCAAAGCCAACGTGGCTGGAGAACTTCTCTCCCTGGAAAAAACAAACCCCAGGAGCACACAGAAGACACTTGCATTTGAGGCCACGCATTTCTACCTGATCTGGAAATCACCTTACCCTGAAGGATGTCAGTGTATTGTGTGATCAGGTGACCTCTGGAGGGTCAGAGAGATATCTCGCAAATATACTTCTGCCCTTTTGAGTGAGGATTTTTGTTTACTGTTCTGTTGCCTCTCCCAGGTGACAAGGTACGTATGGAAGGGATTTGTAATGGGCAGTTAGAAGGTATATTCCTGTTCCTCATTTACAGGCAAGGACTCAATTGGGCAGCACAGTGGTACACTGGTAAAGCAGCTGCCTCACAGCACCAGAGACCCAGGTTCAATCCAGTTTCACCAGGTTAATTCCTGCAGGGTTGTCCTATCAAGAAAGGCTGGACAGTTTGGGTCTGTTTTCCTTGGAATTTACAAGAATGAACATATACATATACAAACATATAAGGTCCTAAGGGAGTTTGTTGGGGTAGATGTTGAGATGTTTTCCCAGGTGAAAGAGCCATGAACAAGAAGACATTGTAACAAAATACGGAGCCAGTCATTTAAAACTGAGGTGTATTGCAATTTCTTCTCTCAGAGGATGGTGAATCATTGGAATTCTCTGTCCTGAGGTTGATGGAGGCCAGATTATTGGATATATTTAAAGTGGAGATAGATAAAAGTGTTAAAGAATTGGGGGCTATGGGGGAGTGGCACAGAAGAGGAGCAGAGGCCAGCACGGATCAGCAGGGCCTGCTAACCTACTCCTGCTCCTATTTTCCTGTGTCCTTGTGGAGTTTGCACATTCTCCCTGTAACTGCAGGGGTTCCCCCTGGGTGGCCCTGTTTTCTCCCACATCCCAAAGACGTGCTGATTGGTGGGTTAATTGGCCACTGTTATTTGCCCCTGGTGTCTGGGGGGCAGTTGATGAGAATGTGGGGAGAATAAAAAAATGGGATTAATGTAGATTTAGTGTAAGTGGGTGGTCGACAGTCAGTGCCGAAGGGTCTGTTTCTGTGATGTCATACTCCATGACTGTATGACTGAATGATCATGGAAAGCACCAGTCTTTGTAAGGATTGGCACAATTCTGTTCCATGGTCAAATCAACCCCTAGACTTTAAATTCTATTGGCCACAGGATGGTACTACAAGGAGTCAACTGGATTCTACTGAAGTGTGTACTGATAGGTGACCTTCCACAGAGCTTTGGGGTGTGTATCTGGGGGACCCAGACACAGGACTTCCTGCCTGACTATGGTGCCTCTCCTAGTGCCTCATCCTGAGCAGTATGTAATCGGCGATCTTTACCATTGGGTGGTGGTTTGACATCTGCGTCTCCTTGCTGGTTCGAGCTCTCAGATTGTCCTGACTCTGTGAGATAAAAAGAGACGTGTGATCAGCACTGGGAGACTCTCTTTGTCTATTGTTCAACCATACACCGTCCATCACTCAACACCAACATGGCCTAATCAGAGGGGATGGTGACCTCTAGCCTCAGGCAGTAGCCCATGGCCACCAGTAACATCTCACAATTTCAGTCAGGACCATGTTGCCTGGGAAGCTTTGCTGATTTTCGAAATATATTCGTCCCCTCTAAACAAAGTTAATTTGGACCATCAACTTTCTGACAGGCAAAGACTCTCTCGCGGGAGGTCTGTTACTCCAGCAACAATTCCATGAAAAGTATCTGTTGTTTTTTTAACTCTGATCTCCAGGGAATACTGAGTGAAATTTCCAAGATACCTATCGAACATTACAACCTCAGCCATTTAATCAGTCCCAAACTGAACACCATCCTGTCTTGGAAGCATATCACTGTTCCTTCATCATCACTGGGTCTAAATCCTGGAATTCCCTCCCCAACAACATGGTGGGAGTGCCTTCACCAGAAAGACTGCAGAGGGTCAAGAAGGCAGCTCTTCACCACTATCTAAGGGGAATCAGGGATGGCAGTAAACATTGGCCTTGCCAGCAATCCCCAATCCTGGAAAATGAAAAAAAACACATCCCATGGCTGGCACTCCTAACTTCATTGTGTCCGTAAAGTAGTTCCTCATCTGAATCTGTGTTTAGCCACATATTTTTCTCACAGCCAGATATTGCCCAAGTTGTTTTGTTTTGAAAGATATTAAGAGATGCCTTAATCTATTGAATGTATTAAAATAAAATAACATGGTTGTTGGTACTAAATGTTATTGACTTCAACAGAATGTAACATTGGAAAAGGGAACAGTATAACACGCTGTTATTTTCAGGGACCAAATACCAGGTTCTCGTCTGAGATCTGCCAAACATATCCTTCTCCTCAGTGGAAGGAAGATCTAACTTATCTCCAGGAACCTCTGAAGCCACCGTCTTCACTTCACATTGTGGTGCAGTCTGGTATACATTCACTTCCCTTTTCCCACTGAATGTAAAATGCCACCCTTATAGGTCCTGCTTCAGATTGTCTCCAATGAAAAGCAGGAATCTGAACATCAGCCTCGGTCAGAAACATGATCTGGATCTGACTGAGTATCAAAGCGATAAGTTGTGGAGAATTTTGGCAGCGAATTTTTCCATGATGAAGCAATGAGTTTTGGAGTCAAGAACCCAATATCAGATCAAAGTGATGCCTCCAATCAGCTGACAGCAAGGTGTACTGAAATTGTTTTATGCACATAGAGAAATCAATTGACCCACTCTGAGTCATGGATGATGGTCAGGCTGTTATGGATCAAGATGAAAAGAGAAAGCTTTGTTACCACCCAAAGTTTACAGTAAGTGCAGTTACAATTACTCTCTGATTGACCTTCGGGGTCAATAAGCAACTATCATGATGATGCTCTCTCTCACTAGCAGTCCCAATCAGTGGCTGGAGAGTAGGCTGACTCAGTGGAACCTTGGTCAAAGAGCAACCATGGTCTGGACTACCCCCCTTGAGAAATGCCACAGGGGATGATTTATTTGTGGTTCTACATGCAGGGGAGAGAACTTTCCCTCTACTTCCACAGAGTCAGGAGCAAGGGCTTCAAATATGCAGCTGAACCCATATGAAGTGTGCTGCCTGTCCCTAAAGCTGTTGCTGGGATTATGTTCCATCAGCAGAAAGGTCTTCCTTGAATTGACCACCGAGGAAAATTCTAGAGATGTTCCTCCATTGTTAAGAAGTTAACACAAATGAGACACTGATTAATGTATCCGTTAGTTTGACTTATTGGATGTTAAGAGTGACTACAATGTGTCTCATTATCCACTTCCTTTCTCTCTCCCAGTGATGGTCCTGAGTTTTCAGTGACTTTGCATTGTTACTTGAATTCTGAAATGAGCCAGCAGTGAACAAAAGTGATTGTCTCATGCTGAGGTCAGGATAAGATATTGATTGGGCTAGGAAAGCAATTGGACAGCAGGAGAAAGGATGAAGTGCTCATGGGAAGGGACTAACATTGGTATGATGAGCCAATGCGCAGTCGGATCCTAGTGAAAGCTACATTTGGGGGTGTGATTAATGTACAGCACAGAGGTGCAGCAAGTAGTGCTGTTGCCTTACAGATCCAGCACGCCAGGCTCAATCTGGACTCCGGTGCTGTCTGTGTGGAGTTTGTACGTTCTCCCCTGTGACACATGGGTTTCCCCTGGATGCCCTGTTCTGCCACATCCCAGAGGCATGCAGATTGGTAGGTAATTGTCCATTTAAATTGCTCCTAGTGTGTAGATGATTGGTAGGATCCTGGGCAGGAGTTAATGGGAAAGTGGAGCACAACAAAACAAGTCAGGATTGCATTGCCGTAAAAGTGGGTATTTGATGGTCGGTGCGGACAGCGGCTGACAGAACGTGTTCATGCTGTATCGTTGTGTGACTATGAATGGCAGAAGGAAATTGAAATGTAATACAGGAATTACTGATTGTATGCTAATGTCTCCCAGCTCTGAGGTGCCCCTGCAGCTCACTGGGGGAAGGGTCTCAAGCACAGTCAGTGTGGTGGAGGTGCTGTTGGGTTAGGAGTTCCAAGAGCTGGACCCGGCCACAATGAACAAGGTGGTGTATGTGCCAGTCACAGAATCATAGAGCCATACAGCACAGAAACAGGCCCTTTGGCCCAACTCATCCATGCCGACTGTGTTGCCCAGCGAGCTAGTCCATCTGCTGCGTTTGGCCCATAGCCCTCTAAACCTCTCCTATCCATGGACTTATCTAGATGGCTTTTAAATGTTGCTAATGTGCCCGCCTCAAAACACTATTTCTGGCAGTTCATTCCAAATAGCACCACCCTTTGTGTGAAGAGCTGCCCCTGATGTCCCTTTTAAATCTCTCACCTCTGATCTTAAACCTCTGCCTCTTGTTTTCAGCACCCCCTCCTGGGAAAAAGAATGGTGTGTTGTTTTCACCCTGTCTATGCCCCTCATGTATTCTTATACACCTCTATCAGGTCACCCCTCAATCTCTTACGTTCCAGGGAATAAAGTCCTAGTCTACACAACCTCTCCTTGTAACTCAGGCCCCCAAGTCCAGGCAACATCCTGGTAAATCTTTTCTGCACTCTTTCTAGTTTAATAACATCTTTCCTATAACGGGGTGACCAGAACTGTACACAGTACCCCAAGTGTGGCCTCACCAATGTCTTATGCAAGTCATCGTGAGACCTGGTTACCTGAACACATGGAAGTCTGGTGCACCAACACCTTCTCAAAGGCAACTAGCGATGGGCCTGCCCAACAACTCCCACATCCCATTGATGGATATTAAAACCTCCACCCATGGACAGCAGTGGCCACAGATTTGACAGAGGCTGTCAAAGACATTTCGATGGAGAGAGTATATGAAGCAAAGAGAGTGGCCTGCCCAGATTCACAGAACTTTTAATGGTCATTTCCACAAACATGCTCAAAAGAGGAGCTTGCTGTTCTCAGAAGTGTCAGTGGCTGTGCACAGGGCATCGGGTTACTGAGCAACCATCATCTTGGTCAGTCATCACTGGGGCGTCCTGCTGTCGCTAAGATCAGGGAGGGGAGGGGTTTGGAAGGTGGGGCAATGGGGAAGGCATGCTGATTGTTTGGGCTCCAAGCCAGAGGAAACAAGATTACTGATGAGAAAATCAGCACCATTCCACATTTCAGCCATGCTTGTCTAAGATCAGTTCATTCACTCTGACCACGCCTGACCTCAGCTTTCGATAATTCCCATGTCATCACTGGTATCAGATTGTATAATAGTCAGTCCCTCAATGAGTAACCTGAGAGAAAATTGGACCCGATCATCATATCGACAGCAAAAGTATCTGCACTAGTTTCTGCAACACATTTATTTTCATAGACACTCGTAAAATATCCTCCAAAGAGCAATCTGTGGACATACTTTGCTTGCTTTCTGCTGGTGGTAAGCACAGTTCATGAATAATACTTCATATGAAAGGTGGAAGGTTGGGGGTCAGGGTAGAGGTTGGCAGTGAAATTAATACATGAGGAATTAGCAGATGTTGTTCCATTAATGGTCAAGGGAAGGAAAATAATGTTTTATTCTACTTTTAATAGTTCAGTGGATAAGGATCTCTCATAAAGTCATAAAGTCATAGAGTTACACAGCACGGAAGCAGGCCATTCGGCCCAACTGTTCCATGCCAATCAAGATGCGTATCCAAGTTAGTCCCATTTGCCAGAATTTGTCCCATTACCTTCTAAACCTTTCCCATCCACGTACCAGTCCAACTGTCTTTCAGAAGTTGTTATTGTACCTGCCTCAACCATTTCCTCTGGCAGCTCGTTCCACATACATACCACACTTTGTGTAAAAAAAGTTGCCCTATTAAATCTCTCCCCTCTCACCTTAAACCTACACCTTCTAGTTCTTGATTCCCCAACTCTGGGAAAAAGACTGAGTGCATTCAATCTTTCTATGCCCCTCATGATTTCATACACCTCTATAAGATCACCTCTCAGTCTCCTATGCTCCTAGCCTGTCCAGCCTCTCCCTATAACTCAGTCCCTCAAGTCCTGACAACATCGTGTAAATCTTTTCTGCACTCTTTCCAGTTTAATAACATCGTACCTGTAGAGGGTGATCAAAACTAAACACAATACTCCAAGTGCAGCCTCACTAATGTCTTGTACAACCGCACCATGACCCTCCAACTTGCATACTCAGTGCCTTTACCGATGAAGGCCAGCGTGCCAAAAGCCTTCTTCACCAACCTGTCTACCTGTGACTCCACTTTCAGGGAACCATGTGCTTGAACTCCTGGGTCTTTCTGCTCTACAACACTCCCCAGGGTCCTACTGTTCACTGTGAAAGTCCTACCTTGATTTGACTTTCCAAAATGCAACACCTCGCACATCCGAATTAAACTCCATGCCTCTACTTCGGGCATTAATGGTTCTGTCCCCACTCTGGGGCACTGAGCACAAAAACCCATGCTGTACTACAGGCAGTCCTACCTTACAAAGGAGCTGCTACACAGAGACCCCACCCACCCTCTCAGCCTCAGGACACAGGACACAGGGCTGTGGGAGAAACTTGCCCCTTCTCCTCAATAGTAGTTACCCCCCAACTAGCATCACTAAGTATCATCCAATCATTGCTCTTTGTGAGAGCTTTCTGTGCATAGATATGAACTGAAAGTGCTGGACACCCTCTGCAGGTCAGACAGCAATTTCACACCGAAGTTATCTCCTGAATTCCTCGTTGGGTTCATCAGTCACTCTCTCATACTTGCTCCAAGCCTCCTCCACGAGTGAAAACATCTGTTCCATGTCCAACCTATCAAACACTTTCTAATCTTAGAGCCCTAAATACAATTTATCTTCTCTGAATGCAGTTAGGCAGAAAGGGACGTGTTTAAAGCTTGGTCATCAGTGCCTGGAGAGGATCTGCTCTAATGAAGCTGCATGTCCTGTCCTAAGGCTTGCACTGTCGCTCTGTGTGAGTGTGCGTGTGTGAGGGAATGTGCGTGCGTGTGTGTGTGTGTGTGTGTCTGTGTGCTCGTGTGTGTGTGTTTTCTTGTGTATGTTTGTGTGTATTGTGTGTGTGTACATGTTCTTGTGTGTGGATGTGTGTGTGTTTGTGTGTATGCATTCTTGTGTGTGTTTGTGATATGTGTGTGTATCTGTGCTTGTGTGTGAGTATCTGTGTAGTTGTTGTTGTGTGTGTGCGTGTGTGTGAGAGTATATGAATGTTAGCACTTGGGAGTATGAGCTTGTGAGTTTGTGTGTGTGTGTGCTTGTGCATGTGTGCTTGAGTGTATCTGCTTATGTATGTGCTTGTGCAAGTGTGTGTGTGTATGTGAGTGTAGTTGTGTGTGTATAGATGTATATGTGCGTGTGAATGTATGTGTGAGAGTACATGTGCGTGTAAGTACAGGGTGTGTGAAGTTGTGTGTGTACGCATGTGTGTGTCTGTGTATGTGTGTGGCTATGTCAGTGTGTGTGTGTGTGTGTGTGTGTGTGTGTGTGTGTGTGTGTGTGTGTGTGTGTTTCTCTAGAACCAGTTACCCAGTGTGAATCACTCAGAACTATAAACCTGAGTCGCGAGAAAGAAATGCTATTGTGCTTTGATCTATTAACTTGTGGTATTTAAATGTTTAAAATGACCTGTAAAACATCAAATATCTATTAATCATAAACACTAGGGCTGCAAAGACTTTGATTAATGGAAATCCCTGAACACCTCAGGCAAACATCACGGAGTCAGAGGAGCTGTGAGCATTACTGGCTGGAAAACAGGCAGCACACCAATGTGATCCTTGGATTTCTTTGGTGGTAGCTGGTGGTGGGAGAGAGATTACATTTTGCTCTCCTTCAACGAATGTCAGCGCTAGGCACAGAACATTACTTTCGCATTTATTTTCATCCTTATCAGGATCAGAGACAACGAAGCAAACAGCAGTGTCAAGATTAGTCGTATTCTGACAATCCAGAGGTTCTGAGTTCAAAAGATCTCTGGGGAAAGTTGTGAAATTAGATCCAACAACTAATTCATGGGAAGGAGGCATGAGAGAAGTTGGACTGAACCCCCGGTGGTTGAGTGATGGTCCCCTGAGTACATTATCTGTCACCCCTCCAATTCCAGCCCCCTCTGACTCCACCTCACACCAAATAAGCACAACATGGGATTCTGAAGAGGGACCAGCAAACCTTTTGGTTGTCAGGATGAGCACGGTTAGTAAGTTCAGCTTTGCCTTCCCTTAACTTGGGGATATTGAACTAGGCTCTGCAGCCTCTTGAGCCCACAGTTCTCCCAGGTCTCTGCCCTCCTCCATTTCAAGCCTCTCACTCACCCTGAATTAATCACTCCACCACTGGCAAGACAGTCTTCAACTCACAAGGCCAGAGGTTTTGGAATGACTTTCCTAAACCTCTCCACCTCTCGACTTCTCCCTCCTTCTTTAAGGCACCCCTCAAAACCTACTGCTTTGGTCATATTTTTGGTTATATCCCCTTGTGGCTCAGTCAATATTTGATTGATAATGCTCCTGAGATGGTTTGCAATGTTAAAGATGCTACGTAAACACAAGTTGTTGTTGTGGCTCTCCATGGCCAACTGAACTTGCCAGGAGTCACATGCCCCCGGACCCCAAACCCCGCAAACATCTCCTAGCCCCATTCCTGGAGACACTCAGTGACTAAGACCAGGCCTCTGGGATAGCAACTTCCAGAGAATGAGTGAAGAGATTTCTCCTCATCTCTGTCCCACATGAACAACTCCAAAACCTGAGCCTACCATTCTCAAGGAAGAAAGAACAGGAAGAAGCCTCTCAACATTTGTTCCTAAGAGAAATGTGTATATTTTTGTGTTTTAAAACCCAGAGGATACAGCCCAATCTACTCAGTGAGTAGAACAACAAATAGAGTTTCTCTCAAAAAACAAACTGCTGCAGGAACTCAGCAGGTCAGACAGCACCTGTGGAAACAAAATGGACAGTTGATGTTTTGGGTCAAGGCTCTTCATTTGGCTTCATTCAGCAGCCCTTTGTTGCCTCCACCTATCACCTCCCAGCCCCGTCACGATTTCCACTCTTCCTTCCTCCATTTGCCAATCAGCCTCCTCACTTGGATCCACCTATCGCTCGCCAGCTCTTGCCCCAACCCTTGCCCTTCACCTGGCTATCTCCCTCTCTATCCTTCAGTCCAGATGAAGGGTCTTGACCTGAAATGTCAACTGTCCATTCCCCTCCACAGATGCTGCCTGACCCACTGATTTCCTCCAGCAGTTTGCTTTTTCCTCCAGATTCCAGCATCTGCAGTCTCTGGTGTCTCCAATAGAGTCTCTCTCTCTCTCTCTATGGTACATGAGTGGGATCGATGACACAGTGGTGAAGAGAGAGGGCCGTAGACTATTGATCCAGAGGCAGTAGATTCAAATCCAAGCAACAAAATAAAAATTACAAAGCTGATATCAAAGATTGTTGTAAGAACCCAACTTGTTCACTCATATCTTCAGTCACTCATCCAAAAGTGACAGCAAGTCCACCCATCTCGTTGGCTCCCAATGGCCCTCTGTAATGATTCAGCCTGTCACTTGGTTTAGGAATGCTCAATAAATGCTCCCTTCACCAGTGACAGCCCTGAAGTACCTCTCCTATAAAATGTTGGTTAGGCCACACTTGGAGTATTGTGTGCATTTCTGGTCACCCCATTACAGGAAGGATGTGGAGGCTTTGGAGAGGGTGCAGAAGATGTTCACCAGGATGTTTCCTAGATTAGAGGGTATGAGCTATGAGGAGAGATTGGATAAACTTGGGTCGTTTTCTCTGGAACGGCAGAGGCTGAGGGGAGACCTGATAGAGGTTTATAAAATTACGAGAGGCATAGATAGGGTAGACAGTCAGGATCTTTTTCCCGGGTAAAAATATCAAACACTAGAGGACATGGATTTAAGGTGAGAGGGAGGAAGTTTAAAGGAGATGTGCGGGGCATGATTTTTACACAGAGAGTGGTGGGTTCCTGGAATGTGCTGCCAGGGGTGGTGGTGGAGGCAGATGCGATAGTGGTGTTTAAGAGGTTGTTAGATAAACACATGAATATGCAGGGAGTGGAGGGATGTGGATCATGTGCAGGCAGAAAAGATTTAGTTTAATTCGGTCTCATGTTTGGCACAGGCATCGTGGGCCAAAGGGCCTGTTCCTGTGCTGTACTGTTCTATGTTCTATGACCTCAGTACATCCAACTACGCTATACAGATGGTAAAAGTTTTCTGAAGTGCAGTCACTGTTGTAGTATAGGAAATCCAGCAGCTACCGTGTGCACAGCAAGATTTCACAAACAGCTGTGCAATGATGTCTGGATCCTCTCGTTTTGGCATGGTGACAGAGGTGGGACATGAGGGAGAGCCCAACTGCCCCCCTTAAGTCGTTTACATCCACCTGAGGGGACCTTGCATTAACGTCTCACCTGAGGCACAGTGCTTCTGACAGTGCAGCACTCCCTCAGTACTGCAGTTAAACTTTACACTTGTGTCTGCGGTCACATGCAAACCCACAGCTTCCTGACTCAGAGTCGTCGCTCTGCCAACACACAGACCTATTAAGAAGTTTAAAGTAATTTAAAGACAACATTTACCACTTGTCAAATAAATGATGACCTATTTGTGGCATTCCATTAATAGCTTTCTTGCCAAACCCTGTCAATATAACTAACAACTGTATCAAGAGTTGTGTGCCTCTGATAAGTTTACTGATGCCTTTCAATAAACTTGTTTTATGTCTTTGCCTGTTGAAGCAATTTCTGATAAACCCCCTCCTCTTTTAAGGGGAGGCTCTTATCCCCTGCGTTTAACTCTGATTGAAGAACAGAGCACCAGGATGCTCGGGCAAGGCTCGTTAATTCCCAGTGAGCTCCATCCCATGCGACAACACACTCCCAATCAAGAGGTTCCCCCACATCTACTTTCATCTCTTCCAACAAACCCCTGTGAATGTCAAGCTGGGCAGGGAGACTGTCAGTGCAATACAAACAATATCCCAGGGTGTGGGAATGGAGAGGGGAACTAGAAGGGGCATTCCCACACCAACCTATCTGTCCTCAGCCTTCAGGGTGATGCAAAACACAAACTGGTATTGGTATTGGTTTATTATTGTCACTTGTACCGAGGTCCAGTGAAAAGCTTGTCTTGCAAACCGATCGTACAGGTCAGTTGATTACACAGTGCAGTTACATTGGAGGAACGTCACCTCATATCCCACCTGGGTCGTCTACATCCCAACGGCATGGACATTGAGTTCCCCAATTTCAGGTAATCTGCTCCCCCTCCGTCCCTTTCTCTCTTCTTCTGGTCTACTCAGTTCCTCCCACACACACCCAACACCACCCCCTGCCCCTCCATCACCCCGTTCTTTCCCCTCCCCCACCCACTCCATCTGTCCATCACCCACACACCCCTCCCCCTGTCCCCTCCCCCCACTGTTCCCATCTGCCCTCCCCACCTCCCATCTTCGGTTCCATGCTCCTCCTACCAGATCGCACCATCTGCAGCCCTTTGTCTCTCCCCCCACCAACTCCCAGCCCTCCCCTCCATCTGCCTTTTGCCTCTCCTCACCTGGATCCACCTATCACCCGCCAGCTCTTGCCTCACCTCTTCCCCTCATCTCTTCACACTGGCTACCTCCCCTTTACTCTTTCAGTCCAGTTGAAGGGTCTCAACCCGAAACGTCGACTGTCCACCTCCCTCCACAGACGCTGCCTAACCCGCTGAGATCCCCCAGCAGCTCATTTGTTTCTCCAGATTCCAATGTCTGCCGTCTCTTTTCTCTCCAATATCCCAGGGTGTCACGGAAACTGGGGTCAGATTCCTCCCAGACAGTCCACCTGAGATACCAGCTTGCCAAGTCCTCCTTACTATCATTCTGGGGTTAGTGACACCAGGCAGCTGGTGCCTGATACCTGCATGGGTGATGTACAGGTGAAGGCCACCCATTGAATCCTTCTTCCCAAGCCTTCAGCATCTCCTTGTGACCCACCGTGCCAGCTGGTGTGCAAACGTTCCTCAGCTGCTGGACTCACACCTCAGTCCCTACGTGTGGCAGCTTCCTGGGGTGAGGCTGCTTCTGTAATTCTGCCTGGGAGAGTGACGGAGGCAGAAACCTGCGCCACATTCACACAGGAATTGGACGATCAGTTGAAGAGCTGTGACCTGCAGGGTCACCAACCCTGAGCTGGGAAGTGGGACTAACCTTGAATCTGTCTGTGGTCAGCATGGACTAGATGGGCTGAATGTCCTCCAACTCTGCTGTAAACGTCTTTGGTTCTATGACCCATCCTGAGATCTAATTCCCAGAACTGAAGTCCATTATCCCATTTCATTTCACTGATCATTCATGGATGAAGTTCAAGGTTTGGGCAGTTTGAAATCCCGGAAAATACAGAGGGGATTATTGTGGGCTTCTGTTTTACAATGCCTGCACTGTGCACGGTGGCAGCAAGACATGGCATTCTCTGCGTTCCTTCTCATTCGTCTGTTACAGGTCGGAAAACAAAGGAAATTCTACCTCTTCATTCCTGTAAACCGAGCCCTAATGTATAAGCAATCCCAGATGTTAGTCATGGCCCACTCTTCTGAAAATATCCTAAAGCTTTATGGACCTTTACCAAATGATGGAAGTCAGGGCAGTAGATGTGCCCTGCAGCTGCTGAGGGCTTTAAAGTTCCCCTCTGTGTCTTGCTGGGAACGAGATGGTGAAAGTAAAGACCACCACAACTCATTTCACAATTTGGAACGATACTGAACCTCTCAGAAAGCGGATCGTTATGCCAGATTGGATATTTGTACTATAGCACCAGCTCTCAAAACTGGCAGTTAAATCTTCACACTCCCCAAAAACTCATGACGGTTTTTAGGACTTTGCCAGGTAACTAAACATTCCCCAAATACCAAGCAGTCTGGGTCCAGCTCACCCCACTGACCGTTGAGTTGGTGGTATCAATGGGGGACCCATTGCCTGGGCAGAGAGAAGAGAGTGCTGGATCCAGACAAATCCCACTTCACCTGTTGTTATTGGATTAAACAGGAGCAAAGTCATGCCCACTCCCTAATAAGGTGTTGCAATCTTCCCTGCCTGACTCTCACTTGACCTATTCCTGCTCCAATTTTCCATGCCTCGCCCGAAGTGCCCACGCACCCACTACATTCTAGGGCCACCCTCCTCCAGGAACTGAACTGTACCTGAAACGTAAATACTGCAATAGCCTGCGCAAGCTAGGAGCTCAGTATTCTACTGTGAACTATCAAATAGTGGACCTTGGTACACCAGAGATACAGACCTAATGCGGGCAAATGGGATTAGTGTAGGTGGGCATAAAGGTCAGCACGGACATGGTGGGCCAAAGGGCCTGTTTCTGTGCTGTACGTCTCTATGATTCTATGATTCCATGGAATTACACTCACTCCCCAAAGCCTCTCCACCAGCCTCAAAGCACAAGTGAGGAGTGTGAAGGAACCCTCTCCACTTGACTAGATGAGTGCAGGCTCCAACAGCTCTCAAAAACTCGACACCATCCAGGACAAACCAACCCGCCTGACTGGCATCAGATTCACCACCCTAAACGTGGAGCCCTTTCATGCTCACCACAAGAAGGTGGTACATACCAACTGCATTATGCAATGCAGTAGGTCACTAAGGCTTTCACAACAGCACCTCCCAGTCCTTGGGACCTTACCATCTAGAAGGCAAAGGCAGCGTGTGCAAGGGAACACTGCCACTGAGGAGTTCTCTCTGTCTGATGTGCCATCCTGACTTGGAAATACATCACCTTTCATGGGTAGATCTTGGAACCCCTTAGCAAAGAATCGTAGGAGCACCTCCACTTGAAGGATTGTCATGGTTCAAGAGGACAGCTCACTACCACCTTCTCAAGGGGAAAGCAGGGATAGGCAATAAATATTGGCCAAGCCAGCACACTCACACCACAAAACATGACTTTAGATTGTGATACATTAACGAAAAGGATCCTCATTTATGTTAACAAAAATCTCCAGGGGTGTCCAAGGAAAAATATTAACATCACTTGCCTGCTTCGTAAGTCCTAACACAGCTGTTATAAATCCCTAAGGGTCTTGATGGAATAAAACAGGAGAAGTATTTCTGATGTATGTTTGGTCACCGATGAACAAGTGTTCAAAAGGAATGGCAAAGAGAAAAACAAAAAAGAAAGACTAAGGAGAAGATTTGTAAAAGATCAGGAATGCACTCAGTAGAAGGGTACTGGGAGCAGATCCAATAACTGCCATCGACAGAGAACAGATCATATGCAGGGCTTTGGGGAACTAGTTCAAGTTCAAGTGCCACATGGCAGTTGTAGAAGTTCAGTTAATAAGATAAAATATCTTTATTAGTCACATGTTCACAGTTCATTGAAAGTTGCCTCACAGGTGGAAAGAGCAGTTAAGAAGGCCAATGGGATGTTAGCTTTCATAAGTCGCGGGATTGAGTTTAAGAGCCGCGAGGTGATGATGCAGCTTTACAAAACTCTAGTTAGGCCACACTTGGAGTACTGTGTTCAGTTCTGGTCGCCTCATTATAGGAAGGATGTGGAGGCATTGGAGAGGGTGCAGAGGAGATTTACCAGGATGCTGCCTGGTTCAGAGAGTATTGAATATGAGGAGAGGCTTAAGGTGCTAGGGCTTTATTCACTGGAAAGGAGGAGGATGAGAGGAGACATGATAGAGGTATATAAAATATTGAGACGAATAGATAGAGTAGACAGTCAGCACCTCCTTCCCAGGGCACCAATGCTCAAGACGAGAGGGCATGGCTTTAAGGTTATGGGTGGGAGGTTCAAGGGAGATGTCAGGGGGAGGTTTTTCAACCAGAGAGTGGTTGGTGCATGGAATGCACTGCCTGGGGTGGTGGTGGAGGCAGATACATTGAACAGGTTCAAGAGCTTGTTGGATAGGCATATGGAGGAGTGTGGGATGGGGGGATATGCGGGAGGAAGGGGTTAGGCAGTGTGAGGGTGGTTTGATGGACGGCACGACATGGTGGGCTGTATGGTTCTATGGTTCTATGGTACATCGAAACACACAGTGAAGCAAGTGTGTAGAGTGTTCTGGGGGCAGCCCGCAAGTGTCGATGTGCAAAGCACCTGAGTAATGGTGATTACAGAAAGTCTTTGACTATTGTACAAACCCATTTGGTTTTCTAATGCCCCAGAAAGTCAGCCGTGCTGACCCTGCCTGGCCTATACGTGACTCCAGACACACCGATGTGGTGGAGGCTGAAATGATGGAGCAAGCCATTCAATTCAAGAGCAATTACGGACAGCAGTAAATGGGGTTCATAATGTTGATAGAGTGAGATGGAACGGATCGACTGTCGTACTAACGCAGGTACAGAACAATTAAACCCAACAGCTATGAATTCTGTCGATGCACCATAGAGAGCATCCTATCTGAATGCATCACAGAGACAGGATTGTCTGTGACCTGAAGAAACTGCAGAATTATGGACACAGCTCAGCACATCAGGAAAACCAGCCTCCCCTCCATGAACTCTGTCTACACTTCTCACTGCCTCAGTAAAGCAGCCAACATAATCAAAAACCCCACCCACCCCGGACATTCTCTCTTCTCCCCCCTCCCATCAGGCAGAAGATACAAAAGCCTGAAAGCACGTACCACCAGGCTCAAGCAGAGTTTCTATCCTACTGTTAGATGACTAGTGAATGGTCCCCTAGTGTGATAAAATGGACTCTTGACCTCACAATCTACCTGGTTATGGCCTTGCACCTTATTGTCTGCCTGCACTGCACTTTCTCTGTAACTGTAACACTTTATTCTGCATTCTGTTATTGTTTTCCCTTCTACTGCCTCAATGCACTGATGTAATGAAATGATCTGAATGGATGGCATGCAAAACAAAGTTTTTCACTGTACCTCGGTACACATGACAATAATAAAACAAATTACCAATTCTGCATGGTTGAATATAAAATCTGAGCCATTAAATGTGGGAAAGTTTATGTACAGTACAGACCCAGACATATAAATACCCAGACTATGACACTAACTGGTGAAATGCACAAGAGATATGATAGTTTAATATAAAAACAGAAAATGCTGGAAACATTCAGCAAGTCAGGCCGGATCTGTGGGAAGAGAAACAGAGCTAATGTTTCATGTCAAAGACCCCTCACCACAAGTCTTATCAAGATACGATGGCTGTTGCTTTCAAATATAACAGATGACAGTTGTACACGTGATAGTTTCAATCATTTACTCGTGAACTGAAGACAGAAACATTTTCACAAAGCTGGATTTTGAAGTATCGATAAGCAAAGAAAAAGACAAAAAACAAAGACTAAGAAGTTTATTTTCGAAGATCACGAACATACTCATTAGAAGAGTTCTGGAAGCAGATTCTATAACTGCCTTTGAAAGAGAGCTGATCGTATGCTGGGCTTTGGGGAAGTAGAGGGTTCAGGGTCAGTTTCACAGACTGCATTGGGGGTAGTATTAGGTTATTCATGGAGCATTCTGAGAAATTACCTCATGGTGGAAAGCAATGTTTGTTTATGAAAGTTATTTAATTTTTACAGCCATAACAAAAATTTCTAAGCTGCAGTTTGACAGGAGTGATCACCCCAAGTGGTTCGTACCCAGAGTGCTGGATGAATTTGGGAGGGGAGCAGGTAGGGTTTGAACACCCGAATCTCACCCTTCTGATTGATGGAACCTTACAGTGCAGAGGGAGGGCAGTCAGCTCATCATTCCTACACTGGCTCTTTGGAAGAGCTCCCCAGTTGGTTCCAGAGTCCACCTTTTTTGTTGCTGTGAGGCTGGTGTCTCATACGTTCCACACCGGATAAGGATGGCATTCCCTGAAGAGAATTTAGAAGTCAGGCAGAAACACGGAATTGTAGAGGTTTAGGACACGGAAGGAGGCCATTTGGCCCATTGCGTCTATACTAGCCAAAAGTGAATTTCAGGTCAATCTCACTTCCTAGCTCCCAGTTATTGACCAGAACATCAAGGCTCTGCCAATGGTTTGTTGATAATTTGGTAGTTTTCATTGTAGAATTACTGAGGCTAGGCCTTTTAATTGACATTCCAGGTTTAAGCAAATAGTTAAGTTTAAAATTTGCTGCTTCTGTCAGAGGACTCGAACACAAATCAACACTCCAGACCAAGGAAAGCACAATCAAAAATACAGGCTAACAGGAGTCTCATTACATCGTTCTCAGATGTAGATGGCCACTTTCACTGTACATTTCCATTAAAGCCATTGAACTGTGGCACAGGGAAACTTTGCTTGCCATTGCATTAACCTCTCATACAGCAAGACCCCTGTCAGCCTGTATTTCTGATTGTGCATACAACATGTGTGCTTTCCATGGAAAACATTCTTGGAATGAGTCTTGCACTGAAATGCAAGAAGGCTGACTACACAAATATGTTATTTTTGGGTAAAAGAATATTGTTAATTTCCCAGTTAATCAGTCGTGTAATCTATTAGACTGTCATAAAGGGAATGACGTTTGTGCTCAGAGCTGTGTCAGATCCTGTCTGGTGACGATGTCAAGATCATTGAAGATCACCACCCTCTGAGTCACAGAGTCCGAGGGTCACTCAGCACAGAAACAGGCCATTCAGCCCATCAAGTCCACACTGACTAGCAAGCACTATGTACAGCATGATCTGTCTGGATGGCAGGGAAACCAAAAGCCTTTCACTGTATCTCTGTACATTTGGCAATAATAAACCAATTTCTACTGATCCTACACTTAGCCCATTTTATTCTCCCATCATTCTCATCAACTCCCCCCCACCCCCAGATCTACCCCTCACCTGCACACTGGGGGCAACTTACAGCAGCCAATTAACCTTCCAACCTGCACAGCTTTGGGATGTGGGAGGAAAATGGAGCACCTGGGGGAACGTGCAAGCTCCACACAGACAGCACCCGAGGTCAGGATTGAACCCGGGTCTCCAGTGCTGTGAGGCAGCGGCTCTTCCAGTTGTGTCACCCTGTCACCTATGACATTCAGGCACTGCTCTGCAAGACAAGATCTCACGACTCAACATGTGGCCTAAGTTGGGAGAACTGCCACTCCTATCAAACCCTCCATAGACTGTGGATGATGATTGGCTCTCTGAATGACGACAGAGTGGTTATGCTGATGGCACAGCAAGCTCCCGGACTCCCGTTAGCAGTGTCCTGTCCCAGCCACAGAACGTAAAGAGAGGCAGACACTGGCTGCCAACACTTGTGGGACATTCCCCTAGCAGATGTTGGTGCCTTCACCAACAACCACTGGCATTTTTATAGCACATTTAATGTACCAACTCATTCCAATGGGGGAGTTATCAAAAAAAATATGACATGGAGAGAGGTGTTAGGGCAGACCAACACTTTGGTCAAAAAAGTAGGTTGAAGGATGGTCTGAAAGGAGGGAAAAGGGAGATCAAGAGAAAGAGAGGTTTGGGGCCCAGCCAATTGACTTTAGTGTTGATTCAGGAGTGGAGGAGCTCGGATGTTCCAATGGGTTGGCAAGGGAGTTAAAAGTTTAAAATCAAGGCCTTGTTGACCAGGACCCATGTCGGGCATTGAGCTCAGGGCCAATGGGTGAGCAGACTCGATACGAGGTAGGACACGGGGCAGCAGAGGTTTGGGCAATCAGGCTTTCAAAGGTCAGGAGAAGGGTGTGAAAATGGGAGGGAAGAAGATGAGCAGCATTGGTGTAGGATGGTAGTCAGGTCAACCAAACTTCTCGAGTGACCTGAACACCACGTCAGCAGAAGACGATGACGTCTCCTGAGGCAGTAGGGTGAACCTGCCATGGATCCTGACCCCTCACCACGTCTCAGGGATGGGTTCGGACAGGACGTGATGGAGCACAGGAGGGAGGGCAGGAGGACACATGACTCCTGCCTTTACACAAAATCACTATGTCCTGTCTGACAAAAGCCAATTGTCCTCTAATTACCAGCCAGAAAGTACCACATGGTGACTGGAACCAAGAACCACAAAGGCACAGGTAGTTAGAATCAAAAAGAAATTAAAATAACCTGATATTAGATGCAGAGAAGGTTAAGGAGGAAACTTAATGGAATCGTTCAAAATGACAGGGAATTTTCATCAACAGGGAGAGGGAGGAATCATTCCCACTGTAAGGAAAGCGGAAATCACATTTATTTTTAATTCTGCCTCTGTGCTTCCATTAACAACGCTTCTTATAAAAACATTATCTCAGATAAAAACTCTGATCATAGATAGGAAGCTGGGCTCCTGACTTGAGGATCCAAATTTGTATAGGGATAACTAAGAGGCAGATTCTGCTTGTTGTCAGGGCCTCTCTATCCAGATTCAGTCACTCAAAATCAAAGCGTATAAATAATACAATGCACAATACATAAAAGAAAACAGAATTGGCCCTGATCTAAACCTCCTTGAGCATATTTTTTTGGAAAAGAGTGAGCCTTCACCCCAGTGACAGCTCAGGCTATAAAGGGCAGATTCATTATTTCACTTACTATTAGACTGCTCGCCCTGCTGACTTCTGGCAGCCATCTTAGAACTTGGCAGCCATTTTAGAGCTGCTCCCAACTGCAAACATTCTCTCGCGGATTACGAGACATCAACCTTGAGCACGTTTAATGTTACTCAGGAGAGCAGAAGCAGAAAAAGAGGAATTTCTGACTTTGAGATGTGGGGAGGGTGAATTAAAGCTTAAGTTTTTTGATGCTGTAGTTAAAGTACTTAACCATTTAATGAGGTTTGAGGGAGTGTTGCGTGTTTTATCAAAGGATAAGGAATTTCTCCTCTGCTCCTCCAAAGGTTTCTCCCCTCCATTTATCTCCTACCAGGGGTAGCTGTCGAATCTCGGTGTTCTCTCGCTCCTTCGGAAGGGCACTGTTGGTGCTGCCGGGCGTGTGCCAGTCCGCACCCATTCAGTCGTTAACTCACTGTGCCCATGTGGAGGGGTTTGGGGACTGGGGCGAGAGACTGGGTGGGGTAACCGAAGCACCAAGCACACCCCATTGAGGCAAGTGTTTTGGAGCAGTAACAAGCCTTTGAGCGCTCTCCCCACCCCAATGACCAATGCCAATGCGTCTCACCCTGGTGAACCTATTAAATCCAGCTCGCTAGGAGCACTGTTCTACACTACTGTACAGAAGCCCAACTCTGTAGCGAGCTGACTTTTATTAAGCAGACACAGCTGCCAGGGCAACGGCTTTCAAGAACCAAAAGTTTATAATCTGTGCAAACCAGTTTGGAACATGTTGTACCCACAGCCCATACTAAAATAATACGCTACATATGGTGTGGTTTAGTTTATAAAAAGCATGCAGCCGAAACAGTATCAGTAACGTTCTTTTTCTCCCCACTTTCACTCCAACTCTCTCCTGTTCTCTCTCTCTCTCTCTTTTCTCTTTCTCTCCTTCTTGCATAGATTGGTTTTGAGTAGCATACTTCACTGCTCAAGCAGAACGCTTTTTTTTCACAAAAAGGCAAATTAATCCTTTTTTTTAAACGAGCTGATGTGTGTTTCTGAAAGAAATGCTAATTCCAGCTCCCACGGTGCTCCCTCTCTGTATATAAAGCTGCGCACACCTTCTCATCTGCTGTCCTGCTCGTCTCAAGGAAGAGAAGCACATTTTTGTTGGGCTTGGATAAATAGGGCTATGTCTTAAGGAGCCGAAGGGAGCCATTTGGCCCATTATCCCTGTGCAATCCCTTTTAAAGAGAGGCTTGTGTCCTTCAACAGCCCTGCAAACATCTACAATATGTCCAATTCTCTTCTGAAGGTCGCTCTTAAATCTCCTTCCACTGCCCTCTCAGGAAACACAAATAACATCGTTCATCAGCTGAAGGAACCCTCATGATTTAATTTTTGACCTTACGCCATGTTAATTCAGTGTTAGTATGCCGCTTTAGCAATCTTTAAACACTCTTTCCATAACAGCAACAATATTAAAGCACTAAGACATATCACTTTTAAACAAGCTTATGTATTTAAAACATTTCACTATTTGTTTAAGCTCCCTCTTACACATTCTAGTTCATCATCCATACCTGGAGATCCACTGCCTCTGCCCAGGACCTCTGGTTATTTGTGGAAGTTACCTGGTCTCCAGGGACATTGAGAGGACCTCCAGATCAAACAGGAAGTAGGAGCCATCATGCGATGTAGTGAGTGCTGAGGCACTATGGGATGGCCTGTTTTGGGCGTGTGTTGCTGGGCAACGGGAGGTTGTGTCCACTGTGGTCCTTTCCTCATTGCACTTTGAGCTTGAACAGCTGGGAAATGGTGGCTTTGGTGGTGGTGGCTGGGTGGGAAGGGTCATGAGGGCTTCACGCCTGTGAATGTACCTGGAGGACCGCAACCATCTACACCAACTCCTCCCCCCTCCTGCCCCCAGCCCCTCCCAGCCCCAGGATTTGGTCACTATGCATCAGGACTGCAGGATTGCAGGGATGGCTAAACGTAAAGGTTCCCAAGCAGGGACGTGGCCAGGTAACAAAACAAATCCCCGCAATCCCAGCTTTTACTTACATTTGTGGGCTTTTATTGAGTCACACATCACGGAAACAGGCCCTTCTGCCCACCGGTCCATGCCGACCAAGATTCCAATCTAAGCTCGTCCCACCTGCCTGTGTTTGGTCCATACCCCTCTAAACTTTTCCAATCCATGTACCTGTCCAAGAACCTTTTAAATGTTGTTAATGTACTTGCCTCACCCACTTCCTCTGGCTGCTCGTTCCATATACGGACCACCCTCTGGGTGAAAAAGTTGCCCCTCCGGTTCCTACCTGCATTTGTGTGTGTGTAGAGACTACCACCCTCCTGCTAATAGGAATAATTCTTTCCTCTTTGCGAAAACTTCCTGTCAATTGAACAATTCCATTGAATTCCCCCCTTAACATTCGCCAGTCCAAGGAGAACAATCCCAGCTTCTCTCATCTTTGGATATTCTTCCCCACCACCTGAAACGGCCAGCTAAATCCCTTCTGAGGAGTGGTGCCCAGAATTAGCCAATGCTTGTGGAGGCTTAAACACATTTCTCAGGAACCCATCCCACTACTAACCCTTGCTGAGACTTATCACATACACAGGCTTCAATTGGATACTCCAAGGAAGAGTCAGTCCTGGTCCAGTAACAGTTTATTCCATTGCCAGAAGTAAAAGTGCTGGATTTGTGGCTGTGAAAATTATTCACTCCTCTCCTGAAAAAAACTTTGTATATCTCCAGCAACATCCATTATCAGACTTCAAAATCTCCACCCTCAAATCCCAAGCACCCACTAATGGGTCAGTGCTCATGTTCTCCAAACCAGCCACAATTTTGTCCACCTCTATCAAAACCCC
The DNA here is from genome assembly GCF_009764475.1 of Pristis pectinata. Lineage (NCBI taxonomy): Eukaryota > Metazoa > Chordata > Chondrichthyes > Rhinopristiformes > Pristidae > Pristis > Pristis pectinata. The sequence goes on along the minus strand of NC_067435.1, from coordinate 1,803,869 downwards.
CTCTCAACCTTCCTCGCTCAAAGGAGTTCTGATGAAAGGTCCCAGACCTGAAACGTTAACTGCTCCTCTCTCCACAGGAGCTGCCTGAGCTGCTGACTGTTTGCACCATTTTCTCTTTTCATTAACCCCAGCTTCTTGGGTCTTCCCTGAAACCAGTTGATGAAATTCTCACTGCACTCTCTCTGGGACCTTCACAGCCCTCTTACTGCAACTGTCATAGAATCATACAGCATGGAAACAGGCCCTTTGGCCCAACTTGTCCATGCCGACTCTGTTGCCCACACTGTGAAGGATTGGATGCAACACTCCAGCTGGGGACTAGCCAATGCTTGAAACAGGTTCAATGTCACTATTTCTTCCAACTTTTTCCAGTTCTGACAAATGGTCACTGACCTGAAGCATTAACTCTGTTTCTCTCTCCACAGATACTGTCTGATCCACTGACTGTTTTCTGTTTTCAGTCAACATAACTGTTTTGCTTTTGTGGCTGTGTTTTTATGGATTCTGAGGACCTCTTGCACTTTACTGACCAATGTGGTCTGCTATTGGATATTCAACTTGGCTACTGTGTGTCTGCGATACATCGTGATTATACTTTTGCCCCTCTGTTGTCTGCAAACTGCTCGAAGATTTCCCAAGACACAAGAGGCTGCAGATGCTGGAATCTGGAGCAACATTCAGAGCGCTGGAGGAACTCAGGTCGAGGCCCTTCATCTGGACGACATCTGGTACCTGTAACGTTGACTATCTATTTCCCTAATAGATGCTGCCTGACCCACCGAGTTCCCCAGCACTTTGTGTGTTGCTGCAGAGTTTGCAAAAGATCACCCTAGAAATGTAACAACCTCTTTTCTCTCCAGCTCTATCTAATGAAACCAGGGAGACGGAATATCCAGGTGGGCTGAGCTCATTCAAGGAATCACAGAAGGAGTTGATGGAAAATCAAAGCAGGGAGGTTCTGGTTTGGGTCTGAGGCTTCATCAGTCCATAGATTCATGAGGGGTTTTCATAAGTTAACTTTCCTCAGACAATAGGTATCAACAGGGGCCACATGGGGACTGTGGACAGTTCTGGTCACCAACGTGACAGGTGGGAGAAGGTTCAGAGGAGACTGCCAGGGCTGGAAAAGTATAGTTAGGAGGAGAGATTGTCTGTGCTGGAATTGTTACCTTTAGAATACTGAGGTGAGATTAAATTGAGTGTGTAAAATAATGAGTGAGCTGGAAGGGGAAAGAGCAAAGACCTATTTTTCTCAGCAAAATGTCAATAAGTAGACTCAAATGGAATGATTAGAAAGAAGATGGAGAAGAAAAATAAGTTGCTGAGTGGTTGGCTCTGGAACACCCCACGTGAGAGGATAGCGAAAGCAGGAACCCCAGCTTCTCCCCACATTTAGATAGCACCCGGACAAACCATGACCTACAGACTGAGAGCTGGGAATTGGGAAAGCCCAGGTCCACCTTTGACCGGCACCAACACAATGGGCTGAATGGCTGATTTCCATCCCACGTTCCTTTGTTTCTGTCATTCTTTGAGATCTTTCACAGAGTCAAATGTTTGAGAACCAGTTTTGCAAGATGGTCATTGTCAACCTCAAGCACAAGGCCTGGGAGCAGCTGACCCCACCACTTCCTCAGCCCCGGAACAGTGCTGCAAAGAAGAAGGGAAGCAGGAGAGCCTTAAAAGCAAGGAAAGTAAAATAAGAGAGGGATTTACTTCTGACTGTCTGCCAAAGCAGACTGTTTCCTTGTTAGAAGCACAAAATGATCATAAGCCGAGGTGGTGTGTTTGGGGAGGGGGGGTAGAGGGGGGAGGGTTGTGGTAGAGGAGGAGAGCAAGCTTGAGAAAGAGTTAAAAACTCAATGGCTCACAAATGTTGTCGGGCACCATTTGGTGCCAAGTTGAGCCGGGTCCTGTGCCAAGACTCAGGCACTAGGGTTCGAGGCTGTTTGTGTATCCCATACAGAAAAATTAAACCCTGTACCGTGCCTTCCCAAGTGGAAAAGAGAGAGAAATCCCAAATCTACCCCCTTCAGCACTTCTGAATTAAAGAACGGGGTCCCCGTGCCAAAGTGTGGACCGAGTAAGTAACAATGGGAGCGTTTTAAACAAAGCTAAGTACCGCTTCCTTTTGCCAAGAATGCCACAGTGACTCCATTAACCCATTGCGTGGCAGCAGTGAAGGGCGCTTGAAAGTAAACAAGCTGCATTAAATATTTATCATGCCAGCCTCGTCTGTGCCGCAATGCAGTTCCAGCGAGCGAATCGGCGGCGAGCACTCGCTTCTCCCCACCCACCTCCCCCAACCCCCCCCTCAGCCGAACCCGCTTCATTTTTTTTTGTCCTTTCTTTCTTCCTCTTTTCCTGCTGCAGTTTCGGGCGGTATCCACAGCCACCGAGCGCCTCAATGGTGCAACGAGGCTTGGTGGGGATTGGCAACATGGAGGTGAACTGGCGCTGAGCAGTGCGAGCCTCACTGGCTGTGGGAAGCCTCACAACCAGACCTTGGTGCATGGAAGATGGGGGAAAATATCACACACACACATTGTACGCACGTACATACACGTATCCATGCACACATGTTCTTGCATACACACAATCATATGTGTGTGCGCACACACACAAAGGTACACATCTGCATGTGCATATGCAAACATACATTGCGTGCATGTGAATTCATGCGTGCGCACGCGCACACACACACACACACACACACACACACCACAGTACAAACACGCTGGCGCAGGATTGAACCCTTGATCAGAGCTGAGTCTGCAGACACCAGACACAAGTGCCGATGGGTCACCTCACTCACTGCTGGCAGCTCACACGTGGGTTCCCTGTCGTTATTAAACTGTCAACCACCCACTCATTGTATCCAGGTGAAGCTGTGACATTTCTGGTGCTACATGGAGTAGGGTTTGGGTCCTTGGAAGGTGGGGAGAGATAAAAGGGCAGAAGTTGCATCTCTGCAGTTGCTTTGGAATGTACCATGAGAAGGGGGGTGGTCACGAATGGAGGTGGAAGCAGCGATTCACTTGTACTTCTTCCAATTTAGTTTATTGCATTTGTGATTCACCATGTAGTCTCCCCTCCATCAGGAAAACCAAATGCAGACCGACTGACCATTTTGAAGAATATCCAGTCTGCAGAAGTGACTCTGGGCTCTCCTCTCCTCTCACTTTCATTCTCCATCTGACTCTGGTTTCCTACACTGTTTCAACAAAACTCGGTGTAAGGTCAGAGGTTGACACCTCATCTTCTGACAAGGCACAACACAGCCCTCTGGACTCAACATCAAATTCAATAAGTTCAGATAACTTGCCATTCCAGACTTCTATCCCAAATTTTCTGCATTCTGTTTTTTCTCTCTCATCTGGTTTCTTCATGTCCCCTGGTTTACACCTCCCCATATGTACCTTCCCCACCCTTCCTCAGCAGGCACCGCCTCTCCCTCACACTCTCCACCTATCACAGACCTCTCCTTTCATTCTTTCTACCCCACCCCTTTTCACTTGTTTCAGTTCTTCAACAAACGTTCTTCAACCTGAGACATTAACTGCTTTCCACCGCTGTTGCCTGCCCCACTGAGTGTTTCCGGCATTTTTCTGTGTTTACCATCACTACTGGATTAGATTCATCTCCGTACTGAACTCCCAGATATTTGTCATTTTGTACATTAACCACCAATCCCTCGATTAGATTCCAGTCCTCACAACACACTTCCAAATACCCACTAGAGTCAACATAAGCCAGCTGAACCACTTCCAGCTTTGTTAATCATGGCAGTTCAGTTATTAGCTCCCTCAGTTTTGATTCAGAGAGTTGTGGGTTTACATCCCTTTCCAGAGACTTAACCACAGAACACTCAGCTAATGCTCCAGTGCAGTGCGTGGGGGGGTGCTAAATTGTCCAAAATACAGTACGATGGATGAGAAATTAAACTGAGGCCCATTTTGTCTGCAATAGATGTATGTTAGATAAAAATCTCATGCCTTTCCTTCAGAGAACTGTCCTAGTGACTGGGAAAATATTTACCTGTCTACCCACAGTCAACATCACGGAGAAATCAGGTCACTCTCCTGTTTGCTGCTTATGGGATCTTGCTGTGCATTGATTTGTTGCTGTGATGCTCAGAATTGGATAAGTCCTTTCCCTTGGCACACCAGGCGGTTGCAGGAGGAGCTTTAACAATGCAGTTTCCTTCATTCCACCAAATGCAATCAGGGTTCCCTTGATTGTAAGAAGGTAAGAAATAGGAGCAGGAGCATTCAGCCATTCGGTCCCTCAAGTCTGTCCTGTCATTCTGTAAGACCACGTCTAATGGTATACCTCATGTCCATTTTCCTAACAATCCCCAGAATCTTTGATTTGTCTAAAAAAAATTTCCCAGCCTTGCCGTCACTGAAAGAGCGAGCATCCATAGTCCTTAGAATGTAAATTGCAAAGAGCTGAAACCAACTATGTGAAGAAATTTCCCCTCACCTCAAGTCAATGGCTGCCCCCTTCCCCCTGAGACTCTGCCATCAGTTCTGGATTCTCCAGCCCCAGGCGACAACCTCGGCATCCAGCTTGTCAATCCCTCTCCGAGTTTTGCATGTGTCAATATTAACTCATTCTCCTAAACTTCAGTGAGTAAAACACCATCCTTTCTGATCTTTCCTCAAAGTAAAGCCCAGCAACCAGTCTAATGAACCTTCTTCGTGTCTCCTCGAAACTAAATGCATTTGTCCTCCACCACAGAGACCAAAACTACACGTGACTCTTCAGGTGTGGTCACGACAAGGTGCCACAGAGATGTAGCTGGCTTCCTGACTATTTAATAAGATATCTTTATCAGTCACACGTACAGGGAAACACACAGTGAAATGCATCTTTGCGTTGCGTCTTCTGGGGGCGGCCTGCAAGTGTCGCCACGCTTCTGGCATCAACATAGCATGCCCACAACTTCCTAACCCATACATCTTCAGAATGTGGGGGGAAATCCACGCACACACGGGGAGAACGTAAAAACTCCTTACAGGCAGCGGCTGGAATTGAGACCAGGTTGCTGGCGCTGTAATAGCGTTACACCAACTGCTACACTGCCGTGCCTGCCCTGGTGATCTTCTTGTGATCATGGTCAATTCATTTTCCATTCTAATTACTTCATGCATCCTTCTGTACTTAGCTCATAAGGACAACCAATTCACCCAAGCACAGTGTTTAATATATTTCTTTTCTTCCAACAAAGGTGCACTTCCTCATGTTAAAATCTATCCACCACATTCTGCCCACTCGTGTAATCTTCAACCTTCTGGAGGCTCTGTTTGCATCTCCTTCACCGCCAATGTTCCCACCTAGCTTCTGATCATCAACAAACTATCCTATCATTTGTCACGGATCCCAGTGCCTAATGTCAGCCCTCATCCTCCCCACACCTCACCAGTAACAAAAGCAATCAACGAGGAGCTGCTGCCAGATGTTCCATTACATCTGGCATCTCCCCAGTACAGTGGACCTAGATGGGTCAAGCCCCAACTATCGAACAGCTCACGCCAGGAGGCAAGCATCTGCTCCAGGTGGCCACATTACACACAATTGCCAGAGCACAAACCCAGTAAGTTCAGTCACTTAATGTTGATCAGGGGAATCTTTCTCCAATTATGTCTATTAACAAGCCAGACGTTTAGAACTTTCTTATTTGTACTTTATTGGAAAACACCCTTCAATGATCTTTTGTCAGAAGTTGCTCAGAGATCGGAGGGCTTCAGAAGAAGCTAACTGAATAATTTGGTCAGGCTCAGTGGATAAACTCATGGCTTTCCTTGCTTATGGCTCCACTATAGAATATCCTTTCCAATACATGATGGGAATCTACAATCAGAGTTTCACTTATAGGTAATTAGACAGTTTAAAGCAGGACCCAAGAGCTTCAGTGCACTGGACAGACCCCAGAGATATCACAAAGTTGGACCTTAGTTAAATTAACTGACGGGACTTGAATGATGGACTCCTGGGATTGAGTTAAAGATTGGAATCCGATCAACTGGTTTGGGTAGTTTAGGTATGGAGTAACTGGTATGCAGAGAATTGCAGCTAGTATCTGATCAAGGACAATATGTTTTATATTGGGACTGGGGACGGTTGTGGTTGACATCTGATTGAGGGGTTCAGGTGATTTATAATGTCGACTCTTGAATGAGTATCAGGCTGGACCTACTAGAGGGATTTGTGTGGTCCAAAATGAGAGTGGATGTCTAGGAGTAAGTTACAGATGGGAATCTAATTGAGTGTTTTATCTGTTTATAAACCAGGCGGAGATCCAGAGCGTGACAGAGACAAGAGTTCAAAGGGACTGTCTGCGTTGTCTTTTGCAGCTTGGTCAGAGTGGACCTCCCAACTCCAATCCCTGGTCTCTGGTGAGTCAGTTTATCTTAGTGGACTCTGTCAATCTGAAGCACTCGTAGAATAGATTAACAAGGTCTCCAGTTACTATTGACAGTCCAGGACCCCATCCCCACCCAGAGCAAGCATGTATATTGGAGGAAGGCTGCAACTCCCACCCACCTCTCCCCTTCAACCATCACCCTCCCTCCGCCGTGCCATTTCAGACACATCACAACATCCCACCACCATTCTGTCTCACTACCTCGCTACACAATTGGCTCAGATGCGGGAAGGGGCACAGGGTGGGTGGGATGAGTGGGGATGGAGGGATGAGTGGGAATCTATCCCAGGACATTGACTACAGAAATGCAAATAAGCAGCAGCTCATCCCTCCTACACACAAGCTGGGATTTGGAGCGAATGTTATGACATCACAAAGACATTTGTAAACTGTTCATTTGTCTATTTAAGTCCAGTCATGCACGTAAACATTGGACTCTGCACTCCTGTAGCTGTCAAATTATTGTAAATATAAAAATTGGCTCTGGTTCCAGAGCACTCATTCCCTTTCATTTATTTTTTATCTCTAAAATTACTATTAAACATTTAAACAATGCAGTGCATTAACACACTGGCCTTTCACCAACGGGATCTGCAACAGAATGTGTCCCAGACAAATGGAATTGAAGTCTCCCGTGTGTGTTGACTGGAAGTGTCTTAAGTAATCCCAACCCAATTCCTAATGAGGCCAAACCATCAGATCATCCACTTGACCACAGGACTCAAGTCTGAAACAGCCAGAGCAGGGAATGGAAATGTCACACTGGAGCATCAGGAGCTGTCTCAGTGTGGATTGGAGCCCAACGTGGGGGAGCGTCAAAGCCATTAAGAACATCTAGGGAGCAGGAGTAGAGCATCCTGAATCCTCGACTTGCTCCATCTTACGGCTGATCATTTACCTCAACTCCACCTCCCCGCCTGATTCCCAGAAAGTTTCCAGAGTTGATTTAGTTATTGATGAAAGTTGTTGGGCTCTGGAGATTTCAGAGTGAGTTCTTGTTCACTGTAGGGCCACAGATCCCTGCGTCTGCTGTTACCGGCACGCCTGTAGGTGTCGGTTTCACATCGCACTTCTGCGTTAAGTTACTGAGAACCTGTGGTCAACAGTCCAAGGCGCTGACAACCACAATATCTCACAATCAGTGATGGCCAGCGAGAGTTAACAGCAGGAGGAACAAGAGGGAGAAACTGAGGAAGGAACCGCAATGTGGGCAAGATGCCTCCTCTGATTGGAAAGGGTCCTGATTCATCTTTCCTGAGATGAAAGAAAGAATGTGTGATGAGTAATGTGTTTAAAACATTCTTGGAGTAGAATAATGTTTGTTCTGAATGCCCTGGAAGCTCATATGGTGATGTGATGACTAATACTGTGCGGTGTGAGCAGGAATAAACAGACATCATTTTCAACTAAATTAATACAAAATTTGCATTCTAATGTTTTCTAGAAATCTGTTTCCATTTACCTCAATTGGACAGTAATTGCACTGTAACACTCCTGATGACGTTGCAAAGTGTTTTATATTCAATGAATTTCTTCCCAATTGTTGTTGCTAATCTGTAGGCAAACACAGGAAGATCTCACAGGAACAACTGAAGGAATGAAAGGCCAGTCTATGCTGCTTTGTCACGGATGAATGTTGTTCTTCTGCCAATCTTTATCAGCCACCCAAATTAAAAGACATACCTCCAACTCCACAGCAACCCCTCACTGGAGAATACTGAAAGCTCGAGACTAGGTCACAACCTCAGAGCACAGGCCAAGGTTTGAACCCACGACCTTCTGATCAGTGCTGAGCTTGGACTCACTTCCTAGTCTGTTTGAGAAGGGATAAGGGGTGAGACTCTTGGACAGTCATCTCCATTACTTTTGGCTTGTCCTTCCATGAATGTCAGCCCCAGTTATAATACCTCTGATCCTTGTGATATCAGCAAACTTCTCCACAGAATTGGCCAGCTCGTCCATTGGTTTACGAGACAGAAGACAATCCCTATCTACTCAATGGATGGATAGAAGCTACAGGAGGTCACCTTAGAATGGCATTTTGCTTGATTGTTTATCCATGGACAAGGTCTCCATCAGTCAAGTACAGGTTTGGATCTCCCTTACAGACATTCGTCTTGTCACTTCCCCCAGTACCTTAAAAAGCACATATAGTTCGATGCATCTGGATTGGATGAAGTTTCATCAATGAACTAATCCCTCCCAAATTCCAGACACTGCTTTTGAAATAATACTGAAAGCAAGTTGTAATAATTTCTGACAAACTGATTGGATGAATGGGGAGAGACTATTTCCACTAGTCGGAGAATCTCAGGCTATGGAGCATAGTCCAGAGGTTAAAGTCAGGCAATTCAAGAGCAATGGTTGGAAATACCACACACAGATGTTGAGAGGTCATTTCTCCTGGTGGGAGTGACAAGGGAGCAGAATTTCAGAATAAGGGGTCACCTCATTAAGATGATGTGAGGAGGAACAACTTCTCTCAGAGTCTCACAAATTTTTGGAATCCTCCACTGCAGAGAGTTATAGAGGCAGAATCATTGAACACATTCAAGTGAGATAGAGAGATGACTGGTCTACAGAAGTGAGATAGAGAGATGACTGGTCTACAGAAGTGAGATGGAGAGATGTCTGGTCTACAGGGGAATCAATGGTTCTGGGTAAGAGATCAAAAGCTGGGGCTCAGGCCAAAATCAGATTAGCCATGGTCTTACTGAAGGTGGAGCAGACTTGAGGGGCCGAATGGCCTACTCCTTCTCCCATTGCTTGTGTGCATGAAAAGTAATAGAGATTTCAAGCTCTCTCCTGTATAAGGCAATAGCTGTTGGTTAAATTGTTAACTTTAAAACTGACATTGTCTGAGTGTTGATAACGAACGATATCAGACAGTATAGGAAAAAGTGAGATCACAGGAAACACTCCATCATATCGGAGACAGATAAACCTAGAGGACATAGATTTAGGGGAAGGGGGAGGAGATTTAGAAGGGATCTGAGGGGCACTTTTTTAACCCAGAGAGCAGTGAGTACCTGGAATGCACTGCTTGAGAGTGGGGTGGAAGCAGAGTCACTGACAGTGCTTAAGAAGTGTTCAGATGAGAATGTGAATTTCCTAGTCATTGAAGGCTAAGTGCTGGAAGATGGGATTAATACCCACTGGTCAGCATGGATGTAATGGACAAGTAGCCGGTTTCCATGCTGCATGACTGTATGACGGAGTTAGATCACAGATCAGCCCTTCCACTGAGGAGCTAAACTATTCTCCTCCTGTTTTGGTATTCCTGTAACAAAGGAATTTTCCAACTGGAACTGTTGACACAGAGGTGAGAGCAGGGATCAATATGCAAAATATTTATGGATGACATACGCACTCAGAAGAAGAAAGTTGAGGCAAATTACACGTGACTCCTGCTGAAGGTACAAGCCGAAGCCACTGGTATACAAACCCCCTTTGCTGTGCAAACTTCAGATACAGTGCTGGTGGTTATCTGGTCATTGGCTCAATCGGGAGACAACAAGGTGACCAGAACATGAAAATCAAAAAGCTGCAGATTCTGGAAAATCTGAAACAAAAACAGAAAATGCCAGAAACACTCAGTGAGTCAAGCAGCATCTGCGGAGAGAGAAACAGAGTTAACATTTCAGGTCAAAGAGCCTTCATTAGGCTGAAAAGAGAGTAACTCTGTTTGTCTTCCGACTGACGTTGCCTGACATGCTGAGTGTTTCCAGCATTTTTAGCTGAAGGAGAGGAGAAGGAGGTTTATTTAAGCTCAAAACTTAAATGTGCTGAATCATAGAACATAGAACAGTACAGCACAGGAACAGGCCCTTCGGCCCATGATGTCTGTACCGACCATGATGCCAATTTAAACTGCACATCTGACTGCACATGATCCATGTCCCTTCCATCTCCTGCCTGTTCATGTGTCTGTCTAAATGCTTCCTAAATCGTATCTGCCTCCACCACCACCCCAGGCAGCCCGTTCCAGGCACCCACCACTCTCTGTGTAAAAAACTTGCCTCGTAAATCTCCTTTAAACTTTCCCCCTCTCACCTTAGAGCTATGCCCTCTAGTATTCAACATTTCTACCCTGGGAGGAAGACATCGACCCTATCTATACCTCAGATAATTATATAAACTTCTGTCAGGTCTCCCCTCAGCCTCCAATGCTCCAGAGAAAAGAATCCAAATTTGTGCAACTTCTCCTTATAGCAAATGCAGGAACAGAAAGGAAACTTGTCATCTTTCAAGTTTATTGTTCACTTCAAGTGATACAAAAGATCCCTCTCCCCTTGTTAGTTGTAGAAAACTGCCTCAATTCGACTGACGTTAGCTCAGCTGTCACTTAGTTCTTTCACCCCTCCCTTACATACGCATTCAGAAATCAGAGGTACAAAGGGACTTGGGAGTCCTTGTTCAGGATTCCCATGAGGTTAAATTTCAGGTTGAGTCAGTAGTAAGGAAGGCAAATGCAATGTTAGCATTCATTTCCAGAGGACTAGAATATAAAAGCTAGGATGTAATGCTGAGGCTTAAAAGGCATTGGTCAGACCACATTTGGAATATTGTGAGCAATTTTGGGCCTCGTACCTAGGGAAGGATGTTGGAGATGGTCCAGAGGAGATTCACAAGAATGCTCTCTGGAATGCAAGGTTTAGCATATAAAGAGTGTTTGATGTCTCTGGGCCTGTACTCGATGGAGTTCGGAAGGATGGGGGGGATCTCATTGAAACCTACCGGATACTGAAAGGCCTGGATAGAGTGGACATGGAGAGGATGTTTCCATCAATAGGAGAGTCTAAGATCTGAGGGCACAGCTTCAAAATGAAGGGACATCCCTTTAGAACTGAGATGAGGAGGAATTTCTTCAGCCAGAGGGTGGTGAATCTGTGGAATTCATTGCCATGGAGAGCTGTGGAGGCCAAGTCATTGGGTGTATTTAAGGCAGAGATCGATAGGTTCTTCATAGATAAGGGGGTTAAGGGTTACGGGGAGAAGGTGGGAAAATGGGGTTGAGAAAAAAAATCAGCTCTGATTGAATGGCGGATCAGAATCGATGGACCGAATGGCCTAATTCTGCTCCTATATCTTATGGTCTTACAAATGGCAATCGCATAATTAATTGCATAACCAGGCAGCCAAACACCATCCCTCTGCACAATACGCTGTGAAGTGATGAGTGATTATCTCTGGCATATCTGCTGCCCTCGTCCCTGTGGAGAGTCGGCCTGCCCTTGAGTGTTTGGTTTGCCTCCTGAGGAACTGCAGGACTGTGCCTGCTATGAGTGTGCGAGCACAGTGGTCAAGTCACTGGACTGGTGTCCAGAGGCCTGGTCCAATAAGCTGGAGTCCTGAGTTCAGATCTCACCATCGCTGCTGGGGAGCTTAAACTGAAGTAAAGCTAGAATTAAAATATTACAGATGTTGGAAATCTGAATTTAAAACGGGAAATTTCAAGTAAAATTTCAGATCATTTAAGAAATGTCTCAGATCAAGTACTTTTCACCTGAACGAGACATCTAATGAAAGATCATTGAGCCAAAACATAAATAGAGTCATAGAGTCATAGAGTCATACACCATGGATACAGGCCCTTCAGCCCAACTGGTCCATGCCGACCAAGATTCCCATCTAAAGCTAGTCCCATTTGCCAGTATTTGGCCCATAACCTTCTAAATCTTTCTAATCCGTGTACCTGTCCAAATGTCTTTTAAAAGTTGTTAATGTACCTGCCTCAACCACTTCCTCTGGCAGCTCGTTCCGTATACCGACCACCATCTGTGTAAAACAGTTGCCCCTCGTTCCTATTAAATCTCTCCCCTCTCACTTTAAACCTCTGCCCTCTAGTTCTTGACTAGAGAGTTCTAGAGACACAAGACACACGTCTCAAGCCGAAACGTTGACCGTCCATTTCCCTCCATAGATGCTGCCTAACCCGCTGAGTTCCTCCAGCACTTTGTTCTTGATTCCCCAACCCTGGGAAAAAGACTGAGTGCGTTCACCCTATCTATGCCCCCAATGATTTTATACAGCTCCATGAGATAACCCCTCAGTCTCCTACTTCGAACTGTTTCTCTCTCCTCAGATGCTTACTGACCTGCTGAGTGTTTCCAGCACTTTCTGTTTTAGCATTAAGTCAACGCAGAATTGTGTCACCGAGGGTGAGTATGAATTAACCATTTTGTTGTAAAAACCCATCTGTTTCCTTCAGGGAAGGAAATCTGCCATCCCTGGCCACACTGGACTATATTTGTCTCCAGGCAGCAACGATGTGGTTGACTTTTAACTGCCACCCTCAGCTGAAGGGAGCAGGTATCAATCAGCCAGCTGCCCAGCAACGTCCACATCTGCCCACATCTGGCAGACAGGTAAATCAAAGCTCTGGTGTCCATCATTTGCCCACAGCTACCTACCACGCTGTGTATCCACGACCTTCCCTGGAGCCTAGTGAACATTCCCAATCCCAGAGGATCCTTGCACCAAGCCACAGCCAACCCACCGGCACATTCTGGCCATGTGTGATCTGGGAGCGCTTTGCCAGGTTTTGCCACTACAGTTTGTTGAGAGAATCACTTCGTTCTGGCCAGGAGCAAGAGGAGGAAAAGATGTGAAGGGGCAGGGCCAGCATCGTCTGCAAACTGACTAGCTGGTTAGGGAGAGCTTCTTATCGAGACAGCCGTCGAAGAGGCTCGTTCTGGCTGTCAAGGGGAGTGCATGACGCTGTGTGACAGTGTGTGACAGTGCGTGACAGTGTGACAGTGTGTGACAGTGTGACGGTGTGTGGCGGGGCACAACAGTGTGTGACAGTATATGACAGTGTATGACAGTGTGACAGTATATGACAGTGTATGACAGTGTGACAGTGCATGGCAGTGTGTGACAGTGTGACAGTGCATGACAGTATATGACAGTGTGACAGTATATGACAGTGTATGACCGTGTGACAGTGTGTGACAGTGCATGACAGTGTGACGGTGTGTGGCGGGGCACAACAGTCTGTGACAGTATATGACAGTGCATGACAGTGTGTGACAGTGTGACAGTGTGTGACAGTGAAAGGTAGAAGGGCTGGAAAACATACTGATTGAGGTAGAGGAAAGACCAGGGAGATACGGGTGTCCTTTCTCTAAGGCTGTCAAGGAGAAGAGTGCCATTAGAACTGGAGTGCAGGAGCTTTACCTACATACGATACTCAGCAAGAAACAGGCCATTTGGTCCAATTAGTCTGTGCCAACATTTATGCATCACCAACCTCTCTTTACCTAACTCCATCTAACTAGCCTACAGGGCCAATCTTCCACTGTCCCCAAGATATACCGTACCTCCTTGTTTCTGGACCACACAGTTCCTTCTGGTGTTATCTGGGATGCAGCCCTTCACCGAAAGGCAGCTCCTAGTGTGTAGGCCTGACCCAGGACAACACTGGACCTGAACCAGGGTGATACAGGGCCTGACCCAGGGTGGCACAGGGCCTGACCCAGGACAACACCAGACCTGACCCAGGGTGACACAGGGCCTGACCCAGCATCAGAGGCCAGCCATCTGATAGAATGGCTTTGACATTCAAAGTTTCAGGGCATGTACAAAAATAAACACTGAAATATTTTTAGAAGTGAAAAATAAATTTAAAATAAATTAAAAGATGCACACACACTCACACTCTCTCTCTCTCTCTCTCCCTCATACACAAACACACATATACATACACACACAAATAATAACACTTAAACAACACTGATTAAATCAAGCAAGAACCTCTGCCCTCCACCGCTAGTTGGCAGTGACACTCACTGTAAGTGCAATTGTTCCCAGCAAGGAAGCCATCTTGGCAAATCAGTTGAAGGGGCCGTGGTCAAACTTAATGCAGGCTCAGTGGGAGGTTTCCCGGCCTGGGCTCTGGGAAGTCTGTGGAAGGTCACAGTGCCCCGCTTTGACTCTGTGAGGAATCCACCAGTAAAGCATCTGTCCTGGGACGGTGTATTGCTCGGGAGGTAAGACTGCACTTCACCTCGCACTTGGAAAATAGAAGCACGTGTTTATTCTGCTTTCTTCTTCGACCAATCCTGGTGGGAGGGAGTTCTTTGGGTAAAGAAGTTTTTCCTGAATTCCAGTGGGTTTATTGGTGGCTTGTTAATACCTCTCATTTTGGATAGTCCCACAGTGAAAATGCTTTCTCTCTGTGCATCCTATGAAACTCTTATATAGTCTTAGGAATTGCCTCATCCAACTCTTTTCCAGAGAAAATAGCCCTAGGCTGTTCAATGGAGAAACAAGAAAAAGCAAATGCTGGAATCTGGAGCAACAACAAGGTGCTGGGGGAACTCAACGGGTCAGGTGGCATCTTGTGGAGGGAAACGGACAGTCTACGTTTCAGGTCGAGACCCTTCATCTGACCCTAGGGACAGAATGACCTTCTCTTCCTTCCATTCCTTATGTTTTTATTGTTGGGATGGAAAGGGAAATTATTCTCAAAGCAGAGCATAAGACATTTCCAGATGTTGAAGGTGATGGACAAGAGATTCTCCCAGATATATTGGCAATGGTGGACGTTATGGAGAGATGATTGGTTGAGGGAAAAGACAGAGCTTGGCAAAGAGGCAGGCCCTAAATAAGGGCCCTCTCGCAAAACCCAATGTATGGTTACCTGAAGGAAACCAGAGACAGCTTGCAACAGGCGTGTAATTTTTCCTTTGTAGTTTTTATAGGCAATTATGCACTAATTATAGCTTTACTTAAATATAAAGCACAGTCTTTCAACACCCATTATAATTAGACATTTCGGGAGTTTCGTTGACTTGCTGTTGGCAGGAACTTTGACACTTACTGGTGAGTAAGCCCAAATGCTTTGGCAAACAAGGATGCCATTTTGGAAAAGGATTGGGTTTGGATAAGGTGTGGATTGACTTTTGCCCCTCACCACTGATCCTGATCATAAAATTCCTGACACCACATCAAAGACTTTACACCTTCTGGATTTGCCAAACACCAGTAACCTTTGAATGAATCAGCCTCCAATTTCCTTTGCTATCAAACGTGCCAACACTGAGCTGTCAGTCAAACTTTGGATCTGCCCACCTGGAGGTACGCCTGACCCAGATGTGAAATGTTCTTCCTGAATAGTAGCATGCAGACCAGCTCCCAGAGCCCCTGTGCTGACACCCATAACCTGATTATTAGGCAAATCTAGAGAGAAAGATCCCATAACAATGCTTTCAGAGAAACAACAAGAATGGGGAGCCTGCAGTCAACCACATGAATTCTCGAGCCTACTCCACCATCCAATAAGTTTGTGGCTGATCTGATCCTGGTCTCAGTCCCACTTGGCTGCCTGTTCCCTGTAACCCCTGACTTCCCCATGGTAAAGAAATCTATCCACCTCATTCTTTAATGTATTCGATGACCCAGCCTCCTCTGCTCGGTGGGGTGGAGAACTCCAAAGGTTCATAAGCCTCTGAGGAACAGTAATTCCCCCTCACCTCCACACTGAGTGGACAATCACTTATCCTGAGACTAGCCCTTGTTCTAGATTTCCCTCATGAGGAGAAACCATCTCAGAATCAGAATCATGTTTAGTGTCACTGACATATGTCATGAAATGTGTTGTTTTGCGGCAGCAGTACAGTGCAAGACATAAAAATTGCTATAAGTTACAAAAATAAATAAATAGCGCAAAAGGGGAATAACGAGGTAGTGTTCATGGGTTCATGGACCGTCCAGAAATCTGGTGGCGGAGGGGAAGAAGCTGTTTTTGAATCATTGAGTGCGGGTCTTCAGGCTCCTGTACCTCGTCCCTGATGGTAGTAACGAGAAGAGGGCATGTCCCGGGTGGTGGGGGTCCTTAGTGATGGATGCCGCTTCTTGAGACACCTCCTCTTGAAGATGTCCTCGATGGTGGGGAGGGCCATCCACCCTGAAAAGCCCCCTCAGTATCACACTAGTTTCAATTAGATACACCCTGGTGTATATGACAACAAACTAATCTGAATCTGAAGCCCCCCCCTCTCCCACTTCTAAACTCCAGACAGTATGGATGCAAGGGCAGGGATCAGGGATCAGGAGGAGACAGGTCAAGGACCAGGAAGCCAAAACTCAGGAGAAGAAGATATATTTAGCAGACCTCATGAAGTAATGTTGCAACCAGAATAAGTGAAGTTTGTTAACAAACAGTCAGATTGTGTAATGGGAACTGCAGGGCTGGAAGTCGGGATTCATGAGATGAAACTTATCTTCCTTTGTCCAGAATCACCATACAAAAGATTAGAAAATGATAGTTCCACAGTGTATCACAAACTCTGATGAATAACTTCCATTGATTAGACTCTGAATCATTTCCCAATGAACATTAGCAGATACAACATCCACTCTTCAAGTTAACCCACAATTTAAGAGCAGGCAAGTAGTCTTTTGTTCACACTTGTCAATCGATAGGAGCCTGAAATCCTCTTTCAAGAGTTCCTAACTTAGTGCCCCATGTCCTGAAGGAATTCAACTTACAAAAAAACGTTGTTAAGCAGGGATTAGACACAACGTGAAACTGGCTGCCCAGAGGACTATTGGAAACAGAAACAGTCGGGCTCAATAGAGGGAAAACACTTTGCAGGGCTACAGGGAACTGGCTGGGATTGGCTGATGGGAATCCCCCACAGGGACCCCACATTGTTTCGATGCATTGAGTGGTCTCTTTCTGTGCCGTTGCGATTCTAAGATGCCAAGTGAGTTCGCTGGCTGCTTTTGCTTCACCCAATGCACGCTGAGTTCCGTGAGCTCACCATGACCCATCTGAGCAAACCACCCCCTCAGTAAAACTTTCCATGGAACTCCTGGGCGACTAAATAACCTGCTGCATTTATCCCTTCTGTTCAAATGCCAAAAGTCTCCGGAAAAATTTAGGACACAGGCTGGCTATGATGACATCATGCCTCCCAGAATACAGTGCAGGTGATAAGGCCCATTAAATTTTCAATTTCCCAAAGCAACACCTGGTTCCCCACGCCTGAAAAAATATTTTGCTTTTGGAAGCAAAGAAGCTACGTTGTGTTTCACGTTCTGGAATGAAATAGGTTGGAGGGCATTTATATTATGCTCTTTAGGTTTCTTGGGTCTTTGTGCAGTAAAAGTGAAGGCCATGTTACAAGTAATCCAACAAAACTGTGGTAACTTTTTTCAGTCTTATATATTAAACTGGTACCTGCCATCTACAAGTTTGACTTAATGGTCAGTTAGCAACAGATGTCTTTAGTTGGAGCCTGGTTGTATGAGTTCTGTTGGGTCAGGCCAACAGCTCCTTATGAATAAACACACTAAGGCTCAGGACTTTATCAATAAATGCAGGTGGAGCTGCTGCCTAAAAGCTCCAGCAACATGGGTTTGATCCTGACCTCGGGCGCAGCCTGTGTGGAGTTTGCATGTTCTCCCTGTGACTGCGTGGGTTTCCCCCACCAGTTTCGACCCACATCCCAAAGACGTGTTGGTGGGTTAATTGGCTGCTGTAAACTGCCCCTTATTTGGTGGAAAGAGAATCAGGGGGAACTGATGGGTGTGTGAAAGAGGTTACAGGGAAAAATCAGTGGGGGCAAGGGACTGGTGGGAATGCTCTGGAGGTCGGCAAAGACTTGATGGGCCAAATGGCCTCCTATCAGAAGATATGAATTGTAACCAAATGCCCTATTACTTGTTAGCAGAGCTCTGCAGTGAGCCTACAATGTAAACTCAAGTGGGCTTGAACTTTAAAGTCTGGATACTGATTGAAAAGGAAACGAAACGATGAGAAACAAAAAAAAAATCCGGGGATGAAGTGTCAGTGAACTGAAGTGTTGGCTCTGTTTCCCTCTCCACAGATGCTGCCTGAGTTGCCGAGTATCCCAGTGTGTTCTGGATGATGATGGTGGGGACGGACACGACAAACACTGATGATTGGCTCAGGAGCAACAACCGGTCAGCTGGAGGAACTCAGCAGGCTGAGCAGCATCTGTGGGGGGAGAGGAATTGTCAACGTTTCAAAACTCTGAAATGTCAACAATTCCTTTCCTCCTACAGGATGCTGCTCAACCGATTGAGTTCCTCCTGTAGATTAGTTGCTGCTCCAGATTCCGGCATCTGCAGTCTCCTGTGTCTCTAGATTGGCTCAGGTTAGGTTTGGATTGGCCAACCCCATGGTTGGGTTTTACTTTATTAACCCACGCAAACCTCTATTGTTTATTGGGGCAGGCGCGGTAGTGTAGCGGTTAGCATAATGCTATCACAGCACCAGTGACCCGGGTTCAATTCCTGCCACTGTCTGTAAGGAGTTTGTATGTTCTCCCCGTGTCTGCGTGGGTTTCCTCCGGGTGCTCCAGTTTCCTCCCACATTCCAAAAGACGTACGGGTAAGGAAGTTGTGGGCGTGCTATGTTGGCGCCGGAAGCGTGGTGACACTTGTGGGCTGCCCCCAGCACACCCTACGCAAAGATGCATTTCACTGTGTGTTTCGATGTACATGTGACTAATAAAGATAATGATATGTATTCTCCCTGTTAGTTCCGCTCTCAAAAACACAGTAAACCTTTACATCAAAGGCACGCACTCTGGAATGGTTCAAGGATTCATCCGACGACAAGCACTGGGGAAGCTCTCAGGATAGGTGACCAGATTATCTTGCAGTTAGCTCACAGCCTCTCTCATCCCCTCAGCCCCACTCTCTGTCACAATCATAAGGAATGCTGGGTTTATGAGAACACAAGAAGTAGTAGTAGAAGAAAGCCACGTGGACCCTCACACTTGCTACCCCTTGCAATAAAGTCACTTGCATATGCACACGGCAGGGAATATTTGCATTTCTCCAACCCTGGTGTTCTTCAGGATTTGATTTCCAGACACAGCAAAGTTCTCAGGGTTTAATAATGCAAAGTGTATATGAATTATTGTCTCTGTGCTTCAGCATCTTTTGAAGTCAATGCATTTTCCACTTTTATAATAAAATCTACAGCTTATGACATATTAAATATAGTTATTTTTAACTGAGGAAATTACATGATCTTTTAAACAAATTGATGGATTTTTGGATGTTCAGGGACATAGGATGTAGGGTCAAGGCAGGAACGTGCTGCTGAGGTAGCAGATCAGCCGTGAATGCAGAAGCAGGGAGGGACCAAATGGCCTTCTCCTGCTTCTATTTCCTATGTTCTTATAAACCCAACGTTCCTTGTAATTGAGATAGAGAGTGGAGATGAGGGAGTGAGCGAGGCTGTGAGCTAAATGCAAAATAATCCGGCCACCCGTCCAGAGAGATCCCTCCCATTGCTTGTCATCGGTGATTTAATTATTCCTTGAATGTTTCCTCTCTATTCTGATGGTTCAGTGGGACATTCGATGACAGGAGATACTGGGGGTTATCCGGATATTCTGCCCAGCATTCAGCCTTCAACCAATAGCATCATAGGATGCAGATGAGCTAGTCACTCATTGGTGCTTGTGTCTTATGACCAGCTCAAGTTGACTACCACACTTGGCCAAATGATGCGACCTCTAGTCAATGGCTTGTAGATACTTCAACAAGACATCCAGACTCTGAGAAATAAGTTCTTTCTTACCCTTGCCTTGTTGACCAGACAAGTGAAAGTTTGCTTCAAATATAAACAGAGTGCTGGCACTCTGGGAGAGTGAAATGGTGAGAGGGTGGCAGCAGGAAAGAACGAATAAATCTTGGCGATTGCTGGCAGGAGTATTCCAGGGTCACTTTCAAAAACTCTCAACCCTAAAGTCTGTCTGCAATAAATCAACCCAAACATAAACTGTCCTCCTTTCATTTTTATTCACATGGTGTGGTACCACAGATTGGGTGGAGCTCCTGCTGAGTAACGAGGAGCAGCCGGCGGTGGGGTGGGGGGGTGCAGAATTGGGGGATGGGGGGGTGGGGGGAATGGTCAGCTGGTGACACTAACAGGAAGATAATGGCTCGGCAGCAGACAATCTGCTGGAGGAACTCAGCAGGTCAAGCAGCATCTGTGCAGGAGAAAGGAATTGTTAACGTTTCGGGTCAAAACCCTACATCAGGCCAGAAATGTCAAAAATTCTTTCCCCTCCCCCCCCCCCCCCCACCCCTGCCACTCCCCAGATGCTGCCTGACCCACTGAGTTCCTTCAGCGCTTTGTGTGTTGCTCCAGATTTCCAGTGTCTGCCATCTCTGGCGTCACCAGGTAATGGCTCAGGACTTACAGACTGAGAAAATGCAATATCTGACATTAAAGTTACGGCAGCGAATAAAGAGATTAGAGTGCTGGGCAAAATGAAGGAAGTCTGCAGGACCTGGTGACTCGGTGAGTGAATGCACCGCCTACTATGTTTCATGCCTTCATACAGCAACCTGGCAGTGTATCGGTTACATTACAGGATCAGTATTGCTGAGGCAGTGATACCTGATCCAAAGAAATGTTCAAATCCCACCACAGCAACTGGGGAATTAAATTCAGTGAATCAAGTTAGATGAGTGTTTACGTGAGGTCCCCACACTGGTTTCATAGTCCGATGGTGGCTCTCGGGGAAGGAGAGTTGCTGCCTGCAAATTAGGTGGTCAGACTCCTTACTGCCCTCCGTGAATGATCCAGTGGGCTATTGATTTTACAGAGCACTTAAGGGTGGCATTGTAAGTGCCACCCATGCCCACAATACTGGGAATGGGTGTGTTGGTGTGGGTTATGGCTGGGAGATATTACAGGATGGGGTGAGGAGAGAAAGGGAGGGAGGGAGCTAACAGGTCTGACATTCAATGTTATCGCCAAGAATATGACTATGAGTGAATGCTGCAGTTCTCAGGACTTGCATTGGTTCAAGAACAAAGAGAAGGTTTCATTTCCATTCTACCTTCCTTGACATCCCAAGGCAAAATGGTAGCCAATCAGAACAAAGCAAGCTCCCACAAACAGCCAATGGCCAGAACACATGTTGGTTAAGGAACGAGCATCAAGACATCAGGGTCCAGATGAAGGGTCTTGACCCAAAAAGTTGACTGTCCGTTTCTCTCCATAGATGCTGCCTGACCCGCTGAGTTCCTCCAGCAGTTTGTTTGTTGCTCCAGATTCCAACATCTCTGTGTCTCAGGACAACATCCTTCAAGGATGGAAACCTGACACCAGCCGGATCTGACCACCCGTGCCTGCTGTAGGCAGCTGAGCTGTAAGCAAGCTACCCAAGCAGTAGAAGGCAGCCTGCTCCTGGATTTACATGGAGCCATGGGTGGGGAAGGAGGATATGTTACAATCAGCTTGGTGCTACTCTCGGTACCCTACGCCCAAGGTCGGTCCCATATAGAATGTCCGCATGGTGTAATGGGGTGGGAACTGTACTGTGAGGTCTCCCACAGTCCACCATCACCCAGTGTCCCAACCCAGCCCCACAAGCAGTCTTGGAGATGGTTCAGCGGGTGGAATCGGCACCCAGAAGCAGCTCTCTCAGGGGAGACAGCTGGATGAACAAGCGGCTCTGTATTCCTTGGTGTTAGGAGGAAGGAAAGGGGAAAACATCCTCCTGCAAACCTTGCCCAGAAACAAATGGCATTTCCTCATGAAAATCCGATCCGAACAGCCCTGGCATTGTTACGCCGAGCGATTAGCCCAGCTCCCGGAGGTGGTTTAATACAGTGTTCATACCCCGTCTGAGGCAGCCACACATTGACTGCAAGGCTTAGATCTGTGATGCGTGGCACATGTGCCCAGTATAAACAGCCCTTATCACATGGACCAGCTGTGAAAGTAAACAAATATCAGGCTGGTTAGAGCCACACAGTCACTGTGGGTTTAATTATCGCATCTTTACAGCCAGTGTTTATAGCCTGATACAGAATCAGAGAACATAAAAGATAAGTGTTTCTTTTTCATTGGGTTCCCGGCTTTATCATGTTTGAAAAAAAAAGACCAGTGCTTCTATACAAGGCCAATGATACTCAATCCCTGTTCCCTTTCAAAAAAATAAAGACAACAGCTAACTAAATTGAAATTAAGGGTTTTTATTAGTTGGGGGAGAGTGTCTGGGTGGGTGGGTGTTAATTCGGATTAGCAGATCACTTGTTTCTCCCTCACCCATCTCCTCCCCAAGCTAACGGGGAATCAGCAACCAATTCCCCAGCCCCCACCCCAATCCCAAATCCATCCAGGTCAGTGGTGTGATGGATTTATTTCACTTGGATCAGAGAGAAGGATCAGAGTGATCTTTACTCATTGCTGATCATGTACTTACCTATGGATCACATACACTCTCACAGGTCTTGTACTTTCCCAAAGGCCACATACATTCCTGTATATATTTGTACATTCCTCTGGATATTGTACACTCGTAATGATTCTTCCTTTATTTCTAGACATCCTTTATCTTCTTCCCATGTTCCCATGGATGTCTACGGATTCCTTACCTTCCTCCATATCTTGTCCAATGGCTCCATAAATTCCTACCAGGGCCATACATTCTTGTGGCTTTCACAAATTCCCATGATCCTGCAGGTCCAGCACATTCCCATAACACATCACAGGGATCCCAAAGTTTGATGTTTGTGGGACAATTTAATTTTTTTTCTCGGAACCATCACATTTCACTGAAAACAAATCTTCTGTTTCTCAAAGGTGGGTGACTCGCCCTGCGATGAGGAAAATTCCTGAAAAGTCCAAACTGGATCACGTATCTCACACTGGATTTTTTCTCACTCCTCTGATATTTGAAACTTGACTTGTCTCCTCCTATCTCCACCTTACCCAGACGTCCCTTCCCCACCCCCTCTCCTCCAGCACCCATCAACACCCTGCCTTCTGTCCTATCACACACATTCCCTTTCTCCTCTCCCTTCCTACCCCCACCTTCTCCCCTCCCTTCCTGGGAACTTCTTTAATTTTTAACTCTTCCCAGTTTTGATGAAACCTTTGCAACCTGAAGCATTGACTCAGTTTCTCTCTCCACGGATGCTGCCTGACCTGCCGAATATTTCCAGCATTGTGTGTTTCCTTCCAGATTGCCAGCATCTGCTATATTACAAAGGTTCCCAAATATGCTTTATCAATGGACCAAGGACTGAGATGCAGACCAAGCAGGTCTTGAGGGAAGCAATGAAGGTTCATGCTGGGTGACACCAGCAGCGGGTTTCTCCAACCTCTGCAGGACCGCGGTGTGGTGAGAGTAGGGAAGAAGTTCCAGAGCTTTGTGGCTGCAGCATAGTTGTGGTGCCTGGAGTTTGGGGTGGTGGAGTTGCTGGGATCAATGAGCTGGTGCACAGACTGATAACCTAGTACCAAGCACTGGTGGTAACAGTGGGCAATTTGTCTTTTGCCATTTACGTGATATGAATTAATGCTTCATTAAAATAGCACTCGTAACCCTGCTTGCAAATACATGTGATGCTTAGCGTCAAAAATCACCAAGGATCATTCCATGGGCATGGGGCTTTCATTCCAAGAGTTGAGGATATACTGGAGAAGAAGGAGTTGGGAATCACACCTTGTAATTCACACCATTCCCACACCACTTCTCCCCATCCTCCCCAAGTCACGGATAACAGGAAGTCCGGGGCACTCTCTCAGCCCTCATACAGCTCTCCAAGTCTCAGAAACGCCACTGTTGTACATGCAATTGCGGCGACCGCTTTACGAACAGAAAGATCCCACAAACGATAATAAGGTGAATGACAGCCAGGGGGTGTTGGGAAGACATTGACCTCTCACTGGCACTGCGTCACTGTGTTGGGCTCTCAGATTTCTGGAGGGGACACAACCTAACAGGTCCATGACCTAGAGGACACTACCAGATGAGCCAGACCAGCAGCACTCCTCATCACTGACCTTCGACACCAGACACAATCGCCAGCACATCCTGTGCCTCAGGAGTTGCTGAGTTCCATCAGTTAAATGCTAAATCAGATTTTGAGTTTGTAAAGTGATCGATAGAAGAAAAGACATATTTGATTTTCTGAAGAATTTTTAATAACCCCAGGCCATCCCAATGAACATCGCAGATTTTTGGAAGTGTAGCCACTGCTGTAATGCATGGAATGCACAGTTTGTGCACAGTCAGATCCCACAAACAGCAGTGTGGTAATAAGCAGTTTGTCTGACTTGATCGAGAGATATATATTAACCAGGGCAACTGGACAACTCCCTCATTCATCTTGAAATCTGTGCCATGGGATTTTCTTATGTCAGCAAACTGGGCCTTTAATTAAGACCACATCTAACAGCAGGCACCTCCAGCAGTGCAGCCTTCCCTCTGCACTGCACTAAAGTGGGATTTGTACCCATCACCCTTCCCTGAGCCACAGGTGAGGTGTCTCACAGGTCAGAGAGGAAACCTCAGTGAGATTAATTTACCTCAGCTGACTCATGTTACACTTAAGAAAGACAGTCCTGTATCCCATCATTTGGATGTTGCAATAGCAGGCAGGCACCGAAGCAGGTTCAAAAAGCCGAACAAAATGGTCTATTGTTAACAAAGGAATGACACTTGCGATATCAAGAGAGCACTCAGCAGAGATCAGCCTGACTAGATTATGGGTTATGTGACACCACTGAGGATTACTTCACTGTGGATTGATCATTTGAGAGTGATAAGGACTGCACCTGCCCAGTCAAACTTCCTTCACAGCTACTGGAGCACAATGAATGGCGGGGCAAACGGTGAACTCAGCTTCATCTGTGAGAGTTGGTGGGGGGGGGGGGGGCTGGTGGGCCTATCTCCACCCCCTCCCCAGTAGATTACGTCTTGTAATGTTCTCTCCTGCTGCTGCAAACAGCAAGTTCTCATTGGCATTAATACCCTGTGTGTGCAGGCCCATGACAACAATAAACTTGAACTTGAATCCTCTCTCTCTCTCTCCCCTCTCTGTCTCATTCTCTCTCTCTCCCTCTCTCTTTCACTCTCCCTCACTCTCTCTTTCTCCTTCTCTCCCTCTCACCCACTCTCTCTCCCTCTCACTCTTTCCCTCCCCTTCTCCATCCCTCTCACACACTCTCTCCCTCTCTCCCCTGTTCTCCCTGCTACAAGTGAAGTGAAGCAGGCCTGAGTGGTGTTACATTGAACCACCACTTGTACTCAAGAGATGGCACAGTGTCAGTGAGAGTGCAAAGGTCAGGCTGGTGTCTCAGAGAAATTCGGTGCTGTGTATCTAATGCAAGTAATCCCGCTCCTTGACCCTCACATTGCCCCACACAAGCTCGGACAGTGCTGTCAGACATTCAAAACCTCCAAGTCCAGCTGCCTCCTGCCAGCGGCCTCCCACCTCATGGCTTAGGGACAGTTGCTCAGAACATTTCTCGATTATCCGCTACATCCGGGCTGATGTTTCCCAACGGTTTATCACCTTGGCTTCTCCTTTACAAGCTCAATTTTCCCTTGTCCACTCAAGGGCTGACCCTCCCTCGGTCTGCACAAGCCTCGAGTCACCCTCCCACTTCTCACTCAAGTACCTGTCACCCATGGGTGAGCAGCAGGGAAGCCCATGCCTCCAACATCCTAGCCCAAGCTCCAGCCCATCTCGGTGGGATGTATTGGGGATGAATGACCATCCTCTGAAGCAAAGGTCAGGGCTCCCTGGATATCATTGTTCCACCCTTGGAGTTTATCAATACAGCCTTTGAAAGACCCTGTAGCTTTTGTAAACAGAAAGGGAAACTAATCAATCTGCGTATCTTTTTCAACTAAGTAACCCGAAAGGTTAAAACCGGCACTAATGTACTTCAGGACATTATTACCATCACATAATAGTTAAAAGTGACAGCTTTACAACATCTCAATTTCACATTTGACTCTCTAACTCAGCTCACACAGAGACCCCAAATCATTTCTGCTGTAGCAGCATGAAAGTATTTATTCCATCAATCTCTCAGGTAATTATCTGTCTTAACATTCAGATATCTACAGTAGTCCATGGGAGTGGCCTCACCCTGTAACCTAACAAAGTGGAATTGTCTCCCACAATCTGATCCACCTCGATTTTGCCCCGAAGCCTGAACACATGAAGATCGACTGGGGGGAGAAGAACACGGCATACGTCCTGTGAATTAACCCCTTAAATGCTGAGCATGCAATTTCATATTTTCACTCTATGGGCCAACTCTCCTCCCTTAGTCGAAATCGCTGTAATGATTAACCTGAGAGGCTCAGTGCAGTGTGCTGAATGCGAGGTGTCCCACTCTCTGTCTCTGCCATTGTTCCCATCCAACCATGGACAGTGCAGATGGCCATCCAAAGCCCTGCAATTGGCATCACCACAATGATCAACTCAGTGTAGTTTGTGGGATCTTTCTGTGCATGTACTTTCTACCACCCGTGACTGCAAACTAGAAGTGACTTACTGGTTCTAAGTTGCTCTTGAATATCCCCTGTTCGTGAAAGGTGCTATGTAAATGCATTGCTGGATCTCCAAGGGAGATGCAAGGGTGCAGTTGAGACGAGGAGTGCACCACAGGTCTGCTCAATATCAGGGCACCTCTGATGGAGGTCTCACCAGTGCAGAGCAACCTGAACCCAGGGCAAGTGGTCCATCCCATCGGATGCCCACCAGTCCAGGCAGCAACCCATACGTTGGCCAGTGCAAGTGGCCAGTGATCTATGTCTCCTATGGTTACACAAATGTGCAGGGTGTGGGGTCATGACCAGCGTTGGCTCAGTTTGGGAAATGGTCTGTGAATATCTCAGTGTGTCAACTGACTGTGGATCAGCAAAATATGGAGCCTTTTCTGGGATCAACACAAAGTTGGATCTGGTCTGTGGAAGTTCTGTTTGGGACCTGGTCTGGGAAAGTTCATGGGTTTGGAATCAGGAAAAGCTCATCTGATCTGGGATCAACTCAGTTTGGGTCTTTGACTGGCTTGAGCTCAGTTTCAAATGATGAGTCTTTGCATGGTTAGAACAAATGTAACGTCACGCCTAACAAATGGAGAGTATAAATCTCAGTTGTGGGGTACCTGTAACCATGAATAACCACGGGGGAGCACGAACAGGGAGGAATTTATTTTGGATTTGAATCCAAAGACTTGGAAAGTTCAGGGAGAGTAACACTACAGATCGAGCTATCAGTTCTTACCATCTGGGTGGTACTTTGTCATTTGAGGAGAGAACAGCATTCGTTTTATATAACAGCTGACAACGTATATGTATAGAATGATGGATAGGTTGGACTGTGTAACAAGGATCTTTCGCAGCTGTGGAGCCTTAGATAGCAACATCAAGTGTGAAGCAGTCACTGCTTTTATCTCCCAAATAGCTCTTCATTCAGTTTATATACACACCAAAGGTGGTTTCATATTAAAGGGGTCAAAAGACTATCATTCCATGATGCTGCCAATCAGTAGAGTAGCAATTAGCCTTCTGCTAACCTCAGGATATACTTAATGACAACAATTAGAGCACAGAGCCCCAAAGGGACAAGCTGAGTTACAAACCACCCACCCTGTGTTAGCCCCCAAAATAACTCATCACACAAAGCACCTGAATTTTCCCGTTTGGTTTTTGGCTATTTCCAGGTGTTTATTAGTTATTATTTTTGGCAAAAATCAGAACTTATGGTTATTTCAAAAGAAAACATTAGGCAAGATCTTCAACTTTCTATAACTGTAATGAAATTGGCAATGACAATATAGTATGGCACAGTGGTGTAGCTGGCAGAGCCGCTGCCTCACTGCGCCAGAGAGCCGGGTCCAATCCTGACATCCGGTGCTGTCTGTGTGGAGTTTGCACATTCTCCCAGTGACTGCATGGGATTCCCCCGGGTGCTCCGGTTTCCTCCCACGTCCTAAAGATGTTTGAGTTGGGAGGTTAATTGGCTGCTGTAAGTTGCCCCAAGTGTGTAGGTGAGTGGTAGAATCTGGAGTGGTTGGTGAGACCGTGGAGAGAATAAGCAAAATGGAATTAAAGAAGGATTTGTGTACTGGGTGGCTTATAGTCAGCATGGACTTGGTGGGCCGAAAGGCCTGTTTCTGTGCTGTATCTCTTGATGGTCTCTGCACATTCAGGGGTCTCCATTGCTACCCATGTTTTCTACAAGATGGAGTTTCTCCCAGTTCCGTCGTTGACCAGTAACTATTGCTTGTCCACATACAAATGTGATTGTTCAGCAGTCTAAGCATAATGTCTGTATTTGGAAAGCCACATTCTTAAAACAAACGCATAGTTGACATTATAAATTATACAGGAGTTCCAGCCAAGATTTTGTAATCAGGTCCCTGGAGTGAGACTTGAATCCATAACTTGCTGATCCAGAGGCAGAGGTCATAGACACAGTGTTCAGAAGGAGTATTGAATTCTACAGTTTGTTGCCTTTCAGATGATATGTTAAGCTGAGACCCTGCGGTTCCCATGAAGTCAGTATGAAAGACTGCACAATGCTGTTGAAGAGAAGAGTCCTTGAAGAGCCATGAACTATAAGGCTACAGACTGACAGCTGAGAAGTGGGAACAAATTAAGGCCCATCCTCAGGCCCATAAGGACAGAGTAGGCCAAATGGTGTCCTGTGCCCTGAAGTTCTGTGATTCCACAACACTGGGGGATTTCTTTCTGGAGCCTGGATCTACATTTACTCCCGTAACTAAAATAGGATGTCTGTTCATAAATAAATTGTCTCTTCACATGAACTAGCAGGGGATGAGGGATACAGACCATGTGCAGGCAGATGGGATTAGTTTCAATTAGCATCATGGTCGGAACAGACATTGTGGGCCGAAGGCCTGTTCCTGTGCTACTATTTGTTCTATGTTCTATAAGCACATGGCTGTTTGTGGGACCTTGCTGTGCACAAATTGCCTGTCACTTAGAGTCATAGAGTAATACAGCACAGAAACAGGCCCTTCAGCCCAACTTGTCCATGCTAGTCCCATTTGTCTGCATTTGGCCCATATCCCTCAAAACCTTTCCTATCCATGTACTTATCCAAATGTCTGTTAAATGTCATTATTGTACCTGTCTCAAGTGTTACTACAGTAACTGTGATTTACTTTTATACTTTACTTTTCCAGTGTTACCACAGCGACAGCCCATCACAATTATTTCACCAGCTGTGGCATGCTGGAGGACAGCCTGTGACAGCGCAAATGCAGACCTGAACCTTCCTTTCATAATGAGCCTATAAGAAACTTTTTCCACAATCTCTAAACATCTGCACCTCAGAATCATGCTTTCTTTTCCTCAATGCCAATAGCTTCTCCTCCCGCAAACAGCACTGAGGAAACTGGACAAATTGGTGCTCTTGAGTTTGTTCAGTTTGATCCACCAGCCCTTAAAGAGTTAAGAGGCCGAGATCCAAGGGATAGCAAGCAATTACTTGCAAAGGTCAGTGTGTTGCAGATTAAAGATCATCCTTAAAAATCTAAGCAGTTCAGCCTAAAGATATGTTCAGAGAAGGTGAACCTTGCCGTTTGCAGTCTGAACCTCTCCACTTCATGGATGGGGTGACGGTCAAGCTTTGTCCTGAATGGAATCACAGATCAACTTAAAATGGTCTGGCCCACTGGATGCTGAACTCCATAAGCTCACTGACAGACAATGAACGTCTCCATCTCCAGGGACACCCGGGGGTGTACCTAAACCTTGGAAGAGGGGCAGTCAGTTAGGATGAATGGGACTCACCCCACCCCCCCCTCACCACAACACAGCCCACTGCTGGATCTGTGAATGGCCATTTTGGCCAGGCCCAGGAACAGTCCAGTCAGAAGTATCCTGAATTTCCCATTGGATTTGTGGATTTCCACACATCCTCTCCACACCCTGATATAGAGCAAGGAAAGCTTTACTGGGACTCAGAACTAGTTGATTGAAACACCTCACACCCAATCTCTTCATGATGATGGTCCTCAGCTCCAAAACATGGATGAAAGAATTCACTGAACACACTTGGAGTAGCTCAGATTGCTAATGGAAACGTTCCTTCTCTGTGAACATTTCTTTGGGCTGAGAATCTTAGATAAGTAAAGAATTACTGGCCTCCTGTTGGGAAGTAAAACTGCGACCCCAGCAAACCACAGCCAGGTCCCAGACTAAACTTATATCCTCCGGATAAACCATCCTAAACTATGGTTAGAGAAATGCTCTGTGCCCATTGAATTAACCATTGTCTATCTATACTTGTGATCTCCCCAAAATGAGGTTACTAAATTAATATCCATTATTGTTGTACTGAGGGATCAAGTATCTTGTTGACTCATTGACACCAGGAAGTTGATTGAGACTGACAGGTTTATCCTCCATGTAAAAGAATAAATTGCACGTTTTTTTTATGTGTGTTTCGTTACTGAAACCGCTCCCCAAAACAGAATGTGTCAACCTCCAATAGAAAGTGAGCTTCAGCCAGTGCCCTGACCAAAGACATTCAGAAAATAATTGGTATGAAGTCCGCCCCAACATCCACCTCCACGCTCCAAGCAGAAGAGAGCTGAGGCGTTCTTTAAAGTCGTTTCCAAAGTTTTCCCCTCTCTTTGGTGCCTCACTCCCTTTCAGGCTTAATTCAGTGCAGAGAGCTTTCCTGGTAACACTGATCCCAGGTGGGACGCATTACGCAAAGAACTTGATTGCAATGGCATTTTTTGCAAACCAGTGCTCAGGATAATATATCCCACCTGGCACTGCTCTTAATGGAAAACCTGGCCACAATTATGCAGGCCTGCAGCAGAAAGGGAGCAGATTGTCGCCGCCCATGTGGTGAAATGTGGTAGAGCTGCAAGCTCAACCATCTCCCCATCGTGTATTGAGTTCTGCTGTGTGTGTGAACTCCACGAAGTTCAGGATTCATTTATTAACTCCTGTGTCTTTTTACATTGGGGGGTGTAGACAAAGTGTAGACTCTCATGAAGGTGGGTTAGAAACAGGCAGAATAATTTATCCAAGATGCTAAGAAGTGATTGAGTCCACAGGTTAAAATCATTTGTCATTATTATAGAACACTTTCAGTTTACAGAGAAACTGCTTCAAGAAATTTAAAATTATTCTGTATCACACATGTCCTTCACAGAGCAAGCTCCAAAGTGCAAAAGTATTTAAAAAAACAAGGAATGCAAATCTTATAATTACTAGAATCAGTATCTGACAACCTACAAATCTCTGTCGCCACTCTCAAAGGCCCATTTACAAACTTTGGGATCTCACAGAGTCAATTAAGAACATAACATATAGGAGAAGGACCAGGCCATTCCGCCCCTTGAGGCTGCTCCTCCATTCATCAAGATCACAGCTGATCCTCCACCTCAGCCCTTTCCCCAGACCCTTTGATTTCTTAACGTCCAGAAATCTATCAATCTCCGTTTTGAATGAACCCAGTGGGAGTACCTAGTGGATAGTGCGGACCTAGTGTACAAGAGGTCGTGTTGTCTGTTGTTGGAAGGCCTCCATAACCGTTTGGGGGTAAAGAATTCTAAATATTCACTGCCCTCTGAGTGAAGAAATTTCTCTTGGTTCAGTCTGAAACAGCCTCTCTTACTCTGAAACTAAAATTGGTAAATTGGTTTATTATTGTCACATCTACCGAGGTACAGTGAAAAACTTTGTTTTGCATGCCATCCATACAGATCATTTCATTACAACAATGCATTGAGGTAGTACAAGGGAAAACAATAACAGAATGCAGAATAAAGTATTACAGCTACAGAGAAAGTGCAGTGCAGTGCAGGTAGACAATAAGGTGCAAGGTCATAACGAGGTAGATTGTGAGGTCAAAAGTCCACCTTATCGTACAAGGCGACCGTTGAATAGCCTTATAACAGCGGAATAGAAGCTGTTCTTGAGCCTGGTGGTACATGCTTTCAGACTTTTGTATCTTCTGCCCGATGGGAGGGGGGAGAAGAGAGAATGTCCGGGGTGGGTGGGGTCTTTGATTATGTTGGCTGCTTTACCGAGGCAGTGAGAAGTGTAGACAGAGTCCATGGAGGGGAGGCTGGTTTCCGTGATGTGCTGAGCTGTGTCTACAACTCTCTGCAGTTTCTTGCAGTCCCGGGCAAAGCAGTTCACATACCAAGCCGTGATGCTTTCTATGGTGCATCGATAAAAATTGGTGAGGGTCAAAGGAGAAACTATGCCCTCTTGGTTAAGCTGAATGCCTTCTGACAACTAATAATAGCCTCACATACACTAGGTCCTCGTTATCTGCTGACTTACTATCCATGGACCTGTGCACCTGTGAGGTCAGCCGTGTGTTACTGGGAGCATTGGTAAACATTGTGTGTTCCTCCAGAGCCCGCTCCCGTTTGACATCAGATGGATTGCATTTGATGTCTCATGCTGATGTCGTGAAATATCACTAGTCGTGTGTGGCTGGCAGTGGAGGAAGTGTTGGGATAGGGAACACCTGGGGTCAGGAATGTGGGCCCAATGTGTGGCTGGAACCAGGGTCTTGATAAGTTAAGACTGACATAGAAGTAGTTATAACAATGGAGGGGTTCACCTCAGTGTCATCGCCAGCATCCTTAGAGGTATCCACGCTTTTTTGTGACTCGGGGAAGTCTATGCCCCATCCTTTGTGAATAACAAGAACTTAAATGCATTAATTTTAATGCGGAGAGTCATCTCCAGGTGCTTTACATCAGCAATATCAAATCAGAGTTGTTGCATGGTGACAGGAGATATTAGCCAGGCACCCTTGGTCAGACAGGTAGGTCTGAGGGAGTCTCTTGAAGTAGGAGCAAGAGGCTGGGAGGACTAGAGAGGGAGCTTAAGGCTTTGGCAGCTATTGGCACGGCTGCCAGTGGTGGAGTGATTTGGTTTGGGGGCAGTTAGAGACCAGAACCAGAAGAGAACAAAGATATTGAGGGTTAGAGGGTTGGAGGAAATTCCAGAAAAAAGAGAGGGTTGAGGTGTGGAGGGATTTGAAAATGGGTGGGATTTCTGAAATTGAGGCATGGTTTAGTCAAGGGTCAATGTGGATAGATGAGCATTGGGGTAGCATCTCAATGAGAGTCAGTATGAGGACAACAGAGTTCTTGGACCTCAAGAAACAGAATAATGTTTCCTGAATAATGCATTACATTCAGGAGCTTTGGTGGGTTGGATGAAGGAAAAGTGTTGGTTTTAATGAGTAAGTCAATAACTAAAGGCTGATAAGGAAAAATTATTTCACCAATAGGACGAGATAATTTTTTCACTGCTCATTTCATCCTATCACAGACATTCTCTTTGGTCCATGCATTCCCCTCCCCCACCTTCACTGGGCTAGCTAGTTCTGATGAAGGGTCTTTGGCCTGAAACGTTAATTGTTTCCCTCACCACAGATGCTGCCTGGCCTGCTGAGATTTTCCAGCATTTTGTTTTTATTTCAGGTGTCCTGCATATGCAGTTTATTTTTCATTTACAGTGATAAACATTGGGTAGCAGAGAGGCCTTTACAAAGTTCAATGTCAGTCAATTTTACATTGATGTCTGTAAGCCTGAATAATTTGTTTTACAATTAAAACAGATTGCCAACTAGCATTTTCTACTGTGCCACCATTAGAAAATAAACCCATGATTGTATCAGGTGATGGCCAGGAAGTTTAAAGACAAACAAGGTGGTCTATTTTTGTCCAGAAATCCCCGTGTGTTTCCACTGCACCCAAGCACTAATCCATGCCTTCTCTCAGGTGGTGAGCAATCTGCTGCACATTTCCAGCACTCTGTTTATTCACAGGATGTGGGCATTGCTGACATGCCCGTCATTGACTGCCCCATCTGTAACTGCCCTTGTGAAGGTGGTGCTGACTTGGAATTGTGATCTGCTACAACCAATTGAATGCTGTGGATGGGTGTCACCGAGAGGTCAGATTGGCAAGGGCACAGCGTGAGTAAAACAATTTCGATTTCCCAGTTTGTGGTCTCCGCTGATGTCCATAGGTTTTTATTTTATATAAGGTGAATTCAATTCATAGAACGGGATTTAAACTCAGTATACTTGTCCAGCCCTCCCAGACCACTGATCTGATAACATTACCACTTTGTTACCCACCAGCCCTGGTTATAATGAGCAGAAAACAGTTATATGTAAATCCAGAAATGATGATTGTAAAACACCAAGGTCAGCTGTGTATGGATACAGGAAGGAAGTACTGAGGGAGGTGAGTGGTTTGTGAATCCTCGACCTCATGGCTTAGATGAGACACAGGAGGCTGCAGATGCTGGAACCTGGAACAACAAACAATCCACCGGAGGAACTCAGCGGGTCGAGCAGCGTCTGTGGGGGGAAAGGAATTGTCGACGTTTCAGGTCGAAACCCTGCATCAGGACACTAATTGTCACAGGGAGTCATTGAGTCAAAGAGTTCTGCAGCACAGAAACAGGCCCTTCTACCCACCACATTCATACTGACCCTTTTGCCCATCTATACTAATCCCATTTGCCTGCATTGGGACTGTATCCCTCTATGTTTTGCCCATTTAAGTGCATGTCTAAATGCCTCTTAAACACAGTGATTGAATCTGACTCCACCACTTCCTCTGGCCACATGTTCCAGATACCAACCTCTCTCTGTGTAAAAACCTTTCTCCTCAGATCCCCTTTAAACCTCCTTCCTTTCACCTTAAACCTATGCTCCCTTGTTTATGAAACCTCTACCCTGGGAAAAAGATTCTGACAATCTACCTGATCCATGCCTCTTATACTCCTCCAATAAATTCCCACCACTGACGTAAAACTCACTGGTCTGTGGTTACCTGACTTATCCCTGCTGCCCTTAACTAAAGGAACAACGTTAGCTATCCTCTAGTCATGTGGCACCTCTCCTGTGGATAACGAAGATGCAAACATCTTTGTCAGGGCCCCATCTATCTCTTCCTTGCTTCCCATGGCATCCAGGGATAGATCTCATCCAGCCCTGGGAGATTTATCTGCCCTTTTGAGTTCCAAGACATCTAACTCCTCCACCTTCTTTATAATGACATGCTCCAGACTGTCAGCCTATCCCTCCCTGAACTCACCATCTGCCAGGTGCTTCTCCTTGGCGAATACAGATGGGAAGTATTCATTTTGGACCTCGTCCACACATACGTAGGTTACCTCTTTGGTCCCTCAGGGGACCCACTTTTTCCCAAGCTACCTTCTTGCTCCTAATATACTTTTAGAATATCTTGGGATTCTCCTTGGTCTTACTTGCCTTGGATATTTCATGACCCCTCATTGCTCTCCTAATTCCTTTATTAGGCTCTCTTTTACACACTCTTTCCTTCTCAAGAGACTCCCTGCATCTTCGTTGCCAATACCTATCATATGTTTCCTTTTCTTCCCTGATCAAACCTCCAATATCCTTTGTCATCCAAGGTGCCCTAGTTTTTGCCATCTTTGCCTTTCACCCCTACCACAACATGTTGGCCCTAAGCTCTTACTAACTCTCTTTGAAAAGATGTCCACTTGTCAGCTGTTGTTTTACCCCTAATCTACTAATTGTGAAATAGTGGAAGGCCAAACCCATTTGTCCTCTTGTGCACTGGAACTACACAGGAAACCCTAGTCAAAAATAGACCAGCTTTTGGACATCCTGGTCGTAACTTGATACAGTGGTGGATTTATTGTCTAAAGGTGGCACAGCAGAAAGACCACATATTATCCTGGTGGCAGGTTGGCAGGCTAGAAGGACATTATAAAATGGACAGGCTAGGACTTTTTTCCTTGGAGCGTAGGAGACTGAGTGGTGATCTTACAGAAGTGTATAAAATCATAAGGGGCATAGATTGAGTGAATGCACTCAGTCTTTTTCCCTAGGTTGGGGAATCAAGAACCAGAGGGCATAGGTTTAATGTGAGAGGGGAAAGATTTAAGAACTTGAAAAGCAACTTTTTTACACAATGGGTGGTGTGTATATGGAATGAGCTGCCAGAGGAAGTGGTTGAGGCAGGTAAAATAACAACATTTAAAAGACAGTTGGACAGGTACATGGATTGGAAAGGTTTGGAAGGTTATGGGCCAAACGCGGGCGAATGGGACAAGTTTGGATGGGCATTTTGGATGGCATGGACAATTTGGGCCAAAGGGCCTGTTTCCGTGCTGTATGACTCTGTGACTCTCTTTCAAAAGCACACTGGAAGCTGGAGAGAAAAGTGAGCCTGGGTGTGGGGAGTGCTCAGTGACAGGACAAAGGAAAGATGGAGAGAGATGAGATGCTCCATCACACTTGGCATTCAGTGATAGAATGAGCTGGAACAGGAATTTAAGTCAAGAGCTCACGCCTTGATCTCAAGTCTGCTGAGGTCTCAGATGCTTGTTCATTTTACAAGGAGTCCAACTGATGTCATTGGAACGTAACTGACAGACTGTGGTTAGTGGTAATTGTAGAGCTCTCCATCTAATTTTGTGTTGTAAATTATACAGAATGGAGATATACTGTTGAAAGATTACCACATTAATGTCTAATGGAATAATGAACACAATTCTGCTTTTTGATTTTCATCCTGCTTTTTCACATCTTGGCTTGTGAGCTACCCCCTGCCTCTACAGTATCACTCCACAAAGCAACTGTCTCTCGTCACTCACCACCCACTGGCAAACATTCCTTCTCACCCCACAGCCAAAATGTCCGTCTGACTTGGTTTAATTCCCTCAATGTGCCTCTGCGTGGCCTTTCCTTCCCCTTCCCACCCCCAGCCCACCCCTCTCCAACCCCCAGCTGCAAGGTAGAGTCACAACTCTGGCTCTGTGTCCTCAAGGCCAGCAGGAGGCTCCTGCCTTGTTTACCAGCACGTTGGGACATGGAGTAGTGCAGTAAAGATGGTGGGTGCATTGTCCACGGATCTGTGGTGGCCCATTCCTTTAGTCCCTCTCCACCCATTCCTTCCACGAACATTCCCCTTCCACTCGTTATCCACTTCAACTCTGACATTCCTGTTGAACCTGCTTCAGGAAGCTCACTTCAGATCACAACAGCTCACTGCCAAAAGCTTTTTCTTAGCTCCATTTCATGATCATCTGAAGTCCTTGACAGCTCATCATCAACTCTTCTGCCTCGGGAAGCAGGTTCTCGATTCCCAGTCCATCAAAACCATTCCAGATCTTGACCAGTGTTACCAAACGACCTCTCTCACCTTCTCTCCCAGGAGAATAGCCCCTGACACTCCAGTGCCTCCTTGTGACTGAATTGCCTCTCTGCTAAATCTCCTCGCCAACACATCTTACCATGTTTATTTACCGGTCCCAGAAAAAAAGATGCTATTGTTGAGATGGGATAGAGAGACCTTCATCCACTCATGGTATAGTGGACTGAGAATTAATGCCTTATCTGAACAGCACAGACCACATGGTCCATATATAAAGGACTATTCAGACATATGTTACAGGCCATGTCATTCACGTCCCTGACACCAGACTCCAGAAACATACACAGAGTCACAAGAGACTGCAGATGCTGGAATCCAGAGTAACACACAAAATGCTGGAGGAACTCAGCGGATCAGGCAGCATCTGCAGAGGGAAATGGACAGCTGACTTTTCGGGTTGAGACCCTTCATCTGGACTGCTCTCTGCTGCTCTCCTGAGTCCAGATGAAGGGTCTTGACCTGAAATATTGACCGTCCATTTCCTTCCACAGATGCTGCCTGACCCACTGAGTTCATCCAGCTTTTTATGTGTTGCTCCTGAAACATACACCCTATTCCAATCTGTGTAAAGAGAAGAGAAGTAGGCAAGTCAAGAACCATCCTCTCCACATCCACCTCGTCAAGACCCTTCAGACCTTAAACATTTCAATCAAGTCCCCTCTTCCTCTTCTAATCTCATTTAGAACTCTAAGTGGAATTGGAGCACACATAGGCCAGACCAGGGAAGGACAGCAGATTTCTTTCCTCTGAAAGGCATTAGTGAACCAGGTGGAATTTTATGGCAATCCAGTAGTTTTGTTACTGGTATCACAATAGCTTCTTTATTCCCAGACTTATTTAATTACATGAATTTGAATTCCCCAGCTACTGCGTTGGGATTCAAACTGAAGTCCCTGGATCAATGGTCCAGGCCCATAGACACTGGACAAGGAACTTCACCGCTACGTTGCCGCACCTGTGTGAGGCAACACAGCTACATTCACAGCCTCTGTTGACATCCCTGAACAAATGACCAAATAAATCCAGAACCAAGAGTTTGAATCCCAACATGTCGCTGGGAAGTAAGTCCAGGAAGGAACTGACTTACTTAGAGCAAATGAAAGAAGGCCATTCGGTCCACCTGACCTGTGCTGGTCAGATGTCCCACACAAGCTTCCTCAAACCTCTCTTAATCTCAACCCATCAACAATCCTTCTATTCCCTTCTCCCACATGTGATTGTCCAATTTGCTCTTCACTACATCACTCATGGTTACCGAGCAACGAAACCTGACCTCCGGATAAAGAAGACACTTCCTCGTTGGGTTTGTCATTCATGTTACTTGACCCACAATGGGAAGAAAGTTTAAACCCACTTGAAACCCTGGCAGTTGGCAATGCCCACAGAATAAAGCATGTGGCTGAAAAGATGGGCACAATCACGAAATCCTACCAAAGCCACCACTCAGACAGTCCTCTGTCCTCCCATTCCCACTTTTTAGAAGAAATTCCACACCGGCACACACCAAAAATTTTCATTCCCTGCATCTTTCAAATTCCGCTGCAGTGAAGCCTGCCCACTTCACCTGAATGTTTGGGATTCTTCTAACACGGACACAGTGGGTTAACTCTTTAGCTGATCTGAGCCTGCCCTGTATTCTGTTGACTCTAAGAATATGGGAATGGACGTAGGAAACAGATTGGGAGCATCCTGGCTTGGCACCCTGCATCCCATCAACTTCCTATCACATGACTTCCACTTGAGAAACCCTGGGCAGTGGATCACAGCCCAGGCAAGCCGCCAAATGAAGTCAGGGGGATGTTGGGTTTGGTGCAGCCTGAGGCAGAGGGAAGAGGGAAGGATCTGGTTACTGCATTTGGGAAGCTCAGAAACTAAATAAGGAAAGCGAGAATGGACAGAGCACACAGTTCAAACTGACCAGTGTGGAGAGAGTGAATAACTGAGTTCCTTTTCAACCAAAAAGCAAAAAAAATGCAGATGCTGGAAATCTGAAATAAAACACAGAAAATGCTGGAAATACTTATCATTACAGGCAATATCTAATGGGAGAAGTTAGAGTTAACATTTCATTTTTGATGACCTTTCATTTGATTACATTAACTAAGTCCCCTTCCCACAGATGTTGCCTGGAATGTTAAGTATTTCCAGCATTTTCTGTATTATTTGAGTGTTTGTAAAATCCTTTGAAGGAAGAAGGACGTTCTGGCAAGCCCAGCATTTATTGCTCATCCCTTATTACCCTTGAGGAGGTGGGGGTGAACCATTTGGACTGCTGCAGGCCTGGTGAAGGTGCTCCCCTACTGCTGTTGGGGAGGGGTTTCCAGGACTCAGACCCAGTGGTGATAAAGTGAAGTTGAACACATCGGTGCTGCTGGAAGAAGCAGGTGCGAATGCAGTGACACAGAAGCAGTAATGCAGAAAGCCATCCCCACCACTGGCCTTTCAGGGAGCGACACTGAATCCAGAGGTGATGAAGTGAAATCATAAAGTCAAAACCAAAAACACTGCAGATGCTGGAAATCTGATTTAAGAACAGAAACTCCTGAAAGTTAGGCAGCGAACTTTGACTCTGTTTCTCACTCACACAGACACTGCCTGATCTGCTGAGTGTTTGAAAATGAGGGAATGGCACGTAGAGGGAATGGGAGTGAATTGGACCGAATCACGGTTCAAAACTTACCAGGCAACTTGTGAGCCAGATCCAGTAAATCTGCAGCCGAAAGGATCTGATGGATGAGAGTGGGAGAGATCCCAAATTTAACCAGGCTCCCCTCCATGAACTCTGTCTACACTTCTTGCTGCCTCAGTAAAGCAGCCAGCATAATCAAAGACCCCACCCACCCAGGTCATTCTCTCTTCTCCCCTCTCCCATCGGGCAGAAGATAGAAAAGTCTGAAAACACGTACCACCAGGCTCAAGGTTATTCCGGCTGTTGAACTATTGAACGGTCCCTTAGTATGATGAGATGGACCTCACAATCTACCTCGTCGTGGCCTTGCCCCTTATTGTCTGCCTGCACTGCACTTTCTCTGTAACTGTAACACTTTATTCTGCATTCTGTTATTGTTTTCCCTTGTACAACCTCAGTGCACTGATGTGGTGAAGTGATCTTTATGGACAGCATGCAAAACAAAGTTTTTTCCTGTACCTCAGTACATGAAGGGTATAGATAGGGTGAATGCATGCAGGCTTTTTCCCCTCAGGTTGGGTGAGACTAGAACTAGAGGTCATAGGTTTAGGGTGAAAGGTGAAATATTTAAGGGGAATCTGAGGGGGATCGCCTTCACTCAGAGTGTGGGGCGAGTGTGGAGGGAAGCTGAAGTAGAGGATGCAAGTTCACTTGTGACATTTAAGAGAGGTTTGGCTAGGTACATGGACGGGAGGGGTTTGGGGGGATATGGTCTGGGTGCAGGTAGATGGGATTAGGTAGAAGATCAGGGCAGCATGGATTGACTCTATGACCCTATGTGACAATAATAAAATCAATTACCAATTACATGGGACCAATCCATCTCATCGCCAGTGGAAGGGCTCATCATTGGTAGATGGACAGAAGATGCAGAAGGCTGCATGTGAACTGGCAGCCATTGCGTTGTAACTAAGAGAAAACTAAGTTAACCAAAGGTCCCAGGCTGCCCCAATTCCTCTGACTGAACCCCTTCTATCAAAGATTCTCCACAGATGCTGCCTGGCCTGTCGTGTTCCTCCAGCATCCTGTTGCTTTTGCATCTAGATTCCAGCATCTGCAGTCCTTTGTTTCTCTTCCTCTTCTATCAAACCTGGGCTTGAGGTAGCTATGGTTGTTGGAAGTGTTGGAGACACTGGGCGTGGGTAATCCCAGCCCTGAGAAAGGCAAATTGCCCCCATCCAACTCCTCCAGTAAAGTTCAGCTGGGCAATCCTCGAGACCTGTTACACAATCGACAGGAGAACATTCCTATGACGCACCATATACAACTAAACCATAAACACATTCTTTATAAACAAGCTGCTGTTTCATTGTTAATGGCACACACCCACTTCTGAGAAGCAAAAATAAGTGCAGAAAATAAAACTTAAAAACATGTTTTATTAAAGTGCTCTGCGCTTGTGTGACATTGTAAGGAATGTATATTGGAAACAGGACAGAGCCCAACTGCACTAAAACAATTTGCAGATAATTACTCAGAGCAGCTTGCAGTCCTGACACAGGACGTGTCCAACAACAGTAACTCTTTCCATCCATGTTTCAGCATTACAGTTATATGGAGAGATTGGATCAAGTGAGCTCATTTTCCCCAGAGCAGAGGAGGCCGAGGGGTGTGCTGATAGAGGTCATAATGAGGTAGATTGTGAGGTCAAGAGTCCTTCATATTGCACTAGGGGACCGTTCAATAGTCTTATAATATAAAGTTACAAGAGGGATAAATACGGTAGATGGTAAAAATCTTTACCCTATGGTAGGGGTGTCTAAGACAAGAGAGCAGAGGTTTAAGGTGGTAGGAAGTTTAGAGAGGATCTGAGGGACATATTTTTCACTCAGAGAGTGGTTAGAGTCTGGAATGTGTTACCTGAGGGAGTGGTGGAGGGAGATACAGCATTTAAGAAGCATCTTGAGTCGCAAAAACGTAAATGTCTACGGACCTAATGTGGGTAAAGGGGATTAGTGTGGATAGGTTCAGTGGGCAGCATAGACATGATGGACTGAAGGGCCTGTTTCTGTGTCGTATGACTCTGTGACTCCATCGCCCAATAATTGAAGAGATTCAATCCACTATTGCAGGGAATCGGGAATCCTTGGAACTTTCTACTACGCATTTCAGGAATGAAAAACAAATTGCTGGAGGAACTTAGTGGGTCAGGCAGCATCTGCGGAGGGAAATCGACAGTCGATGTATCAGGTCGAGACCCTTCATCTGGACTGATGTCTGTTTGAATTTATCTCCCCCAGGCTGAGTGGAAAATATTCCCTTCCTGTTGTCTCCGGGAGAGGTCTGGGAAACTTCAGGACTCTCACACACCCCTACCTCGACCCTGGCCCAATTTACAAGACAAAGGCTTCTGGCTACAATTATGCCTCTACCCCACCCAACCCAGTTTTGTTATAAGCACCCAGTGGCATTTCTGACAAGGCAAGGTGTTCATTACCAGTGGCAGAATTTATTCCTGCACTAAAGACATACAAGTCAACTCAGAACCAAGCGTTACACATTTCAAAGTTATTTATATTTTTTATCAGTGTATCTTTAACCATCACTTGTGCATCTTTCTCAGGTCTGCCCTCCCCTCCCCACTGTGGTGTGGGAACTAAAGGCTTATGCATTAGTGGTGCTGTATAATTGCAAGAAGAGGCTTCCAAAGAACAAAAGCTGCAGGTTTTTCGAGAAACCATTGGAAGTGGTGATCTGCTGCTGGTCACTATGGTGTTGGAGGTGGTAGGTAGTGGGTTTATTGTCAATCTCCCTCCCCCACTGTTCCCCCCACCTACCACTTCTGTTGAAGCATTGACTGATTTTAAATAACAGATGAATTCCGGGTAAAACACATCAGCGTCTTTATCCCTCACACTTCCCTGTGATTTGTCCCCATTCATGGGTCAGAGAACAGACTGCTGTTCCCATTCTCAGAGTTTGTGCTTTCAGGTGTAATGGACAATGAGCACATACACCAGTCAGTGGACATCCCATTTTGTGAGATAATAAGTGCACCCAATAATGAACATTGTCAGTGTATAATGATCAGTGTCTGTAATGGGATTGTGTACAGGTAGGTACACATC
The DNA here is from genome assembly GCF_009764475.1 of Pristis pectinata. NCBI lineage: Eukaryota > Metazoa > Chordata > Chondrichthyes > Rhinopristiformes > Pristidae > Pristis > Pristis pectinata. The sequence continues at coordinate 1,760,700 of NC_067435.1, read as the reverse complement.
CCATAATGGACAATGATCAGTGCACACCCTACAATAGTCAATGACCATTGGAGGATAACTCCATGAACATCCAAGGACTTAGACTCATCAGTGAAATGGAGCTGAACGTGACTGCCTTGGCAGGAGATACAGGTGCCAATGCTGTGGCAGAGAGAGACAGATGGAAGAGAGAGAGCTGTCCCAACCATCGGCTGTACAAGAAGCTGCAATAAATCCCAAGATGACGCAGTAGAGTCATAGAGTAATACAGCATGTAAACAGGCCCTTTGGCCCAACTGGTCCATGCTGACCAGGTTCCCATCTAAGCTAGTCCCATCCGTCTGCATTTGGCCCATGTCCCACTAAACCTTTCCTATCTATGTACTTATCCAAATGTCATTTAAATGTTGTCAATGTACCTGTCTGAACCACTTCCTCTGGCAGCTTGTTCCATGTACGCACCACCCTCTGCGTGAAGAAATTGCCCCTCAGGTCCCTTTTAAATATTTCCCCTCTCAGCATAAACTTATGCCCTTTTGGTTTCCCTTCCCTGGGAGAAAGACTGTGCGTATTCACTCTATCTACGGCCCTCATGATTTTATACACCTCTATAACGTCACCCTTCAGCCTCCTACTAGAATAAAGTCCTAACCTGCCCAACCTCTCCCGGTAACTCAGTCCCTCATAAGACCACAAGGTGGCAATTAGAAGGAATGCCAGTATACTTGTTATAGTACTGGATGGGCAACACTGGAGTCAAGAGTTCAAATCCCACCAGGGTAACTTGTGAAGTTGGATTCAATGGATTGGATGCTAGAAGGAATTGGAATACTTGTGGTGGGTGGGAGGAGAGGAGGGGTGAAGCTACTGTGGTCCAGTAAAAAGAGATCCGAAATGGATTCCACCCCACCCCACCCCCCCCCCAGCTTACACATGCCTTTATCCTCACTCTCCCCTAAGAAATAACTCTAAGAGCAAAGTGACCCGTCAAGTTAATAAAACATATGTTAAATTTTATGTTCTCTTCTCATGTTTGCTTCTCAGCAGTGGGTGTTCACTCTTAACAATAAAATAGACAGCCTGTTAATAATGAATGTGTTTATGGTTTTGTCATGTACAGTACGTCATGGGAATGTTCTCCTGGCAATTGAAGGAAAGTTCTGATTTTTAAGCTTGATAGATTCCTGAATCTTGAGGGAATCCAGGGATGCAGAAAAGTGATACTGAGACAGAAGATTGGCTATGATGTCATTGGATGATGGAACAGATGCAAGGGGCCAAATGGTCTACTCCTGCTCTACATTCTGTTTGCACTGCCTTGCAGAACTATCCCCCCAAGAGACAGTGTTATTACCCTGTATTGGTGGGCCTTAGTGCCTCAGATTCATTGTGGCTGTGTTCTGTAAGCAATACCACAGTGAGTGCCAGATCTCCAAGGCTGATCTATGCAGATAAGAGTACAATCCCTGCTGGCAACCTAGGCACAGCTCGGCTGAAAATCTGGACCTTAAGTGTCAATAAGCTGTGAGTCACTGGGGGAGAGGGATGAAGGGGATTCTCTGTTAGCTTGAGCCTGGTCCCACCCGATGTCCACAGATCAGTGAGCAGCATCAGAGGACAGGGTACAGTAGCATGCTGGTTAAGTTACAGGACTAGCAGCCAGAAATCTGGGCTAATGATTCTGACACATGAGTTCAAATCCAACCAAAGCAGCTGGAAAGTTTAAATTTGTGTAATTAAATAAGTCTGGATTTTTTAAAAATAAAGCTAGCCTCAAATAATGGTTACATAAAACTGCCAAATTGTCATAAAAATCCATCTGGTTTCTGGGGAAGGAAATCTGCTGTCCATATCCTGTCTGGCCGCTATGTGACTCCGGACCCACCAATGCAGTTGCTTCCTCCATTCAAGGGCAATTAGGGGAGGACAACAAATTCCAGCATTGCTGCTAACGTCTGCATTCCACGTACAAATAAATAAAAATAAAACCTCAATGCACTTCTTGCCTCCTTATCCTTGCACTATCAGAGTCTAGGGAGCAGGTGATGCATTACAGAGAGCAAAGGTAAAGAAATTAAGACTTGCATTTATATAGCAGCAAGAGAACCTCCAGTCTTCCTAAATCTCTTAGAGCCAAAAACCTGGGACACATAATTAGGGATCAGAAACAGTCCATAAACAACCTACTTGGAATATTGTGAGCAATTTTGGGCCCTATACTTAAGGAACAGGTCCAGAGAGGGTTAAGAGGAGGTTCACAAGAATGACCCTGGGAATGCAAGGTTTAACATATGAGGAGCGTTTGATGCCTCTGGACCTGTACTCACTGGAGTTCAGAAGACGAGGGGGAATCTCATTGAAACCTACTGGATACTGAAAGGACTGGATAGAGTGGACGTGGAGAGGATGTTTCCATCAGTGGGAAAGTCTAGGATCTGAGGGCACAGCCTCAGAATAAAGGGACGTCATTGGGTGCATTGAAGACAGAGATTGATAGGTTTTTGATTGGTAAAGGGGTTAAGGGTTACGGGGAGAAGGTGGGAGAATGGGGTTGAGGAAAAAAATCAGCCATGATTGACTGGCGGAGTAGATGATGGGCCGAATGGCCTAATTCAGCTCCTATATCTTATGGTCTTATAAATAGCAATGACATGAGGAGCTGATGGTCTGTGTTAGTGATCTTGTTCAGGGTAAATATTGGTCAGAACACTCCTGCCCTTCTTAAGAAGCATACCAAGCATGCATTCACCTGTCAGAGTAGCAACTCCCCTTTCAAACCAACCCTCCTCTTCACTTAGACAGACTGGGTTATCAGAGCCACAGAAACCCCAGCACTGGGGATTCATTAGTGTAGACATGATTTCTGCATCAAATGAGTATGTGGAACACTGCAGATGCCGGCAATCTGAAACAAAAACAGAAAATGCTGGAAACTCTCAGCAGGTCAGGTAGCATTATTGAAAGCCCTTCATCAGAAGCAGTGTTTCTGTTTTTATTCCTGAATAGGATCTCCCTGGGTTAAGATCAAAATCTGGTTGCAAGTATTCTGTTTTCTTTTCAGCTCCTCCCCCACCCCACCCCAGCCCACCCCCCCACCCCCCCCACCACCACCACTCCAGGCGTGAGTTTTTGTGGTCTGAATGAGTTGGTCTGACTCACCAAATACAAATGCTAATTTGACTGTGGGATCATGTCACAGAAAGGGATGACTTGGTCTTCCAACTGAAGCTACTAACTTTGACCCTTGCTGGGACCAAGCCACAGCTATATCAGAAACACAACTATCTCCTTTGGCCTGGCCGACATTTGGTTAGAATCCGTGTCCTTGGTGGGTCTTCCAAAATACTCAAACAATCTCAGGAGAGAAGGAGCAACACCTAGGCTGGGAATTCAGGATAAGGAGTTGTCTTTGAGGACACTGTGTGTACCGTTGAGTTGTCTGTGTGTACTGAAAGGCCTGGATAGAATGGACATGGAGAGTCTGGATAGAGTGGACGTGGAGAGTCTGGGATCCGAGGGCACAGCCCCAGAATAAAGGGACATCTCTTTAAAACTGAGATGAGGAGGAATTTCTTCAGCCAGAGGGTGGTGAATTTGTGGAATTTGTTGCCACAGACGGCTGGGAAGGCCAAGTCATTGGGTGAATTTAAGGCAGAGATTGATAGGTTCTTGATTGGTACACGGGTTACAGAGAGAAGGTGGGAGAATAGGGTTGAGAGAAAAATAATCAGCCATGATTGAATGGCAGAGCAGACTCAATGGGCTGAATGGCCCAATTCTGCTCCTATATCTTATGGTCCTATGGACTCCACACCCACTCGAAAGATCCTATTAAGGATTTTGTCCCCTGAAGAAATGAAGGAGATATTCTGGAGACTCTCTGAGAAGGCTCTCTGATACCATTCAGAAGTCCCCCTACGTCAACCCTAATTCCACCTCAGACTATATTTACCTCAACTTGCACCAATATCATTATGTTTAATTTTGTTTACTTTGTCCTGCAAGTTATGAATAATTTAAGTTTATGTAATTTATGTTTGTCATGTTTGGAGTGTACTTTGCGGCTAATTTTCATGGCATTTACACCTTTGGTATGTATGTTCATGACAATAAACTTGAACTTGAACCCTCTCCACCAGCCCTGGAAGTTACCGAAATAGCCACTTGCATTCATATGTCAAGCCTTTAGCTCTGGTCATTTTATCCAGCCAATGAGAAACCTTCTGAAGGGAGGGAAGTAGGACAGGGGGCAGCCAATTTGTGCACAGCAAGCTGCCACTCAGACCAATTGTGGTTAGGTATCAGGAGGTGTTATCAGTCAAGACAAGTGAGTGCATAGTTTATGCATAGTAATGTAGACAGAGAGTGCTACTCCCAATAAATATTTATTATCTGTGTTAAGTTGCATGGAGTTATTCTGTTGAATATAGAGGTCAACTACCACGTCAGCTCATCAGCTGCTGAAACACTCACAGCTTTGTTCCCAGTAATCTTATCTGGCGCACAGCACTCCTGCAAACCTGAGGTCACCCACATCAGCTGCTGCCCAACCTCCTGTTCACCCATCACTAACTGAAATTTAGTTTGTTAAATAAATCTGCTGTATAAAAGGTTAGCATCGGTAATAGTGACCAAAAAGCTTCAAGAGTGTTGGGAAACACAGCTGATCCCTTACTGCCCTTCAGTGAATGGAAATCTACCAGTCTTGCCCAGTTTTGCTGGTATGTGACTCCAGACCCGCATCACTATGCCTGACTCTTAATTGTTGTCAGAAATGGTGTAGCAAGCCTTTCAGTTGTTTCCACACCCCTGCACCTTTGGAAGCATGACTGCCTCACAAGCCACAGTGCATCAAGAAGGCAGATCACTGCCAGCTTCTTGAGACCAATGCTGGAATTTCGAGGGACAATGACATCCTTCTGCTGTTTGATATCATTGACTAGTGGTTGAGCAAGTGACACAAAAACAAGTGGAATTGTGAATAGTGGTTGTCGAAGGGTACAGCAGGAGATAGATCAGTGGGAGACATGGGCAGAAAAAAAACGGAGTTTAATCTGGACAAGTGTGAGGTGCTGCACGTTGGGAGACCAAATGTAAAGGGAAAGTACACAGTAAATGGCAGTGTTGTACAGAGGGATCTTGAGGTGCATCCATAGCTCCCTGAAAGTGGCAACACTAGATAAGTTGGTGAAGAAGGCATATGGCACACTTGCCTTCATTGGTTAGAGTGTTGAGTATGAAAGTCAGGAAGTCATGTCACAGCTGTATAAAACTCAGGTTAAGCCACATTTGGAGTATTGTGTGCCATTCTGGTCAGCCCATTACGGGAAGGATGTGGAGGCTTTGGAGAGGGTGCAGAAGAGGTTCACCAGGATGTTGTCTGGATTAGACAGTGTTAGCCATAACAAGAGACTGAGCAAACTTGGGTTGTTTTCTCTGGAGTGTCAGAGGCTGAGGGGAGACCTGATAGAAGTTTAAAAGTTATGAGAGGCATAGATGGGGTAGGCAGCCAGATCTTTTTCCCAGGATGGAAATGTCAAATACTGGAGGCCGTAAGCTTTAAGGCGAGCAGGGAAAGTTTAAAGGAGACTCATGTAGCAAGTTTTTCACATAGCGAGAGTGGTGGGTGCCTGGAACGGGTTGCCATAGGAGGTGGTGGAAGCGGATACGATAGTGGTGCTTAAGGGGCATTTAGACAGGCACATGACCAAGCAGGGAATGGAGGGATATAGACCATGTGCAGGCAGATGGGATTAACTAAATTTGGCATCATGGTCAGCACAGACACAGTGGGCTGAAGGGCCTGTTCCTGTGCTGTACTGTTCTATATTCCATGTTCTATCCAGTCTAGTTATCTCCCAATGTGGCTTGATGTCAAATTTTGTTCATTAACATTTCCATGGGGATGTCTATAACTCCATGACTCGATAAGTTCATTTAGCATTACTGAACGTCTGGGCAATTACCTGATCATTTCCATGATCAGAGCTACCTGTATAACTGTCTGACCCCATGGCTTTGTAAGAGTTGGGAACACAAGGCACAGAGTGTATGGCGAGAGAAAGGGAAAAGCCATTTAATCAGAGGGAGAGTTGGCTGACATGCATTCACTCCTGTTGAAGAGATGGAATATAGGAGTAGGACAAGACTATTCAGCTCTTTAGATCTGTTCCACCATTTAGTGATCTAATTCATATTCCTGCCTTTTCCGTACATTTCTTGCTGCCCTTTCTTAATGAAGGTTTAACAATCTCAGATCTTAACCGGCCACAGCGTCACTCCAAATTTCTATCACACTCTGTAGATGGAAGTGTTTCTGACCTTCACTTCCGCAAGGGCTGCTTCTGAGTTCTTGACACCAACCCCAAATCCTGAACTTCCCAAACAGATGAAATACTTTCCTTCCCTATACCCTATGAATTCCACTTCAGATCTGAAGGCATCAATCAAATCACAATCTAAACTCCAGGGAATATACCCACAGGAACGGAGGAGCTGGAGTAGGCCACTCGGCCCAGCAAACCTGCCCCACCATTCGGTATGGTCCTGGCTGATCTGCCCCAGGCCACAACTCCTCTTAGAGTCATTGAGTCATACATCCATGCCGACCAAGATGCCCGTCTAAGTTAGTCCCATTTGCCTGCATTTGGCCATATCCCTCTAAACCTTTCCTATTCATGGACCTGTCCAAGTACATTTAAAACGTTGTTACTAAACATTCTTCTGTGCCAGTTCCCAATAGCCCTCAATTCTCCAAGCTACAACCCGAATGTTCTCTTTGTAACTCAACTGCAGCATTCAGGCTCTGGAACAATATAGGTAAGTATCACAAGGCCATGTCCAAAATTTTCTTTAAAGGGGATGTGTCCATGTGGGATTGGGATAAGGTATTGAAAATTAGCACAGTTCCATGGCCGTCTGATCTTACAGCCCAGTACCCTTCATTGAAAGTACTTTAAGTTCTGCCCAAGTGTAGAGTATCAGTTCTCGGTGCAGATAGAGCATTACATTTAACACCAGCTCAGCTGAGAGGAGCAAGCTTCATCAGGAATGAACGCATGTCGGCCATTCATTATCGGAGAAATGTGAGCCTCCTCAGTCCTGTTCCACCCTAATGAGACTCTGGCTGAAAGGTATTGCCTTTCCAATAATAGTTCTTGCCCATACTTGGTGCAGCCAGTGACCGGGTGTTGAGGAGGCTCCGTAATGATACTCCATCACTTCTTGAAACAAAATGACACAGGTTTGCTCTCTTTCAGGGAGTTCCCAGGTTCGTTCAGATGAGCTAGAGTCAGGCAACTGCTGAAAGGAAAGGAGGACAACTCAAGTTCCTGGCCGGGAGGAGGGAGAGGCTTGACAATTTGTTCCACTAATTCTTGAGAGACTGGTAGTATTAACTACAAAATAAAAGACAAGAAAGGAAGCACACCTTTGTTCCTCAATGCCCAAAGAATTTACAAGTGAAGTTTGTGTTGCAATGTGAGAGGAACAGCAACTTAATCATGCACAGCAAGCTCCCACAATCAGCTGCAGTCCTGATGCAGGGTCTCGACCCGAAATGTCGACCATCCCTTTGCCTCCACAGACGCTGCCTGACCCGCTGAGTTCCTCCAGTAGATTGTTTTATTGCGCCAGTTATTCCACATCTGCGGTCTCCTGTGTCTCCTGCAACTGGCCATGTTCTGGTGACCAGAAGATGTGTGTTGAGAGATAAGAAATGGTCGTGACACCAGGGGAACTCCTCCCCTCCACCCACCTCCTCTGTGAAACAACTTTTTATGTTGACATGACTGCACTTTGACCTAATCCAAGAAACAGCATCTACTCGTCCAGCATTTCACTGAAGCATCAGCCTAAACTTTCACTCTCAGCTTCCTGGAACAGGATTTGAACACACTACCTTCAGACCCAAAGCCAAGAGTGCAGTCCACCGAGCCACAAAGAGTAACTGCAGCCCTGCGATACAGATGGGCTGATGTTCACCACAATAACCAGCTGCTTAAATCTTGGAGTAACATGCCAAGAAATTGGAGTCCACCCTCTTCTTGGTGTGCTGGATGGGGGCTGGATTGTGTGTTCACAGGGGACCCCAAAAAACTTGAGAGAACTTGTCGTTAAAAAATCATTGAGGTGGTTTCCACTTTTATTGCTGCATTAAAATGTGGCCTGCATGGTTCCCAACTGCAGCTGCCTGCAGAGACTGCAACTGCCCTGTTGTTGTTGCTAGGATCCTTGGGACCTGGGTCCCAGCCTCAACATGTCTCCTCATAGGTGACAGCAGCTGCCAGGGAGGTGAAGGGAAACATGGAGGGGTTGGGTGGGAACCAGCCATGGTGCCGTCCATCTCCATCAAATCTCCCTTCAACCTCCCTTGATCCAAAGACACCCCAGGCTCAGTGCCCTAGCCTAGTTGGAAGAACATCCAGCAACTCCTGCCTTATGCCATCTCCCCCCAAACTTAAATCAGATATCATATGAGAACCTGCTTATTCCAAGAGTAATAACTGTTGCATGAGCTTAAGTCACGGCAGTAGGGGTGGAAACATTGGGCTAATCAATGCATGACTGTATTTCATGCAGGAGCTGTGGGTTTCAATAGTCAATGCTTTAACTACATCCTATTTCATTCTGGCTCAACTCACACAAGTAGAAATAACACAAATCAATCTCCTTTAGATCGTCTGTTACTTTACCCTGTTGGAAGATGATCTATTGAACAGGCTGGTTAACAGCTCCTGGGTCTCAATCGAGCTGTTACATGTAAACATCTGGAGGCTCAATAGTGTCCAATAAGACTTGAATAAAGTACTTCTGGTGTTATCAAACCTTCCATCCAACTATCATTTTGTGGCAGGCATCCTAAGTAGGAGGTGAAATGGAATGGAGGGAATTCTAAAATGTTTTTTAAAAATGACATGTTTGTTTTCAGGAAGAGGTATCTGCCCACACTTGTTGTGGATCCTGTCTCTGTGGGGAGTGACATCCTAAGCAAAGCCTAGGTAGATACTTTGGTGTCAGACTGAGGGAGAGCGTCATTCCCAGTGGTGTCTTCTTTGTGGTGAAAAATTAAACCATGAACTTTCAAGTATGAGTCTACTATTTAGCAGAAAAGCAGAGAGCTCTCCCTGGCCAATACATATCTTTTAATCATTTTCATTTGTTCATTCTTGCACTGTTGCTTCTTGGAGCTTGCTGTGTACAGATCATTGGTGTTCTCCCGCCATACCACAATGACTTCATTTCACCAGCGACCAAGCACTGCCGAGGCTTTGAAAGTGCTGGAGAATGCAGATCTTCCTTTTCCTCTCATCAAAGTAGTGCTGTTGGTTTCAGGTTTATGAGACTGATGATGATCCAAGCTTTCCAGAGGTCTTTTTTTTATTACTTCATGAAAAGAATAAGATTATCACTGACAAAGCCACCATTTATTGCCCTTGAGAAGTTGCTGGTGAGCCTCCTCCTTCGAACTTCTGCGTCCTTTGCGTGGTTGGGGAGGGAGTTCCAGGAGTAGACCCAGTGACAAAGGACCAGCACTGTACCTCCAAGTCAGAATGTTGTGTGACTTGGAGGGGAACCTGCAGGTGGTGGTGTTCCCCTGTGTCTGCTGCCCTTGTCCTTCTTGGCAGTAGAGGTCAGTGTTGAGGTGGATTGGGCAAGTAACAGTAGCCCATTTTGAGAATGGTACACATTGCAGCCACTGTGCACCAGTAACGTAGGCAGTGATACTACAGGGTGATGGCAGAGGTGCTAATCAATTGCATTGCTTTGCCCTGGATGGTGTCAAGCTTTTTAAGTGGAGGAGAGCAGAATGGAAGCACCAGGATGCAGAGCCACCAAACACCACCAAGATCAGACGTTACTTCCTGAAGGAAGGTCAATATGACCTTCCCCCTCTCTGCTTTTTACCATTTGGAAGTGGAGGCAACCGTAAAGTTAATCCTGGCCCAGTCACTCGAATCCTTTTCTGCCTGCACTGCTTCACATCAAGTTCCTGTTCCCCTTTGCAATTTGACAGGAAGTTGAGGTGTGCTGAGGAGAACAGGAGGGGTTGGGGAGTTGCTTCATCCTAAAACTACCAATGAGGAGGAGGAGATGGTGCCAAGTTGTAGTCAGTGCAGTGCAGCGAGGTTTGGTTTGGCACAGCCTCATTGCCCAGGCATGTCGCCGAGCCATGCAGACAAACTGAGAAAGCAGCTATTTCTCCACAGCACCGCATCACCTATCAATGTCTCAGAGACTTTGTTTTGATCTGCTTGTGCGTCATGTCAAGACTTGTGTCTTGTTCTCCTTGGAGCAAAGAAAGTTGAGAGGAGACCTGATGGAGGTGGACAAGATCACGATGGGTTTAGAGAGGGGGAACAGAGGGAAGCTGTTGGTGTTAATGGATGGTTTAAGGTCCAGGGGTCACTGATTCAAAGGACATGGGGAAGGATGTGGAAAAAATTAAATTTTGCTCAAGTGGTCATAATCTGAAAATCACTGCCCATCGATGTGGTGGAAACAGGTCAAGCAAGCTGATACAACCAAGGGACGGCTGTGTAGAAAGAATAGAAATAGGACTGAGAGGACTGGAATGGATTCAACAGACCACATGGAGTCTCTCTGTGGCTGAACGATTCTATGACTATGAATGCTGGGCTAATTCTTGAGCTAAAAGCTCATCAGCAGAACAATGACATGCAGATCAAATCCCAAATCAAATGTCCTTAAGTCCATTTTACATTCTTGCTCACACTCCTTCCCACACCTCTGATTTCTCCCATCAACCTCCTGATGGTACAGACTGGCACTGAGGTACAGTACTCCCACCAATGGCGATCAAGTCATCGGATGGGCATCGTGGTTGGCATTGACAAGTTGGGCCGAAGAGACTTTTTCTGTGCTGCATGGCTCTCTGACTCTATAACTGCAACTTGGATGAGATGCACTAACTCAGAATAGACCCTGGACTGAGTTTGGGAGTGAGGCAACCAGTACTAGAGCAAGCAAAGCATTTTCTCACAGAGTAAATGAATTGACGAGGTCAAGTTGACCCACTGAGGAGAATGATTAACACACTTCCCAGTTAAATACACAGAAGTTTAGAAATCTCACAGAAAGCCCCTTTCCTTTTAAGATGTTCACATCAAACATTAGTCTCAACCAACTCTTCAGAATCCTTCATCTTGAATGCAATGAGTTTAGCAGGCTTTAAGAATGAGCCTTAATGCTTACAGGTTCAGCTTTGCAGCAAGCAAAGCATTGTCAGATGATCGACAATGAGTTAGGAAGAATTAAACTCAAAGCAGGAAGGAGGTGGAAACGGTTACGGTCTATTCAGAGAAGGTTTCAAAGATCACAAGGTGGCTATGTTTGACAGAGTATTCAGCCTAATTCATCCATATTAAACACTTCATTATTTTGTAAATGAGAGCAAGATTTCCCCACCTCTCTGGGCCTGGAGTGTTATTCCTCACGCTGAACACTCTGGTGCAAGGTTGCACCAGGGTTTGGCTACTCTATGTACACCACCTTAACCTTTCTACTCACTGAGGCTGTGGGGTAGAGTGTGTACTGGTCTGTGGAAGGGTTGTGTGTCAGAGCATGTACCAAGGCTGTATACAAGGGCTGTGTACCAGGGTGTGTAATGGAACGTGTTCCAGGGCTGTGTGCCAGGGCCATGTGTCAGAGTGTGTACCCTGACTGTGTATAAGGGCTGTGTACCGGAGTGTATACCGGAGCCATGTGTCAAAGTGCGTACCATGACTGTGTACAAGGGTGTGTCCCTGAGCTCTACCAGGTGGGCCCCTCAACATCACCAGATCTTCACCACCAGCACAACTGAAAATCCACCCTCCTTGTGTGAATAATTCCATACTTTCCCTAAAATTGCCTTTCACTTGCTTAAACCCGAACCTCCTCAGTCCTCTCCCACATTTTCAAAGCCAATATCACATATTTTTTCCACACCCTTAAAAGAGTCCACAAGGCCACCACCAGGAGGGATGTTCAAAGTCTCATGAAGGACGGGAGAAGCATTCTCTCAGCACTGCGCTGGGAGAGTCAGAATAGATTTTGCAAAGTCCTTGCAGCTCACAGTGATAACGAGAACTCACTCACATTTCCACCATTTGCAAGATCTACCTCAGTGGTTGAGGGGAAATACTGAACGAGAATGGGATGTTTGCAAGAGATAATGTAAAATTCTTGATCTGGGATTTTCTTGTATGACTGGATCTTCTCCCAGCCCCACACAACTACGCAGCACACTGGTGCTGTGCACAAAATTCAACAGAAAAGCAGGAGATCTTGTTTCGTTGTTGAAACCTTCCAACAAAATCCATTCAGCTTGAAACAATACCACATGGATTGCCAACTCCAAATGGAATTATTCCTGGAACTATCATTGTGCAACACACCTTCCTTAAACCGCCCTTCTCTCACCTTGCCTCGTCTCCGTCTCCCATCCAATAACCACAAATATTCAACAGAAATGGATAAACTGATGCATTTTTGCTTCAGTGACCCAGGTGTTGGCAATCACCATAACCGATATTTACCTCTCAGTCAACATTGTCAAAATCTTTATTCCAGTGCTGTTTATGCAATCTCGCTTTGTGCCATTAAATTTTCTACATTCGAGCAGGGAATAGGCCTCACAAGTGCTTCACTGGCTGTGACGTATGTTGGGAAAACCCTGTGGAAATGTAATATCTTTTCTATCAATGTCAAGTCCAAATGAAGAGGTTCGAATCAAACAAACCAACATGACACATAAAATAAGCAATTGTTATACCAAAGGTTCCTGGTTTTACTTTGAAGACGGTGTGGGTTTGGCAAGAAGAACTGAAGACACTGTGGGGTACAGGGGTTACCATAGCAGTGGGGCCAAAGCTCCATAGCCTGTGTGTGTCCATATAGCATCTGGCAAAGTCAGTGATCATCAAAACATCCTTGGATAGAAGGCCCTGTTTCTCTGCCATTGATTTTGCTCACTAATTCGGTCACACACACTCTGAGTTCAGGGTAATAGAACAATACGTGATTGCAAAAACATAGCAAAGCATAATTATCTTTTTCAATCCTTTGTTGTTCCTTTGATAATGAGGACCTTGAACACTTGAATAAAACTGGGGAAAATTCTGAAGCACCACAGATTCAAATGGATTTAGTTAAGCCACACAGAAGTTATTATCTTCCATGCGTTTAAAGAAAAATGACCAAAGAAAAAAAATCACCAAAGGTAGCAGCAGCAGTTTTACAGCGTGCTGATTCCTCACTGTATCCCCACACACAACTAAGGGCATGCAGTCACACAAAATAACACACATACATGCAGAGACACTTACATACACACACACACACACACACACACACTCATACTCATGTGGAAATACACACATTAAAATGCACCCACATATATGTGCACACTTTCACACACACACACACACACACACACACACACACACAGTTATAGACTCACAGTCATCCACATATTCATACACACCCACACACATGTACCCACAGGAACCTAACTTCAACTACACACAAGAACTTTTTATTATTCTTTCTTTCTCTTTAGCTCAGGTTGGTATATATCTAAAGGCACTTGAACAGAAACTGAATCAGTACCACCTAGTTTCCTTGGTGTGGGGCTTGAGGGAATCCATTTAAAACTCTTCAGAATGCAGTGCAGTGTAAGGACTACGAGCTTCCTCTCCCTCATCCCACACCTGCCCACCCAACACCCCAACTCCTCACTGAGCTGTGCCTCCAAGCCAGCAGCAGCAAAGAGATCACACTGCAGGAAAGCTGGGCAATCTAGTTGGAGACACAAGAGACTGTAGATGCTGAAATCTGGAGCAACACACAATAAGCTGGAGGAACTCAGCGGGTCAGGCAGTATCTATGGAGGGAAATGGGCAGTTGACGTTTTGGATGCTGCCTGACCCACTGAGTTTCTCCAGCTTATTGTGTGTTGGGCGGTCTAGTTATTGGGTTGCAGTTTGGCTTTGTTGGTGCACCCCTGCCCCCTGGGCCCTTGCCTCGCCTCCCTCTAACTCACCCCCACCATCACAAGGCCAATCTTTGACACTGTAAAGGACATCTTGTCAGTGGCAGAACTCCTGTGACAAGTCATGGTCTGTGTTCACCTGACGAGATTTAAGAAACCAATGAATCATTTAATGAAAAGTTTTATTCCAGTGCATAAATATTGAATTTGTTATCAAAATCACCTTTCCAAAGCATTAAAGCAATTGCAAATCTAAAAACGTTAACACCTTTGGCAAACTATATGCAAAAATCCCTGATGCAAATGTCCTTCAGGATATTACACAGGTAATTTATTTTGCGCGCACGCACACACGCACGCACACACACACGCACGCATGCATGCACACACGCACGCACGCATGCATGCGCGCACGCACGCGCGCACGCACGCATGCACACACACACACACACACGCACGCACGCACACACCAAGCTCTGAACAGGCCATTGGCCCAAAGCATTGATGCTGATGTTCAGATTAATCATCACCCCACCCCTCACCATTGACCCAACCCCATCAACACCCCCCTTATTTCTTCCTTCACCACTCACGTGATACTCTCCTCTACAGCTCCTGGTGATGGGAGGTACACCATTCCACCCAGTCCAAAGCCCTCCCTCCGTCACAAGATTGCTGCCTCTGGCAATAAACATCAACCACTGACTTCTTGCCCCATTTGGAAGTGAATATTGACACTGCTGGCTGCTATGGTTTCCACCGAAGCCCTTGCTTTAGCCTGTTTTACAGGAACCCAACCCTTCAGCCAGGAGCCACTACTTTCACTGGATTTTGGTTGCCCAGGCAACCTTATGCCTTCTCCCAGCATGCAGTGCAGCTTCTGGAATCATCTATCGTAGTTCTTATTTTCCACAGGATCTGGTAGCGCTGCTGGTGGGCAATGTCGTTGGATCATAAGAACACTAGAAATAGAAGCAGCAGTAGGTCATGTGACCTCTCAAACCCAGTAAGGTCGTGGCTTCTCTGAGCTTTGCATCAACTGCAGTCTCCTGCCTTTCCCCCAGAACCTTTGATTCCCTGTAGTGCAAAAATCCATCTGAGCCTTGAATGTACTCAACGACTCAGCATTCACACACACTGAAGAGGAGAATTCTAAAGATTTGCAGGCTTTTGAGAAAAGAAATTCCTCTCCATCTCTTTCCCTTTGGACTAGTTGTGGCTTTCCCCACTAGGGAAACATCCTGTCAGTATCTATCCCCAAATCACCACTCATTCATCAAAACAATGATTATAGGCCCACCTGTTCATTGTTCCTCACCAGTCAGGGCACTGAGTACAGATGTTGGGACGTTATGGTGCAGTTGTATAAGACATTGGTGAGGCTGCATTTGGAATATTGTGTTCAGTTTTGGTCGCCCTGCTATAGGAAAGATGCCATTAAGCTGGAAAGAGTGCAGAGGAGAATTATGAGGATGTTCTTGGGACTCGAGGGACTGAGTTATAGAGAGAGGTTGAGAAGGTTGGGACTTTTATCATTGGAGCATAGAAGAATGAGGGGTGATCTTATAGAGGAGTATAAAATCATGAGGGGCATAAATAGGGTGAATGTGCTCAGTATTTTTCCCAGGGCTGGAGAATCAAGAACTTGAGGGCATGGGTTTAAGGTGAGAGGAGAAAGATTTAATAGGAACCTGAGGGGCAACTTTTTCATCCAGAGGGTGGTCAGTATATGGACTGAGCTGCCAGAGGAAGTGGTCGAGGCAGGTACGTTAACAACACTTAAAAGGTACTTGAATAGGTACATGGATAGGAAAGGTTTAGAGGGATGTGGGCCAAACGCGGCAAAATTGGACTAGCTTAGATGGGAATCTTGGTCGGCATGGACCAGTTGGGCCGAAGGGCCTGTATGACTCTGTGACTCCGTGACTCTTGTATCACAGGAATCAATTCAGTGAACCTTCCCTGAATTGCCTCCAAGGCAAGTGTGTCCTTCCTTTAACAAGGAGGCAGCCTGGTGGCATCACACCACAAGCTTTCACAGATCAGGAGGTTGTAGCTTTGATCCCAATTACCCCAGTTTGCTCAGGACACTACAGTCACCTAGCTCAGATCACTATCAGGCTTTTCGGCAATTGTAAGTCCACAATAGATACAATAATCATGCATTTCTATAGTGCCTTAAGAATGGCAGAATGTCCCAAGGTGTCCCAGGAAAGTTCTCAAGTAAAATTGGATGCCAAGCCTTGCCAGGAGGTAGTAGGTCAGAGGACCAGCCCTTGTGCAAAGAGGTAAGTTTTAAGGAGAGCCTTAAACAAAGAGAAAGAGATTGAGAGCCAGAAAGTCTCCGCCAGGGAATTCCACATCTGGAGCCTTGGCAACGGAAGGAACAGCTGTCAACGGTTTAGCAAGTAAAACCATGGACGATCAAGAGGCCAGTATTGGAGTAGTACAATGAATCCAAAGGGATGTGGGTTGGGACAGAGGTAGAAGAGTTATCATTAACCTCAAGTCAAATAAGGCGGCAAGATGGTCACAATGAAGTCCGGGACACTACGAGCCTTTACAGATGGGGAGGCTTTAGCTTTGAACCTTGATTATTGTTTGTCATTTTTAAGCAGATTCCTAGGAGATGCATGGATTGGTGGTAAGTAATGAAACTGATAGAGGATCCAGAGACAACCCCAATAATTAGCTGAGGAATCGCTCTTTCTGGGTGTCTCCAACCTTGGAGACAGATGTCATCGAAGCAATAAAATGTTTTTTTAAAATGCTCTTTGGGTCTTATTTTTGAATTTTGAATAGCTAACCAATCTTAGAGAGTTCTTCGAGGAGGTTACCAAAAAGGTGGAGAGGGAAAGATGGTGGACGTTTTCTACATGGACTTTAGCAAGGCTTTTGACAGAGTCTTGCATGGGAAGCTTGTCCAGGAGGTTAAGTCACTTGACATTCAGGATGAAGTAGTCAATTGGATTCAACATTGGCTTAGCGGGAGAAGCCAGAGAGTTGTAGCAGATGGTTGTCTCTCTGACTGGAGGCCTGTGACTAGTGGTGTTCCGCAGGGATCGGTGCTGGGTCCGTTGTTGTTTATTATCTATATTAATGATTTAGATGATAATGTGGCAAACTGGATCAGCAAATTTGCAGATGACACCAAGATTGGGGGCGTAGTGGACAGCAAGGAAGGCTATCAAAGCTTGCAGCGTGATCGGGACCAGCTTGGAAAATGGGCTGAAAAATGGCAAATGGAATTTAATGCAGACAAGTGTGAGGTGATGCACTTTGGGAGGACAAACCAGGGTAGGACTTGCACAGTGAATGGTAGGGCTCTGAGGTGTGCGGTAGAACAAAGGGACCTGGGAATACAGGTCCATAGTTCCTTGAAAGTGGCATCACAGGTAAGTAGGGTCATGAAGAGAGCTTTTGGCACTTTGGTCTTCATAAATCAGGGCATTGAGTACAGGAGTTGGGATGTTATGTTGAAGTTGTACAAGGCATTGACGAGGCCAAATTTGGAGAATTGTGTGGTCACCCACCTACAAGAAAGATAGCAATAAGCTTGAAAAAGTGCAGAGAAAATTGACAAAGATGTTGCTGGGACTTGAGGATCTGAGTTATAGGGAAAGGTTGAATCGGTTAGGACTTTATTCCCTGGAGCACAGGAAAATGAGGGGAGATCTTATAGAGGTATGCAAAATGATGAGGGGTATAGATAGGGTGAATGCATGCAGGCTTTTTCCCCTCAGGTTGGGCGAGACTAGAACCAGAGGTCATAGGTTTAGGGTGAAAGGTGAAATATTTAAGGGGAATCTGTGGGGAAACTTCTTCACTCGAAGGGAGGTGCGAGTGTGGAACGAGCTGCCGGCGGAAGTGGTCGATGCGGGTTCAATTGTAACATTTAAGAGAAGTTTGGATAGTTACATGGATGGGAGGGGTTTGGAGGGATATGGTCCAGGTGAGTGGACAGAAGATCAGGTCAGCATGTACTAGATGGGCTGAAGGATGTGTTTCTGTGCTATATTACTCTATGACTCTTTTACAGGATGTGGAGAAGTAGTATATTGAATTGACAGCGAAGGATCAACCATTAGGGTAATGAGGAGTCTTTTTACTTTCTGATTGGCAAAGAAGTTGGTGGATCATTAAGATGAACTCATCCATTGGCCAACAGTGAGATTGTGGGGGCGGGACATTGAGGGCAGGAGTCATTTAATGAAACCTTCAGCAACAGGCCCAAGCAGAGTTGGTAATGGACTGCACAGAGGACAGACGGTGACAACCACTGGGGTCACATGGTGAGGGGGTCGTGGTTGGCAGCATCAACCTGGACAAGTTCGTGTGTGTTTATTTCACAGATTCTTGCCAATTTATTTAATCATATCTCAGCAAACTATCTCACTGATTCACACCAGCTTCTCATAGATTATCACCAATTTGGCTCATTGAGTCAATTACCGGACTGAAGGAAAGCAGGAAAGGTATTTCTTTGGGAAGAGCCCAGCCAATCTCCTTCATAGACACTTTGAAAGATTTCAACTACACCTTTAATGGAACAAGTATAATTCGTACCATCAAAAACTTATCTCACAAATTCTCACCAGTACCTCATCCGTTCTCACCCATTTATTTGTTGACTCGCCACAATTTTCCACATAGACCCTCTCCAAATTAACCAGGCCTCTTGATACTGGAGAAGGAGTGAGAAAGACTGGGTAAAGTCCTCCCTGACCCCAGAAAGTGAGTGGCTGTATCAGGGATTTTTTAATGTATTATGAAGTGATTAATCAGGTGTGTCTGCAGTCTACCAATTAGCACCTTTAAAGTGAAGCTGCTTGAACATCTGGCCAAGAATGATAGCGAAGGTTAGACCTAGAGAGAGCGGAAACAATCTTCTACTGACTTGCAAAATGCTCATCAAATCTTCAATTAAAAATTTGAAAGTCTGGGTTTCACTGAGCAGAAATTAGCTCCAGTTGTTTCTATGTTACAAAGTGAATTGCAATTCAAAGAATAACTTCATAGGCTGTAAGAAGTTTTGGGATGTTCTGAAGGGGGGCAAAGATGCATAAATGTAACTCCTTCTTTCCTTCAATGTTCTCATTTATAAGTCCGCAACAGTACCAGTCGAGAATAATATTAACTTAGGAGTAAAATGTACATAATTGTCCCTTAGCCAACAAACAAAAACTGTCCTCAATGCCCTATTTACAAAGTTGTGGACAAAATACCTGGATGAATTCTCATTGCCGTGTATTCACTGTCGATAACATCAGTTATTTATCATTCCTGTTGCCTAACCTACTCATTGTGGGACAGAAGAAGGACATTCGACCCATTGTGCCTATGCTGGCTTCCAGTAGAGCAATCCCATTCAGCCCATTCCCCCTCTCCTTCCTCCTCAGTGTCCCTGCAACTTGTTCTCTCTCTCACATGCTCATACCTAGCCACTCACGTACATTAAGCGGTAATTTAGAGTTGTGAATGAACCTACCAGTACATCTTGGGACGTGGGAGGAAACCAGAGCACCCGTGGGAAACCCACATGGTCACCGGGAGAATGTTCAAACTCCACACCCAGACAGCAACAGGACCGAAACCCATCTCTGAAATGGCTGTACCTCTGTGCCACCCAAAACCCTTTCCCCATCCTCCCTTCCCACCACCTCCGAAGAACAGCTCCACCCCAGTGGTTTCAGACAGTAATGGAATGTCGTTGGCCATTCAACCAGTGTGTGCTTCAAGCCATCTGCACTCGGTAACCACAGTACCTTGTCAGCACCAGAGGAAGGCCCTTTCACAATGGCCTCACTTCTAGGGTCAGAATATCTCTGGTTAACTTCAGAATCTTTCAAGCAGCCACCGATGATTTCAGCTGATGTCCTGCACTTCATGAACTGCTGCCTATTATAAATAGTGGAGGCCACATGCTCCCACTTATACGGGGAGAGCAGCAAGCCGAGACGGCCTGGGAACACAGTCTGTTGTCCACCCAGATGTAATCCAGAGATAATTGATCTTATCTGCAGCTATTGAAAAGAAGGAGGATTTATGTTTTTGTGGCTTCTTGAAGTTGTTCAAAGGAGCATATCCCTTGATCCCAGTACAAATCATTGATTCAATTTACGCCTTTGATTACCATTGTTTGACGGTTCTCAATTTAGCTTTTAATTGCATATCCGGGTTTGGCCATGGAGAGTGGTGTGTGGGGGGGTGGGGGAACTTTGTGCCACATTTGCACCTCTGCGAGTGTTTTTGACATTGACTGAAGGAGCTGATGTAATAGCTGTAGTCCTGGTGCTTTGGGACTATGTCCTACCCAGGTTACCCAAAGGTCAAATATTGAAGTTGAAACATTAAATGGTTTCCACTTTATCATGCATTGTTCCACTTGCGTGGTTTGTCAATTATGTTATATAATTAAATGTTACACATATAAAATATGGAGCAATGCATGGGAGCCAGCCAGACCCTTTCCCCGGTCCTACGAATGTTTACAGACCAGTCAAGCCAACGGCAGTCAATGGGAGTCAATTTGGACTCACCCATGCCTGGAGAATGGCACCAGCCAATGGGAATGCTCGCACCATCAGCTGCAAGCAAAGGGTTGGCTGCAGAGTGGATGTGGTATGATGACCTCAGTCAATGTTGTGGCTACGAGAGCTGGTCAGGGGTTGGGTATCCTGTGATGAATGACCTCCTGCCTCTCAACAGTCCAAAGCCTTTCCGCCATCTACAAGGTAGATGTGATGGAGTTCTCTTCACTTGCCTGGATGAATGCAACTGCAACAATCCTCAAGATGTTTGACACCATCCAGGACAAGGCTGCCCATCCACAACCCTAATCATTCATTCCCTCCACCGTCTGTGCACAGTGGCTGCAGTGTGTGCCATCTACAAAATGGCCTGCAGTTTTACTTACCTAGGCAACTCTAACAGCACCTTCCAAACATGCAAACTCCACCTCCAAGAAGGTCAAGGGCAGCAGGTGCAAGGGAACACCGTGACCTGCAGGTACCCCTCCAAGTTATACAACATCCTAAATATATCGCTGGTCTTTCATCACTGCTGGATCTACATCCTGGAACTCCATCCCCAATGGCACCGGGATGTTTTAAGGAGGTGGGTCACCATCACTTTCTCGAGGGCAGTTAAGGGTGAGTGGTAAATCCCAGCCATGCCTGTAGCATTCAGGAATTAAAAACACTCTTTCAAAGCAGCCTCTTTAGCACTCTCTCCTTGTTGCCATCACAAGTTAGGATCAGCTTGGAGAATTCACCAACTGATCAGCAGCTCACCGGCTAACATTTCATCAGTGATTTCATGACTGGGGAAACGGAAGAGGAATCGGGGTCACCGGGAGAGACCACATTTTTAAAAAGTCACATGGGACTGATGGAATTACTTTACAACAAGCCAGCACACACTCGATGGGCCAAACAACCTTGTGTAATCCATAACAATTAGCTACCTCTTTCATTGTCATATATTTCTATAAAGACACATTCTTAAGTTGTGAAAGTTTGAATGAATGTTATTTGCTCCAGACACACATAACCCTCCACCCCCCTTTGAACAGATATTGTTGGAAAAAGACTCCAAGGATTTGCAAACAATGTATGTGAAAGAGGGCTCATTTTGGGCAACCGGACTCTCTCCCTCTCTCTCTCATCCATATCCCTCCATTCCCTTCATATTCATGTGTCTATCTAAAAGACTCCACCAAACCACCTGCTTCCGCTACTACCCCTGGCAACCCATTCCAGGCCCCACCACTCTCTGCGTGACATCACTTGGCCATTTGTGGGATCTTGCTGTGCACAGGTGGGCTGCCCCATTTCTGACATTACAAAAGTGCTTTGTTGAGACCTCCTAAATAGAACAAGAAAAGTGATATGGAAATGTAAGTCTTCCCCTTCCTTTAACATGGGAACGGGTGGCTAATGTGCATCTGCAGCTGAGGATTTGACCTCTAATAAAACCCACGATAACCAGACTCTGGGCCTCAGTAATGATTTTAAAAAATGCTTCTTAAAGAAAAGCATCAGATTTAATCTAAGCAGGTATGGATCTAACCGTAATTAAAACAATAAATCGTTTCGAAGCAACGTGGCATTAATGGCCAAACTGATTTCAGCTACTTCCTACTAAAAGCTGTATCACAACATATCATCAGCATTATGGCATTAACAGTGGTTACGCAAAAGTAAATTGAATAAAAAACAGCCTGCAGAGATTTGGCCGTTGAGGTGACCACCTGACTCTGAGCTCAAGCTGCTGTTCTAGTAACTACCAGCAACATCACAGACTTAACTCCATAAAACCTTCGTTCCTGACCTCCCTCACCACAGACTTTCTCTCCTGCACAGA
The DNA here is from genome assembly GCF_009764475.1 of Pristis pectinata. Classification (NCBI taxonomy): domain Eukaryota; kingdom Metazoa; phylum Chordata; class Chondrichthyes; order Rhinopristiformes; family Pristidae; genus Pristis; species Pristis pectinata. Next base: position 1,738,364 of record NC_067435.1, on the reverse strand, counting down.
TAAAGAATCGAATTCCACCCAAAGAGGCCGTTCAGCCCATCGCGCCACTGGTGACTGGAGGTATTATCCATTTGGTCCCAATACCCTGCTCTTTCCCCACCGCCCATGAAGATGTTTCCTTCTTGGATGATTTTTCAATATGCACAGTCTTTTTCCCAGGGTTGGGGAACCAAGAGCTAGAGGGCACAGGTTTAAGGTGAGAGGGGAGAGATTTAATAGGAACTTGAGGGGCAACTTTTTCACCAGAGAGTTGTCAGTATATGGAATGAACTTCCAGAGGAAGTGGTTGAGGCAGGGATATTAACAACATGGATGGGAAAGGACCAAACATGGGCAAATAGGACTAGCTTAGATGGGAATCTTGTTCGGCATGGACCAGTTGGACCAAAAGGCCTGTTTCTGTGCTGTGTGACTCAATGACACTATAACTGCCCTTTGAAAGTTAATATTGAACCATCTTCCACTGTTCCAGATCACATCAATTAATAAAAGAAATAACCTTTTGTTCCCATAGGTTCCATATTTAGGAAAATTATCATTCATTTTACTCTGGAGTATCTCACAGCCATGTTCTGGATATTAACCCTCAGATCCAGGGCAATCCAGAGCTGGCAAGCCCAAACATGCAGCAATGTGTTGGAGGGACCTCGAAGACAAAGTCCACCCTCCATTTCAGAGAAGGTTCACCTGGTTGATTTCTGGAATAAGAAGGGTGTCTTTTGAGGAGATGTGCAGGTTGGACATTAACTTATTGGAGTTTAGAAGAATAAGAGGTGGCCTCATTAAAATGTAAGACTGGGATGGTGATGTGACGGGGAGATGGTGAGAGGATGTTTCCCTTCGGGTGAATTCAGAAACGGGGCAAAGATTCAGAATATGGGAAGCCCATTAACGACGGAAATTGGGAGGGATTTCCTCTCCTAGATTGTCATGATGTTTTGAATTTCCTATCCCGGAGAGTTATGGAAGCTGAGTCACTGAATATGGAGAGATTTTATGTCTGTAAGTGAGTCAAGGGTTATGGGGACAAGGTGGGAAAGTGGAACTGAGGCTAAGATAAGACCAGCTGTGATCTTATTGAATCATGGATTGGCTTGAGTGGCTAAGTGGTGTACACCTATTCTCCAAAGGCCTTCTGTACTGTGTGAACCAGAGAGGTCTGTAGGTGATGGCCCTCTGTGCCCGGTACAGGAAGGAGGTGTTTGAATCAAGGATTATTCCTTCAGAAATGTCATAAAACAGTGAAGTCTAACAATACAGGGCCTTGCTGGTTGGAGTTAGAAATAAACACCATGACATCCGACACCTTTCCCAAGTTGTCAGATCTGACTCCATGGGGAACATTCTCACTCATTGAGGAGATTGTCCCAGCACCACTCCACAGACTTCAGCACAATATCTTCAAAGGGAAAAAAAAACAAGATAATTGGCTGTGAAAAGCTCTGGGAAGTCCTGTGGTTGCAAAAGGTACCGTACAAATCCATTATTTTTGTATCAACAAATTAGACATAAATTGTTACGGTGAGAATTCTGGTTGCTTCTTTAAACCTGCTTTAATTACAAGTCTCTGCCAAGTCTATGATTTAGTTTCATCACACAGTAAAGTCCTTGTGATATCTATTTATCAGCTCAGGTTAAAGATTTTTTCAGTGAATCTGCTGTACACAACTCACACGATGAAAAGCTATCAGGCACTAACTTCAACAGAACTGAATTTCAGAAGTGGTATTCAACAAACATTTGTTACTAAATTGCACCTTTAGTGCATACAACGAGGATCAAACATTCCTGATGTCCATCCAATAAAATGTTTCATGGTCATTAGAGCAAAAGACTGCATTTGCTGGAAATGCAGAACAAAAGCAGAGAATGCTGAAAATACTCAACAAGTCAGGCAGCATCCGTGGAGAGGAAAACAAAGTCAGTGTTTCAAGTTAAGGAACCTTCATCAGAACTGGAAATGTGAGAAAACAGGCTGCTTTACCCTGCAGACAGGGGTAGAGAACAGAGGGACTGTCTAGGAAAGGGTATAGACCAATGTTATCCATGTAACATTTACCTTTAACACCAGCAGACAGAGGAAGAAGTGAAAAAAGAAATTGAAACAGGAAGGTACAGCCACTTTTGTGGAGAGGAAGAAAGGTTACATGAAATTGTTAAGGGTTGCAAAATTCCCAAATGGAAGATGAGGTGATATTCATGGGCATTTTGGAGCCAAAGACAGAGAAGTCCGAATGGGAGTGGGATTCAGAGTTAAGGAGGCAGGGCATGTGTACATCTGAACCCACCGGGTTATATATCAAAACCTCAAGTGTCACGCTGGGCTCTGATTGGCCACTGGTGGATTTGAGTTTTACAGCCCAGCTACCCTCTGGTAGAACCCAGCCTGCTGAGGATGGATAGTTTCAAGAGTAGAACACCTAACTCAATGAGCTTGGGGCAGCAATGTTTCGATGGGGTGTGCCTTCACATCACTGAGGGACAGTTATGAGTTTAAGCTCCACATTGGACAGTTGGAGTTGTACAACATAAGGATCCCCACACAGGATCAGTCATTCCGAGGCCCAGACTAACAACGTGGAGTCCCACCATAGAACTGAGTACAGACACAACGTCTTCCTGTGCTGTAAACTTCCTGTGAGCCCGCATCACCATTTTATTAGCCAAGCCACTTCCAGCATCTCAATTCCAACTTCCAGCATTTTTCCCCACCCTACTGATTTTCCCAACGGTCTCTGAAATATCAGCAGCCAAGCAGCAATGTGAAGGAACGTCAAACACTCCGGTCACTGCCGATAAATATACCAGAGTTGGCAAACCCTCTGACTTAATAACATTTTCTTCTTGTTGAAACAAAAACTAATTACAAGCTGAGTATGGTTTAATCAAAAAATCTGGTACAGGAAATAGTTTCTCTGCTCTCCAGACACTTTATTAGGACCAAGATGGAGTTAATATCACTTCACATATCTGCAGTCGCAGGCGGGTTTGGAGAGTTTAAAAAGGTTACAGAGTAAATATTTATACTGGCTCAGGCCAGAAAGACAATTAACACATTAGCATTGGTGGTGATTCTGGAGGAGGTCAACTGTGCAAATCGCCTATTCTTAAAGCCAACTTTCTGCCCCACCCCCTCCTACCCCTCTAACCCTCTGAGGTAACATTCCCAGAACACTATCAGAACAGGTTTCGCACCCCCATCCCAAGGACTCTGTCCCACAGTCAATATAATCCCAACAGCCTAACTCTGGAGACAAACCACCCACCTTCAACATTATTCTGAACAGGCCTCGCTCTTTCTTATTTGTAGCCTCTACCAGCCCTATAAAGCTCCCAGATCTCTTTGCTCCTCCAATTCCACACTGATGTGCATCTTCATTTCTTTCCTAACGTTGGCCTTGAGCTGATACGTCCAAAGAATTCCTTCCCTAAATCTCTCTCTCTCTCTCTCTCTCTCATTCTCTGTCTCTCTTGCTCTCCCTCCCTTTCTCTCACTCCCTCTCTCTCTCTCTCTCTCCCTCTATCTTTCTCCTTTACAATGTTCCTGTTTCACTTACCCTAGTACCTCAGTGTCAGCTCTTGTCCTGTGAAGCCCCTTCGATAATTTTAAACTCACGATATAAATCCAGGCGGTCGTTCATCTCACCTGATGTCCACTTGTGGACAGGTCTGGATTTGTGGAGTGTCTGATTGAAACCCCAAGTGAGCCCAGTAGCCTGAGGCTAGATGTAGACACAGAACTTAACAACCCTTGTTGAGATCTGCTAACTCAGCACAGACCTGAGACTGAACCTAGAAACTGTGCAGTGACAGGTAATAGAACACAGAACATAGAACATAGAACATGGAACATGGAACATGGAACAGTACAGCACAAGAACAGGCCCTTCAGCCCATGACATTGTGCCAAACTAATTAAACTAATAATTAAACACCTAACTAAACTCATCCCTACTGCCTACACAGTGTCCATATCCCCCCATTTCCTGCACATCAACATGTCTACCCAAAAGCCTCTTAAACACCTCACCGCATCTGCCCCCACCACCACCCCTGGCAGCACATTCCAGGCACCCACCACTCTCTGTGTAAAAAACTTGCTCCACACATGTCCTTTGAGCTTTCCCCCTCTCACGTTAAATGCATGCCCTCCGGTATTAGACATTTCGACCCTGGGAAAAAGTTACCAGCTGTCTACTCTATCCATGCCTCTCATAATCTTATGAACTTCTGTCAGGTAACCCTGCACATAACCCTGCACACGAAACGCATACAAACCCATGTTACAGTGGACAAAGTGATAACAGAAATGTCACTGAAGGCTGTGGGGAACATCGATCACAACAGCAAACAAAGATAGCATTAGTTTCATTATCCGTCGCCAAGGTCCCTCACCACCCGGGACATGCCCTCTTCTTGTTACTACCATTGGGGAGGAGGTACAGGAGCCTGAAGATCCACACTCAACGATTGAGGAACAGCTTCTTCCCCTCCACCATCAGATTTCTCAACGGTCCATGAACCCATGAACACTGCTTCGTTATTCCTCTTTTTGCATTATTTATTTATTTTTGTGACTTACAGTAATTTTTATGTCTTGCACTGTCCTGCTACCGCAAAACAACACATTTCACAACATACATTAGTGATAATAAACCTGATTCTGACTCTAATTCTGAGCAATTCCTGAATGCAATATTTAGTTCAGCTCCTGTTTCATCTCATCAAGAAACATATGAAATAGGACCAGCAGTGGCCATTCGGCCCTTGAGTCTGCTCCAACATTCACTAAGATCACAGTAGATCTTTTACCTTAGTACCACTTTCCTATGCCAACTCCATATCCCTAGATTCCCTGAATATTTATCACACTCTCTGCCTTGAACATACTCAGTGGCTCTTAGGTAAAGAATTCCAAAGACATTTCTTCTCAGCTCACTCCTGGGTAGCTGACTTTGCTGTTCCCCCCTCCCCACCCCCCATCGTTCCTCTCCTGCCCACGTTGATTGTGGGAGTGCTGCTTCGCCAGAGCTGGCATCCTGTGGTGAGCTCTGCACCATTTTGAGGAGGAGCAGGGAAGATTTCCTGGGTGCCCTGGCCACTGCGGCAGCTGATTGGTGCACAGTGAGATCCCACGAAGATCGACCACTGGATCAGGTGGGACCAATGACCAGCTGGTGGTCCATTAGAGAAGTACCAGCTACCTGCAGAGTGGGGGTGAGCGCGTCATGAACGATGCAGTCAGGAATGCGCTGGGGGTCACCTGCAGATGTATCGGACATTTCACTTGGTCACCAGTTGCTGGCCCCTCAGCTTTACACCAGCCAGCCCTATTCACAGGGTCCTTGACCCCCACAGGTTAATTCTGCACGGGGCTTGTCTCCTTTATCTAAATTTTAATTATTAAAAGTGTGCTCCGGGGGAACATTAACAACACTTCTCTATGACAGAGAAAGCAAAATGTTGGTAAGGTCTGGAATAGGAGAGGGGTGCAACTCACTGAATGGAGTATCACTGTCTGGCTGAGGCAGGGAAAGACATGAATGGGCAGTTCACACTCACTGTTTCACTGCTTGGACAAAGTAACTGGAAGGTGGCAGGTCAGGAGCTCCGTCGTTAATGAGGGTCACGCTCCTTGTGCTGGTTTTAAATGGAACTAGAGGCTGCTCCTCCTCCCTCCCATGGCCAACGAGCAGGATACATCTCTCTCTTAAAGATCGTGGCTGAGATTTAAACATTGACTCAGATACCCCAGAGAACTTCACTGTTGTCCCATAGGCTTTGGTCATATAGACTCAGCTCAGGGTATTGCTAGCACGAGCAGCATTTATTGCCCATCCACAAGTGCCCCTTGAGAAGGTGAGGTGAGCCGCTTCCTTGAACAGTTGCGGTCCTAGTGGGGGTACTCAGTCCTAGTGTCACATGACACTGAGTTGTGCCAATCAGCATGCACCCATTTACACCAATCCCAAGTTTTTCTCCCCAGATTCCCATCAACTCCTCCCAGATTCTACCCCTCACCTACAGCAACCAATTAACCCACCAACTCACATCCCTTTAGGATGTTGTAGGAAACTAGAGCATCTGGGGAAACTCGCACGGTCACAGGAAGAACATGCAAGCTCCACACAGACAGTGGCCGGGGTCAGGATCAGACCTGGGTCTCTGGGGCGGTGAGGCAGCAGCTGTGCCACTGAGCCACTGTTCAGAGGATCATTCAACAATGGTGGAAGGCGAAAGGCGAACATCTCCAACTGAGGAACGTTCCCACTGTACTGGATTTCATGCTTTTGTTTCTGGAGCAGGTCTTCAACCCACAACCTTTTGATTCCAGAGCTGAGACATGTGTGCCCCCACCACCACCTCTACCAAACCTCTAGTGTCTTTTTAGCTGGTTGTCACTGATTACAATCTTTGCACACAGTCTTCTTCCCAGGGTTGGAAAATCAAGAACTAGAGGGCACAGGTTTAAGGTGAGAAGGGAGAGATTTAATAGGAACCTCAGGGTCAACTTTTTCACCCAGAGGATGGTCAGTTAACAGAACGAGCTGCCAGAGGAAGTGGTTGAGGCCGGTACATGAACAACATTTAAAAGGCACTTGGACAGGTCCGTGGATAGGAAAGGTTTAGAGGGATATGGGCCAAATGTGGGCAAATGGGACTGGCTTAGATGGGTAACTTGGTCAGCATGGACCCATTGGGCCGAAGGGCCTGTCTCCATGCTGTATGACTCTGACACTATAACTGCCCTTTGAAAGTTACTGTTGAACCTTCTTCCACTGTTCCAGATCACATCACATCACTTAGTGAAAGAAATATCCTTTTGCTCCCACAGGTTCTGTGTTTAGGAAAATTATCATTCACTTTGCTTGGGGATTTCTCACAGCCATGTTCTGGATGTCAACCCTTAGCTTAGATGGGCATCTTGGTCAGCATGGACCGGTTGGGCCAAAGGCCCATCACCATTGCCAGCACAAACAGCCTTAAAGAATTCCATTTTGAAGATTGCCACAGATGGTGTATGGAGGGTCCACAATGTTCCTTTGGAAACCATTTCCATCACCATTGTGACAATGACCTTGGACAAGGGTACGATTATTATCACATTAGCCATTGTCCCGTAGTTCATGTGAGACAGAACCAGCAGATCCCAATCCTGTGCACTGAAGGTACATGTGAACAACATTGAGTTCAAATTTCATCTTCAAAAAATAGCCCAAGGATATAAATGTTCCTTTCTCACACACAGCACCACACTGAACAATCAAACTGATTGTCCCAAAACAATCCTCTTCATGCAGATAGTTTTAAAGTGTTTTACCTTTCACGTACATCTTTGTTAAACAAATACAACAAGCATATAAAAAATAATTTTCATTTTAAAGCATTGTCTAAATTCAGAGTGACACGTGGCCATCTACACACGTCTTAATTATCTCTGGATCCGCAACACAATACCAAAAGAAAGCTGCATTTGGAAGACTTTTTTGGGGGTTCCCTTTTGGCTTCAAGGAGGAGTTCACTCAATACCAACATGTGGTGACAGCTGTGCCTCAGTGGGTAGCACTGTCTCTCACTCTGAATCAGAAAGTTCTGGGTTCAAGTCCTACTCTCGATCACAAAAATAAATTTATACTGAAGCTCCCACTGCAGTACTGAAGGTTGTGCTGCACTGTCAGATGTACTGTCATTTGGATGAAACATTAAACTTGGTCCCATCTTGGGTGAATGAAGGAGAGGAGTTTTCCTCAATGCCCAGGAAAATGTTTAGCCCTCAGTCAATATTAGATGCAAATAATCTGACATAAACACATACCAGTTTGTGGGAGCATGCTGTGCATAAATTGGCAACTACATTCAAGAGCACAAGAATATAGGAGCAGGAGTAGACCACTCGGCCCCTCAACCCTGTCCCACCATTCAACATGATCCTGGCTGACCTATGCCAACCTCAACCCCTCTTCTGTGTCAGTTCCCTATTGTCCTCAGTTCCTCGATCTTCCAAAAATTTATCTACCTCCACTTTAAATACTTCCAATGAGCTAACCTCCACAAATCTGTGGTGCAGAGCATTCCAAAGGTTTACTACCTTCTGTGAGAAGACATTTGACAATGGTGACTACTCTTCCAAAATTGTGTGGTATATCCAGAGCTAACTGAGCCTTGGCCCAGATAACCACAAATCAGCCTGACATGAGATAACGTGCTGACATGAAAATCATTTATTACTTGTGTGTGTGTGTGTGTGTGTGTGTGTGAGAGAGAGTGTATTTCTGAGCATGTGTGTGTATACATATTTTTCTGACTGTGTGTGTATGTCTGTGTGTGCATCTGTGTGTGTGTCTGTGTGTATGTTTGTTGTGTGTATGTGTGTATTTTTCTGAACATGTGTATATATGTGTGTCTGAGTGTATGTGTGTGTGTCTGTTTCTGTCTGTATATGTTTGTGTGTATGTGTGTGACTGTGTGTCTGACTGTGTATGTGTGTGTGTATTTCTGAGCATGTCTGTACGTGTCTGGTGTGCGTGTGTGTATTTTTCTGAATCTGTGTTTGTCTGTGTGCCTGAGTGTATGTGTGTGTGTTTGTCTATTTCTGAGTGTATATGTTCGTGTGCATGTCTGTGACCAAGTGTCTGAGTTTATATGCATGTGTGTAATTCTGAGCGTGTGTGTGTATGCATATTTTTCTGAGTGTGTGTATGTCTGTATGTGTGTGTTTGTTTTGTGTGTGTGTGTATTTTTCTGAATATGTGTACATCTGTGTGTCTGAGTGTATGTGTGTATGTCTGTATGTCTCTGACTGTGTGTATGTGTGTGTGTTTGTCTTTTTCTGAGTGTATATGTTTTTGTGTATATTTGTGACCGTGTGTCTGAGTGTGTATGCATGTGTGTGTGTGTATTTCTGAGTGTGTATTTCTGTGTATGTGTGTGTGTGTGTGTGTGTGTGTGGGTGTGTGTGTGGGTGTGGGTGTGTACATATGTGTGAGGTCTGACAAGGGAATGGCTACAGAACATGTGAAAACCACTTTAGAAGTTCAAGTCTTTGCCTTTGATTTTTATGTTGAAAGGAGCCAGTGAGCAGACCCGGTCGCACTCCCTGTTACATCCCTGAGAGCTCTCACCCATCCCGATTACAGCAGCCACTGGGCTTTTGTCTCCACTGCCTAACACTGTGACCTCTGCAGGTTAAGTGAAGAATTTTGTTCCACAATGTCTCTTACACAAACACAGGGCATCCAACTGCAACCAATAAAGAAAGGAGTGTGGAAGTCGAGCTACAGAAAAATGCAGTTGTCAAACTGTACGTGAAAAGTTCCCAAGGATAATTGATTGAACAATCTGTCCTGGGGCAGCTGACAGATAAATATTGAGGAACCCCATCTCCCCCCACCCTACTTTGTCAAGTTTGGCCAGGCTCTCCCCCTTTCTACTGTACCTGAGAGCCAAAGGAATTTAGGTTCAAAGACCCATGTGAATGATGGCATATCTGACAGTGCAAGAGTACTTCAGACCCATGTTCAATTCTGGCCTCCAGTCCTGTCTGTGTGGAGTTTGCACATTCCCCCAGGTTTCCTCCCACATCCCAAAGACTTACAGGTTGGTAGGTTAACTGGCCACTGTAAATTGTTCCTGGTGTCTAGGTGTGTGGTAGAATCTGGGGGGAGTTGATGGGAATTTTGGGAGAATGGGTTACAGAAAATAAGTGGGGGACTGGGATTGATGGGATTGCTCTGAGAGCTGGCATTAACACAATGGGCCAAATGGCCTCCTTCTGTGTCATGAGGAAATATGAGAAATACAAGGTGTGATTTTCAAGATACTGATCCACACGGATTGACAGATTGAGAGAAAGCATTTTGATTGGAAGCTGATGAAATTGGGTCATAATCTAAAACAAAATAGTCTTTCTGGAGTGAAATTAAGAAAACCATCTGTAGATAAGAGCAGCAAATGTCTGAAATTCCTTCTCATCCCCATCTTAAATGGGTGACCACTTGCCTGTGGTTCAAAGTTGCATAAAATTATTCGAGTTTGCATTAGAAAGGACCATTGAATTTTAACTTCTCTTCCCTGAAACTCACATCACCCTGTGTCAGAAGGTCACAGATTCAAAATCCTAATGTAGGATATTGTTGAAATATCGGCTGGAGTACTGCGTACAGTATTGATTTCCTTGTTCAAAGAATGATGTCAATGCTTTGGAAGCAGTTCGGAGAAAGTTTACTAGACAAATACCCAAGAATAGGCAGGTTGTCCATTGAGGAAAGGTTGGACATGCCGGGCTTGTATCTGCTGTAGTTTAGTAGAGTGAGAGGTGACTTGATTGAAATGTGTTACGGTCCTGAGGGGTCTTGACAGGTGAACATGGAGAAGAGAACCTAGAACTAGACTAACTCTTTTTAAATAAGTGGTCAACCATCTAGGGCAGAGATGAGGCATTTTGTTCTCTCCAAAGGTTACGAGTTTTTGGAACTCTCAACCTGAAAGGGCAGAGTCTTTGAATATCTTTAAGGCAGAAGTATACAGATACTTGATAAGCAAGGGAGTGAACGTGGATCATGTGTAGGTAGGAATGCAGAGTTGAGATTACAATCAGATCAGCGCGATCTTATTCAATGGCCAAACAGGCTGGAGGGGTTGAGTAACTAACAATCTGCTGGAGGAACTCAGCAGGTCAAGTAGCACCTGTGGGAGGAGGAATTGTCAATGTTTCAGGTCGAAACCCTGAGGACGGGTTGAGTCATTTCCTCCTGCGCCTAATTCATGTGTTTGTATGTTCCTTGAGTGCAAAATCTGTGCCGATGCTCCCAGGCTCCTGAACCTGCTGGAAACGGCCACAAGGTATTTTTTCAAGGACAGATAGGGAGTTAGTACCTGCTGGTGCCCCCGCCAACACTTGTCCTTTGGCCAACATCAAAAAGACATTATCTGTTCATTGCCACATTGATGTTAACAATAGCTTGCTCTGCACATCTTGGCTGCTGTGTCCCCTAAGTAACCACAGTGACTATACTTTCAAAGAGCTTCATTGGCTGAAAGTTCAGTGGGCGTGGCTTTGAAAACCTCACTGGCAGACAGCAGGAAACCGCTTAGGGTTCAGATCGCCTCAGGCTCTCACCCAGGAATGGGCAGGAGCGCGTTTGGAAGGGGTTGGTAGGTGTTGGATCCCTGCACCACTGGTTCCCGCTGCGCCACTGGATTCGCCGAGGTGAAGCACTGACCGACTGGACAAGGGTCCGGTTACATGTAGCCCAGTCGGCTCTACACCAGGGGGTACACGGGTTACTCTGGCAAACCCATTCGCCTGACCAGTGTCACAGAGTCTGTGCCCAAAGATGCTTGAATTATTTAATTATATTGCTTTTTTTTTAATATGCTTTTTAGCAATTTACCATTTTTGAATGACAGCTTTAAAAATGTTTTTAATATGTTTAATCTATCTGAACTGCTTTCCAATGTCTCCAACACAGTATTTTTAAATAGGTCAAAGGCCTTTGGCAGGAGTGAGCTATCAAAGACCAAAAGGGACAGACCCTCAGTGGTCAGAGGAGAACCTATGACCACTGGGAGCACCCTCCACCTCGCCGGCAGAGGGCCATTTTACTTGGCCTGTATGTGGAAGACCATGTGAGTGGGTAGCACCTTGCACAACAAGTTGGGCAGTGGGCTGAATCTGACACACAGCCCATTATTGACACAAGATCCTCTCTCTCCAACACCTCTCTCTGCCATACCATGGTCATTCCCACCCATTGCTGCTCCCTGACCAATGTGTGGTTGATTCTCAAAGAGGACAGTTCACCACCAGGTTCAGGAACAGCTACTTTCCTACAGCCATTAGGTTGTTGAACTGACCTGCACAACCTTAACCCCACCTCAGCAACAGAACACTGCGGACCACCTCTTGCACTGCCATGGACATGTCTCTGATTGTGTCTTTATTTGCGCTCTTGTTTTTGCAGAGTCTTTTTTTTCTCTCTCTCTCTTCATGGCATTTATAACTTTGGTATAATTTATATTCTGTGTGTTGTCTGTACTTACAGTATGTGCCCTTGATGCTGCTGCAAGCAAGATTTTCATTGTACCTGTACCTCCCCGTACTTGTGCACATGACAATAGACCTCACTTGACTTGACATTTCATCCAAGTCACAATGCCTTGAGTGTGAACATTGACAAGGAGGGTTGGGGAACTCAAGATTTAAGTTGGAGGCACTGGGAGCCAGGGTTGAATGGCACGGATCTGCCCTCACCCAAAGTCAACAGGTGTACCCATTCTGGCCAGGTATAACAGGACAGCAGTTGGCAGTGAGTACCCTGACATTTCCTCGAGGCCAGGGTATTTCACTAACCAGCAAATATTTGGAAGCACTCAAAGGCTCACAAGAGAGGAACAAGCCATTGAAAGAGTTGTGTTTCTATAAGTCTGGGACAGCCCAATTAAACTCCAAACAATTGGCGTGTGTACTCTGCTGGTGAACAATTCCTCCCACCGTCAGACAGAGCACAACTGGTGGGCAGTCTCAGTACCGGTTCTCTGCTGATGATCTGACACAGTGCTTATGGAGACAGGATCAATTATTCTTGGTTGAACCAGGCAGCAGTTCAAAGTTGGGTCATTCTTCACTAATGAGTCACCAATTCCTGGCATCAATCTTCCAGTCACAATGGGATCCAAAGTGGTATTAAAGACTCACTTGCTTGGTTGCTCCTCATTGTGTGTGTGTGTCTAATTGGTCCGGTAACAAAAGGTGTCGAGTGCTCTCACTGTCTGTCTCTGTGAGCTTCGGAGTGCCAACCTAGGCTCCCATCTGCCCCTGCCTTGCCCTCGCCTGGGGATCTGTGCCATCTGTCAGCTCAGCTCTCTTGGCAAAGCATTGGCAGGCCACGGAACACCGTACTTCAGGAGGGGAGGGGGCAAAACCCCTTGAGGAAGGCATTGTCTTATCCAGAAGGTTGTCATGGCAGTGGAGACATGGACAGCACCCAAGGAAAGACTTGCATTTGTTTACTGCCTTTCACAGTCTTAAGACATCCAAAAGCATCCTATGTTGGAAATGTAGTTGTTGTTGCAGGAATAACATCTGTCAAGCTGTGCACAGCAAGATCCCACAATGTGATAATGACCAGAGTGTCACTTTCAGATGTTGATTGAAGAATAACTATTCATAGAATACTGGGAAGAAGTGACTATCTCCCGTTTAGAGCATCCAAGAGGCGAGCCCTTGATCATATCTTATCCTGAAGGCATCACTTCCTACAGCACAGTTCTCCATGGCACTGCACTTAGGGCATCAGTTTAGACTTTTAGCATTGAAGTCCTGAACCTGTGCCAAGTGGGACTCTGGTACCACTGAACAACAGCTGTCCCAAAAGAGCAGGGAGTCCCTTGTTTTGTGAATTCCATCACTGAGATCCAGGAAGAGAAAAGTGGCCCATTGGTCCAACCATGTGCCTCTTTTCATCTGACAGTCAAGGACAATTGTCAATTTTCACCTCCTTATAGATTTGTTCTATTGACATTTATAGACAGATATGTAATCTCCTGGGGCCTGGTTCTGTGTCAATGCTCCTTCCTCCCACAGGCAATCAAAGAAAACATAGATTATGTTTGAATCTTTGCTACTGCCATATTTTGCATTACATAACACCCTTACCTGGCACTATCTGGGGAAGACCATCAATCCAATATTTGACCCAATTAGCTCAGGCTATAACTACACAGTCAAACAAATCCCACAGTTTATTTGGAAAATCAGGAAGTGATCATCTAAACACCAGTTAGAAGTCCAAAATCACAAGTCAGCGAAACAGAACTTAACCAAATCCAGTAACCATAACAAAATCAACTTAATTATGAACAGGCGGAAATGTGGCATGCAAGCCACAAGACGCTGGTGAAAATCTTCCAATCCCACATTATTAGAATGTTTTTGATTTCTTTCAGCACCTTAACCCAGTGGGCCCTACGAGCTCCAATCCCATTGCTATACAGCTGCTTTACACACAGAATCAAAGAGCCTTTTGCAGAAGCTGTTCCAAAGGTTTTGTTAATGTGTCACTCGAACCCTCCATTCTGCTTTCATCATCCAAGCTATACCTGCATTGCTTGCACCTCCCTCTGGTTTACAGAGACAGGTCATGTAGAACGGTTATTGGGTTTGTGTTGCTTCTGTTACTCCAATGTGAGATCCCAGACTCTTTGCTCAATGTTTAGTGAGCCGAGGCTACCCAAATTTCAGCCAAGGCTCGGTGGTAGCAAGCTGGTCTCTGTGTTATGTTGCAAGTTCAGATCCCCTTCTGGTAACCTCTAATTACGTGGGATTGGAAGATTCTGGTACGGCACTTCAAATGCGCAGGAACGTAAAAAACTGCAGAGAGTAGTGGACTCAACGCAGTACATCACAGGCACATCTCTCCCCACCGTTGGAAGTATCTACAGGAGGAACTGCCTCAAGAAGGAACATGCCTCTGGGCCATGCCATCTTCTCACAGCTCCCATCGGGCAGGAGGTACAGAAGCCTGAAGTCCCCACACCACCAGGTTCAGGAACAGCGACTTCCCTTCAACCATTTGGTTCTTGAACCAACCGGCACAACCCTGATCACTGCAGTTTAGCAGCACTGGGACCACTTTGATCACTTTGCACTAAAATGGACATTAGTTTTTTGTTCTAATTGTGTTCTTTCTTGTAAAAAATTGTTTATGTTTTTCTAGTCTATGCTGCTTATAAGATGCTGCTGCAAGTTTTGCACTGCCCCTGTGCACACATGTGCATGTGCATATGACAATAAGCTCAACTTTGACTTTTGAGAAAACTAAGAGCAAAAAGTCCAGCTTGACAGAGTACTCTGGGACTCTGGGAATGTTACACCACCTCAGGGTTGTTGTGTTCCAGGTGAGACATAAATGAGACACTATCTACCTGCTTGGATGGACATGAAAAGATCCCTTCTTTGAAAAAGAGCAAAAGACTTCTCCCTGGTGACCAAAACAATATTAATCCCTTATCAACATCTGGTACTCTGGTCATTGTCAGGTTACTCTTTGTAGGAACTTGCTGTGCCCAAACTGGCTGCAGCATTTTCCACAGCAGTGACTATGCTTGGAAATGTGCAGAAGTTGTGTCGGATGCTGGTGAAATGCAAGCCTTTCTCTCCTTCAGCTTTTATTTAACATAATCAAGATAAACTTGTCTCTTCTCATGACCAAAGGATGATTTACGGAGCTCCTTCTGCAAACTCAGGATGATCCAAGGTGCTCCAGAGCCAATGGACCAGCCACCACTGTTACGCAGGCAAACATAGAAGCCAGTTTCATTTTTGCCACAGTTGCAATCTAACCTGAAACTGGCGTGAAATTTACAAATTCACTTCATGGCCAGGGAGGTCAGCTGTTGCTCATTTGAGTTTTTGTTCTCCATAATAGTACAGAAAACCAGTGTGAGAAGATCAAAATAATATTGTAAGGTGACAAACAGGGTAAACCTCCTTCTGGGAATTTTTCTAAAAACCATACGCATTGAGCACCCGGTCACATGTCCACTGGTGTCACCCTTGGATCCTTCTATACTATTCACCTGTAACTCTGCCTCACGTAACCCAGCAGATCACATCTCACCTCTGGTCTGTGAGATCGTGAGTTCAATGTTTTGCCGGGATTTGAAGTCACAACCTGTCCTGGCAGTCCACTGTCAACTTTGAAGGACTCTTTCATCACCAGAAGTGTCGTGTGCAAGGTGCTAAAGAATTACCATCAGACTTTTGTGGAGTACTTCTGATCTCCAAGTTATGAAAAGGATGGAGGGACACTCATGGAAAGGCAGTCGCAGAACAGAGCAGCGCTTGATGTTCAACATGGGTCTGGTCCTCCACTCTACAACTCCAGGTTGATCAGGACAGGTGGACTTCTTCATTCTGGTAAAGAACGCTTGTCCAAAAGAGGTCCTTAAAATCATGGACAGGTTTGATGAGGTAGATGTGGAGAAGGTGTTTCCCCTTGTGGGGAGGTGAGATTTGGACGTCATAAATAAAGGTCACCTGTCACTTTAACTCTCCACTCCCCTCCCACTCTGACCTCTGTACCTTTGGCCTCCCACACTGTTCCAGTGAAGCTCCACGTGAGACTGAAGAACCACACCGCATCTTCTAGCTGGTTGCATTGCACTGAACTTCAACATTGAATTCAACAACTTCAGACGAATTAGAGATTCCAGCTTTTGCACTTCCCATTTCCAGTTTTATTTTTCTGCTAGTTCCAGTTAGTGACTCTGCTCCTCCTACCTACATCTCCTCTGGACCCACCGACTGTTAGACACTAACCCCTTCAGTAGCCTCTTCCGCCCTGCGCTGTAACCACACTGTCCTGTCCTCTGTCCAATCATAGATCTCCCATTCTCTCCACCATCCTATCCCCATGTTTTCTGCAGCTTGTCTCTACCACTTTTATCTCTACTTCTTCCTCAATAAAGTGTTAATCCAATCCTTGTCTACAGACACACCGCCAGATCTGATGTTTGTTTCCAACAATTTCCATTTTATGTCAGATTTCCAACATCTGCAGTATAATTTTTTGGGGTCACTAATAATAATAATAATAGCCAGGGCCAAGGTTTGTCACGGATAATTTCGATGGAAATCATAGAGCAGTCATGGAATATTTACTCAAAATTGACCAAGGGGGAATAAAGACATGGGCAGCAGTAAACACAGACACACACGGATATACACACACGCACACACACACGCACACACATGGATACATACACACACAGACACACATGCACAGATACACACACACAGATACACACACACACATAGATACACACAGATACACACACACATGGATACACACACGCATCCACACAGATACACACACACACACTGACACGCACACAGATACAAGCACACAGACACAGATACACACACACACACATAGATACAAACAGACAGACATATACACAGATACACACACAGAAACACACAGATACAGACACAGATACAGACACACACAGATATAGACAAACACAGACACACACACAGATACACACGCACACACAAATATAGACAAACACACAGACACACAGACTCAGATACAAACACACAAATACACACACACATACATACACACAAACAAACATACACACACACACACACACACAATTGTAACCAGAGCTGTGTAAAGCGTGTGATTATAATTTTCTACATACAGTTCAGTTCATCAACGCCACACCTCTCTCCTGTGTGGACGCCGGCCTCAGTGGGAACAGAAGGCAAAGAATGGGGACTGCACTCACAGTTTCTCGACAGTAAAGCAGTAAGGTAGTTCAGAACATGTAAACATGTTTTGGAGGGCATAGATGTAAGGTGAAAGGGAAAAGATTTAAAGGGGACCTGAGGGGCAACATTTTGGAATGAGCTGCCAGAGGAAGTGGTAGATACGGGTACAGTCACAAAACACTTGGACAGGTCCACGGATAAGAAAGGTTTAAGGGCCAAACGCAAGCAAATGGGATTAGCTCAATTAGACACGTTGGTCAGCATAGACGAGTTGGGCTGAAGGGCCTGTTTCTGTGCTGTATAACTCTCTGACTGTATTTTTCTCAAAAGTCACAGAGAATTCCCAATATCACTGTCAATTTTTCCTTTTTCAAGTTTGAACCATTAGCTCTTTGATGAACCTTCATCTGATAAAAAAGCGGCACATAGTCTGCATGGTAAATACAGCAGCCTCCTTTCCGTCATCAATCTCTGCTCACGAACCAGAGGTCAAGTATCCATCTACCACTCTGCCAGTGCTTACGACACAGGGAGTGAGAGTGGTCAGGAGATTCGTGAGCAGAGAGAAGGGTGGGAATGGGAAGACAGAGGAAGAGGAAGGGAAGGATGGCCATAGAATGTGAGAAAGCAGAAAACAAGGAGGTACTGAAGGAAAATTAACGGATTTTACATCCACTTCAGATAGAACTCCCTCACTAGGCTTAAACATTTGACCTGGTTTTATGCATATCATTTTTTAAAAAAAAACAGTTGGGTTATTTTAATGAGGAACACTTGGTATCATCTGGAACAGAGAGGAATTTTTGGGTCTGGTCCAGTGCATTCAAGCTTCGAATGTTGAAATCCTATCCTGAAATTTGGCCACAATATCTTCACGCAGAAGAAACAAAAAAATCCTTAAGCCTCAATTAATTAATGTCTGCCCCCCAGCCTTCGCCCAAGGAAAACCAGCTGAGATTAGTGTAAAGCCCGTGTGGAAAGGACCAGCATCTCAATACTTTGATAGGGCTGTGGTGGGTATTAATGGAGGAGCAAATGTGCATGGGTGAAGTGATGGGTATTTGGGGAGGAAAAAGGCAGAAGATCAAGGCACAAGCACTGACAGAAAAGCATTACCGAACAGCAAGTGTGGAAACCATGCTGTCATTTGGAGGCTGAGGTGGGAGAGGGGGAAGGATGGGAACAGGACGGGGTGAAGGGTGAAGGGCAAAGGAGGTGAAAAAAGAAAAAGGAGGGGAAACAATGAAAGAGAAAAGGAAGGGTGGGGGAAGGGGAGGGGGAGAGAACAGAGAGGCAACGGATCAGAAGGGAGAGGAGGGACTGAGGGGAAGGGAATGAGGAAGAAAAGGAGGGAATAGAGAATGAAAAAATGGATTTAAAAGAGGGGATAGATTGGAAGTGACTCAATAAATGGGAAGGAATAGAAGAGAGAGGGCATGGGGACGAGGGGAAGGAGACCGAATTGGGAAGAGAGACTAGAAGGGAAAGCAGAAAGGGAGGAGGAGGGAGGTGGTGGGAAGTGGCAGGAGGAACTAAGAGGCAAGGACTGGAGGGACGAAGTGGTAGGAGAGAGGATGAAGGAAAGGTATGTTCCCAGTATCCAGGAATGGAGCTTGCTCAACAGATAAACCAGCACTAAAGGCAGGTAGCATTTCCCAGAGGAAGTGGACAGTTTAACAGTGAGGGTGAAGATTAGAAGGAGCCACTGGAGTTGGGACAGGGAGAAGACAGAGGATGCACACAGAGCTCGTTGATTTTGATTTAAAACCGTGGTCTAGTTTTATAAAAATGGCAGCTGCTTTCCTTTAAGAGGCTTCCAACTTATCACTCCAAGCTCGTGTCACACCTGGTTTACCCTGCCCTCACTCAGAGGCATGAATAAATAATTCATGCACAATTTACTTCAAACTGAAAACCCTTAAAATACAATACCATGTTATTCTGCCGGAGGGAGTGTGAGGAAAACACACACCTCCATCTATCCTGTTAACTTGCTCAGCTCCCTAAAGGTTACAGAATCGTAAAATGGTTACAGCACAGCAGGCCATTCGGTCCATTGTGTCCATGCCAGCCCTCTACTTGAGCAACACACTTGTCCCAGCCCCTGGCCCCTTCGCCACATCCATATATTTAACCAGTTCCCTCTAGAAGGTGACGATAGAACCAGTCTCCGTCACAACCCAGGGCAGTACATTCCAGATTCCAACCACAAAGTTCTTCCTAATGTCACTCTTAATAGCTTTCCCCTTTAGTTTGTATCCGTGACCTTGACCCCTCCACCCACAGGACCACCCACCCACGCTGCCTAGACAATCATCATTCTGACGCTCCAGCTTGCTCCACCATTCTTGAAGATCATGGCTGATCCAACTTTCCTCAACTCTACTTTCCCAGCCTTTCCTCACAGCCCTTGATGCCCCGGCTGATTCAAAATCCATCTCAGCTTTGAATTTGTTCAAGAATTCAGCCTCCACAGCTTACTGCGACAAAGAGTTCCAAATATTTGCAATCCTTTGAAAGAAGAAATTCTTCCTTATCTCAGACTTGCAGGACCATCTGCTTTATCTGAGATTGTGGTCCTGGCCTTTGACACTCCGACAAGGGGGAGCATCCTCCTGTATCTACCCTGTCAATCCTAATAAGAATCTTCGAATATAGAACATAGAACACTCCAGCACAGTACAGGCCCTTCGGCCCACAATGTTGTGCTGACATTTTATCCTGCTCTAAGATCTATCTAACCCTTCCCTCCCACATAGCCCCCTATTTTTCTATCATTCATGTGTCTATCTAAGAGTGTCTTAAATGTCTCTAATATATCTGCCCCCACAACCTCTGCAGGCAGTGCGTTCCACACACCCACCACTCTCTGTGCAAAAAACTTACCCCTGACTTCCCCCTTATACCTTCCTCCAATCACCTTAAAATTATGTCTCCTCGTGTTAGCCATTGTCACCCTGGGATAACGTCTCTGACTGTCCACTCGATCTACGCCTCTCACCATCTTGTACATCTTATCATCCTAGGTTTCACTTCTCATGCCTACAGACCTGTTCAATCCTTTATCCCTGAACTATCTTTCCATTCAGGGGATTCTGAAGGGTCTTGGCAGCGGGGATGTGGAGATGATGTTTCCTCTTGTGGGAGAATCCAGGACTACAAGTCACTGGGTGTCACATGTTGAAGACAAAGATGAGGCAAAATATTTTCCCTCAGAGGGTGATGAGTCTTTGTGTTTATCTTCCTTGAAGGATGGTGAAAGCTGAGTCTACTTTAGAGGCAGATTCTTAATAAGCAAGGCGTTGAATGTTACTGTGGGAAGACGGGAATGTGGTTACAAATCAGGTCAACCATGATCTTGTGAAATGGCAGAACAGACACAAGGAGCCAAGTGTCCCACTCCTGCTCCAAATTCATGTTTGGCTGAGAGGAAGGTGATTCCCCATAAGGCACAGATTAGCCATGACCTGAATAAATGGTGGAACCAGCTCAAGGAGTTGAGTGACATTCGAAGCGGCGGTGCTTTGAAATATTGATAAACAATATTCCAACGCAACTTTAGTCTTTCACTGAGTGCTTGGGTCTTTTTTTTGCAGCGAGTTCTTCAACATAAAGGACATAATTTGTGATATGCCTGTCAGCAAGAACACATCGCAAGCAGAATGTACCTGAGGTAATGCTATACAGGACGACACAGTGTGCAAAAATAGAGGCTGTGCATTGCTGGCTGTTCATTGTAACTGGATGCATTGTTATTCAGCTGCACATCTGCCTTGCCTGGAACCATTTGGCACTGGTGAATGTCTCTTCACGCCTTGACTGGGAGCACCTGGGTTGATCCGCATCCCTGTACATTTTCCGAGTAGAGATGCCAATCAAACAGAGCAGCAAGCAACTAGCTTGACAAGGCTTAGCCAGTTCCAGCTAAAACCAAATTATTTTCCCACATTGTCCTTCTTTGTGACGACGTTAGATTTTTACCTCCAGGAGCAGACTGTGGTCACTACACTTGCCACCACATTATCCGGAGAAATCCTCATTATCAGATCCCACTCACACATTATCCACATTGCTTGTTGACCTGGATTAAGTCCCACCCTGGCAACGCCTCGGTTTTAAAATTCTCATCCTTGTTTTCAGATTCAGATTCCTCAATTACATGCCTCCTGCTTTTGTAACCTCCTAAACCTTGCCAGGATTTCCACACTCCTGCAGTTCTTGCCCCATGTATGTCCTTGCTCCCCCAGCTTCCGTTGCTCCACCATTGGTAACTGTGCTGCCCAGCTCCTGAGCTCTGGACAAAACACCAGGACTCCCTCTTCAAAATAAAGCTGTTGGTCTCCAGCAATCACCCTTCCTCCTGTGGCCTGGTGACTAATACTGTGTGAAAGTTCTGTGAGAAGAAAGCTCACCAGAGCCTCTACTTCCTCAGGAGACTAAAGGAATTGGGTATGTCCCCTTTGATTCTCACCAATTTTTATTGATGCACTGTAGAAAGCCTCCTATCCTGATGCATCACGGCTTGGTACAGCAACTGCTCTGCCCGGGACTGCAAGAAACTCCAGAGAGTTGTAGACACAGCTCAGCACATCACGGAAACCAGCCTCCCCTCCATGAACTCTGTCTACACTTCTTGCTGCCTCGGTAAAGCAGCCACCATAATCAAAGACCCCACCCACCCCGGACATTCTCTCTTCTGCCCCCCTCCCATCGGGCAGTAGATACAAAAGCCTGAAAGCGCGTACCACCAGGCTTAAGGACAGCTTCTATCCTGCTGTTAAAAGATTATTGAACTGTCCCCTAGTACAACAAGATGGACTCTTAGCCTCACAATCTATCTGTTGCCTTGCTCCTTATTTTCTACCTGCACTGCACTTCCTCTGTAACTGTAACACTTTATTCTGCATTATCTTATTGTTTTTCCTTGGGCTACCTCAAAGTACTGATGTGATGAAATGATCTGTATGGATGGCATGCAAAACAAAGTTTTTCACTGTACATTGGTACATGTGACAATAAGAAACCAATTTACCAATTTACTATACTGTGTGTATATGTATATGCAAAACATTATTATTGTCAATGGTGAATGGACCAAGGGTTGGTAAAATGGGCTGACTATTTAGTGACTGATATTGAATGATGTGCTTGCATTCTGAGGTTTGATTTTGTTCCGAGTAGTAAGGATTTGCCTCTTCTTTACTTTTACCCCATACTTGGTCTTCCCAAACCTCTCCTTCCGTTGCCTTTCCTTGTGTCTTACCTATTGTGCTTTTACTTCTGAATAGCAGGTCAGGAGAGTGAAATAAGAGAGTGACAGATGATTGGGTAACTAAGTTCCCATGTGGTTAAGCTCTGCTCTTCATGTTCTTCATTCACAGTCTCCCAAGATCTTGAAGAGTAAGCTTCACCGAGCTTGGAGCAGTTGCCAGTGGCTTGCACAGCTCACGTCATATCGGTGGTGTGTGTGTGTGTGTGTGTGTCCTATTAATTTAAGTGGATACAGTGCTGGTAACTGTCCACATATATTGCCTGAAGCCAATTAGCACTCTCGAATGCTCCAGAATGTTTGAAAGGTTTGAGCAAAGATTTACACCAGAAAATCCACAGTGGACACCAACAAGATTCGAAGGCTGTAACAGCCAACGCAACAAATCAGGGGCTGGTGGTTGGCTGACCTACCCCAGCAAGATAGGAACATAAGAAATAGAAGGAGGTTTAAACCATTCAGCCCTTAGAACCTGCTCCACGTCCAATGTCAACACTGATCTTCCACCTCAGTCTTCCTGCTCCGCCTCCATATCCCTTCATTCCCTAGGGAAATCTATTGGCATCTGCCTTGACCACACTCCATAGCTGAATGTCCACAGAACTCTGGAGTAGAGAATTCAGAAGATTTACATTGTTTTTGGATACATTCACCGATGACTCCACAATGCCCAAATGAAACAACTCGTGCCTGATGCAGCCAGATGTGGACAACATTCAGGTGTGGAGTGACAAGTGACAAGTGACATTCATGTCTCACAGGTGGCAGGCAATGAGTCCCCCATCATCAATATCCTAGGAGTCACCATTCACAAGTCCAGCTGGACCAGCCACATAAATACCCACCAGGGCAGCTCAGCAGCTGGGTATCCTGTGAGTGACTCACCTGCTGACCACCCCAAAGGGACTCCATCTCCAAGGCACGAGTCAGTACTGTGATGGAACACCCACCACTTACCTGGGTAAGTACAGTTCCAACAGCCTCAGAAAGCCTGACACCATCCAGGACATCCCATCCACCACCCTAGGCATCCTCTCCCTTCACCAACGACACACTGTGTGGGCCATATACAAAGCCCGCTGAAGTTATTTGTCCAGGTGATCCGGACAGCACCTCCCAAAACCACCACCTTTCCTACCAATTAACTTAAATCAAAGTCCCTCATACTTAACGACCCCTCTGCTAATGAAAAGAGGTCCTTCCTGTCTACCTTGTCTGAGCGTTTCATAACTTTGCACACTTCAATGAAATCTCCCCTCAGTGTTTGAACACAAGCAACTTCAGTGTGGACAGTTTACCTTCTCCTATACTGGCAATATCCTGATAAATCTCTTCTGCACTCTGCCTTCTGCAATATCCTTCCTGTACTGTGACTAGCAGAGCTGTACGTGACACTAGCGGTGGGCTAACTGGTGTTCTATGCAGTTTTAGTGTGACTTTCTTGCTCTTGTGTGCTGTGCCTTGACCAATAAAAACAAGTTTCCTGTCTGCCTTCTTAAACACCTCACCTACCCATCCAGGGGTTTGTGAACATGCGTTCCAAGTCAGAGTCCGACAGCACAGAAACAGCCCTTTAGCCCAACAAGCAATACACACGAAATGCTGGAGAAACTCAACAGGTTGTGCTGTGTGTGTTGCTCCAGATTTCCAGCATCTGCAGAATCTCTTGTGTCTCTGTAGCCCAATGAGTCTGCACCAAACATAAAGCATTCATCTACACCAATCCCTTAATCCTGTCACATCCCCATTAACTCCTCCCCCCCCCCCCCCAAATCCAAGTTCTCCTGTGACCCACCTACACATCCACACACCAGGGGAATTTACAGCAGCCAATCAACTTACCAACCTGCACATCTCTGGGATGTGGGAGGAAGGTGGAGCACCCAGTAAACACCCATGTGATCACAGAGAGAGTGTGAAAACTCCACACAGTCAGCATCAGAGATCAGTATTGAACTCAGGCCACTGGAGATGTGAGGCAGCAGTGCTAACCACTGTGATGCCAATCTCTCTGTTGCCCTACACTTGACTACAGCTATTGATCCATTTATGATTCAGCAAACATTTCATTTCACAACATTACATAAATCGAAAAGGCTGGAGATCGGTCTGGTGCATTCTTCATTACAATGAAAAATAGCTTCATAACTTGAAGACGTGCTCTACAGAGTCAATGGTGTTATAATGAAAACTAACCGAGGAATACCTATTTTTCAATCATTCTTGTGTATGTGCTTAAGGCAGGGCCAGCTTTACTCCCAAAAGGGTCTTTGTAAACTGGGATTCATTCTATTGATCAAATTGATGATCAGTCAGTGAACTTTCATTGACCTTAGCTTTGGATAGCTGCATACTTCCAGAAATGTACCTTTGTCAACTAAGTCAGCAGTATCAGGATCCTTGCTTCAACATCACTGCTGATCAGTTGGAACTGGCGTTCTCTCCTTCCTCTTTGCCTCTAGTCACCCTACAAGCAGTCTAACACCAGCTGTAACACAGTAAGATGCAGAGTCCCTCCTGCCTCAATGCTGTGAACCTCTCAAAGGTGTCATTTTCTGGTACCACTTCCTCTGACATTTGCCAGTGCTTTGTAAACTCGACCCCAGAAGATGCCTCTGAATCATAGACCAGTTCCCACTTCCTTTATGAATGAGCTGTCAGCTGTCAGCTCCAGCACCCAGCCAACCCACCTCCGCCTCGCAGTGTCAACATTTGATTGGCATCATCTCTGTGGTCTCAGCCGTGGGTGTACTAATGGCGATAATAACAACCTCCTTGCCTGTGGCTTTGGGTGTGAGGCACTGATTATATCATAGGAATTAGGGGCAGGAGTAGGTCATCTGGCCCATTAAGGTCATGGCTGATCTTCTACCTGCGCCATTTTCCTGCACTTACCGTGTATCCTTCGATGCCCTCCTATCTCCATCCTGCTCCCCACCTTCCACCAGAAACTTTCATTATTTTAAAGAATTATATTTGGCTACCCATCAGCCTTCTTTTCTCAAGAGAAAGATGATCCAAATACACCAGGCAGTTTGCGCACAGCAAGCTCCCACAAGTGCCAAAGAAGTATCATCCACACCATTTTCTTCATAGTTAAATATTAGTCCAAAGACACCAAGGAAAACTCCCAATGGAATAACATTGGACCTTTTTGTCAAAGATCGACTTGACAAAGATTATGAAATGTCGGCCTTGATATTTATTCTAAATCTAATTTATTCTAATCCCTCCTGCTACTGAAACCAGTTACTTTGTAAAAGAGGTTGGTATAGGTGTGCAACCAATTGCACCTGTTGCTTGTGGACTAACTCCTCCAAGCAAACTGTGAATCTTTGCTGGCATTGACTTCCAGAGAGGCTGAGGACATAGGTACACAGAACTATACAACCCAGAAACAGGCCCTTCAGCCCAACTCTTCCATGCCAACCAAGTTGCTTAACTGAGCTAGTCTCATTTGCCTGCATTTGGCCCATGTCCCTCTAAACCTTCCTATCCAAGAACCTGTCCAAATGTCTTTTAAATGTTGTTAATGTACCTGCCTCACCCTCTTCCTCTGGCAGCTCGCTCCATATACCCACCACCCTCTGGGTGAAGAAGTTGCCCCTCAGGTTCCTTTTAAATCTTTCCCCTCCCACTTTAAACCTATGCTCTCTAGTTTTGGACTCCCCTACCCTGGGGGAAAGACTGGGCTATTCACTTTATCAATGCCTCTCATGATTTTATAAACTTCTATAAGGTCATCCCTCAGCCTCCAATGCTCCAGGAGCACAGTGAAGAACACAATAACCACAATCACATAAAATGCACACCAACAGAACAGGCCAACTGATTTATAACAAGATTATCACTGCAACATAGCCACTTCCAACTGGTCTCCAGCTCACCCCTTTGACATAACAGAATATCAGAGAGGTTTTGCCTTAGTTTATTTATTCATCCTCCCCTCCATTGACTCTGTCTATACCTTCCACTGCTTTCAGAAAGCAGCCAACATAATCAAGGACCCCTCTCACCCGGGTCATTCTCTCTTCTCTCCCCAGCACAAAGCACCAGACTCTAGGACAGTTTCTATCCCACTGTTACCAGACTCTTGAATGGACTTCTCATACTCTAAAGATGAACTCTTGAACTCTCAATCTACCTCATTGTGGTCCTTGCACTGTATTTGTCTCCCTGCACTGCACTTTCTCTGTAACTGTAACACTATATTCTGTACTCTTCCTTTTTACTACCTCGATGTACTTAAGTTTGGAATGATCTGTCCGGATGGCACACAAACAAAGGCGTTTCACTGTATCTCGGTACATGGGACAATAATAAACCAGTTCCAATACCATGTGGGCATCGTTGGCAATGCAAGCATTTATTGTACATCCCTAACTGCTGGTCTGAGGGAGATCCAGTTCATATCTTTGGATCAGTCGTCCTGACCTCTACCCAGTGACTTAAACACTGCACATCCCTGCCCCTATTTAACAGCACAGAAGGAGGCCCTTTGGCCCAACATGTCCATGCCAGCCAAAAGTGGGCAGTTCCCAGCTCTCAGTCCGTGGCTCTGTTTCCTGAAGTGTTGATCCAGGCACTTTATAAATGCAATGAAGATTCTGTGATGAAGGAATATGATTCTAGTCCATTCTCCCTCTCAGCTCTGCTGTGCAGTCACTCCTGCATTCCATGATCCCATTGCTAGCTGGCTGAAGATTTTCCTCCTGAACTATTCCTTGCGATAATTGGGACTTATTTCGGATCCACGTTCTGAATTTGGATATCCCACATTGTTTTTCTATTCATTCAGGAGACGTGGACTTTGCAGGATGAGCCCGTTGATAAGTGCTCATCCCATTGATAATCCTCATTCCAGCATCACTTGTAAATGGAAATATCTTCCTTCTCCGGGGTACTTGGTGAACTAAGTTCTAAGTTCTAGGAGCTAAGTTCATCAAGTACTTAGTTCACCAAACTAAGTTTTTAGCGAATGGCAAATTGTCAGTTCAGATGGCTAACAAAACAGAGCTGATCTGATTGTGTTGGTGGAATTATTTGATGCTTGCATATAGCCAGCACTGTGGTGCAGTGAGTAGTGCTGCTTCCTCACAGCTCCAGCGATCCGGGTTCAATCCTGACCTCCGGTGCTGTCTGTGTGGAGTTTGCACATTCTCCCAGTGACTGCATGGGTTTCCTCCAGGTGTTCCGGTTTCCTCCCACATCCCAAAGATGCGCAGGTTGATAGTTTAATTGGTCGCTCTAAGCTGTCTCTAGTGTGTGGGTGAGTGGTAGAATATGGGGGGGGGGGGGGGGAAGTTGATAGGAATGTGGAGATAATAAATTGGGATTAGTGTAGAGTCATAGAGTCATGCATCACAGAAACAGGCCCTTCAGCTCAACTGGTCCATTCTGACCAAGATGCCCATCTAAGCTAGTCCCATATGGCTGCATTTGACCCATATCCTTCTAAACCCTTCCTATCCATGACCTGTCCAAATGTCTTTTAAATGTTGTTATTGTACCTGCCTCAACCACTTCCTCTGGAAGCTCGTTCCATATACTTGACCACCTTCTGGGTGAAAAATGTGCCCCTCTGGCTCCTACTAAATCTCTCCCCTCTCACCTTAAACCTATGCCCTTAGTTCTTGATTCCCCAACCCTGGGAAAAGACTGTGTGCATTCACCTGATATATGTCCTTCAAATTGGTAGTTAATGGTTGGCACAGACGCCATGGACAGAAGATCCTGTTCCCATACTGCATGTCTCTATTAATTGCTGAATTTTCAATTGTTCATGGTGTAGTTAAGTTGGAAAATATCATATCTTTTACTAAATTTTTATCCCTGAAATCAAAGATACTTTAACATACAATGTTCCTGTATTTTCTCATTATAGTCTAATACAAGTCCAACGAACCAAACCACTTCCCACTCACTCCCACAGTGCAGAATTCCAATGAACCAAACCATTTCCCATTGACTCCCACAGTGCAGAATTCCAATGATCCAAACTACTTCCCAGTAATTCCCAGCCCCCACAGAGTTTGAGTGGCTTAAACCCATTTCCAGTTACTTACACTTCTACAGAATTCCAGTCGGCCCAGCCCTAACGACAAGAACTATTTGCTGAAAGCATATTTTTTGCAAGTGGCTTTATCTCTGTTGCTCGCAGGGTTTGAGTTCAATATTTGCAAACACTTCTAAACTTTCCCTGCTAGCAAGCCACATGCTATCTTATTGCTGTACAACTCATGATACTTTCCAAGAAGTTACGATGGCAACAGTCATGGGAAGGTATTGCTCACTTATTTTTCTTTTTAGAGCACAGAACAGTACAGCACAGGAACAGGCCCTTCGGCCCACCATGTCTGTGCCAACCACAATGCCAAATTAAACTGATCTCTTCTGCCTGCACATGATCCATATCCCTCCATTCCCGGCATATTCATGTGTCTGTCTAAAAGCCTCTTAAACTCCACTGCTTGCACCCCACCCTTGGCAGCCCATGTCATGCACCTACTACTGTCTGTACAAAAAAACTTGGCCCACACATCCCCTTTAAATTTTTTCCCTCTTCCTTTGCATTTATGCTGCATTGTGCATCCACTCCCAAAACAGTCTGATATTTTCACGTCACATTCCCCTCCCTCCACCTTTTTCTCCATTAGTACACCTGAGGAAATAGTTTCTCCCTTTCTTTCTATTAGCAAGGTTTGTCCATCGTGCCTTCTTCAAGGGAACACCCTTGTTGACTGGGCGACGCACACAAAATAACCCCTTGTCCGAGAAGCAGAAGGTTCTCCTGACACGTTCTCCATTTTCAGGAAAGAACCTGGACAGGCTTGAAGGGGAAGACGGTGTCCTTCAAGAGAACCAGCCCCAAACAAAGGAAGTAGATTTGAAAAGGGAGGTTTATAAGAGCAGAGTCCAGCCTGACATTAATTCATGCAGTAGCGAAACAGTATGTTCCAGAAGTGTACAAAATCATG
This sequence comes from Pristis pectinata, assembly GCF_009764475.1. NCBI lineage: Eukaryota > Metazoa > Chordata > Chondrichthyes > Rhinopristiformes > Pristidae > Pristis > Pristis pectinata. The sequence goes on along the minus strand of NC_067435.1, from coordinate 1,708,840 downwards.
ACAGGTTCAGGCAGGGGAAATGGAGGGAAGTTATTTACTTTCTGGATGGTTCAGGGAGAAGGAGGGGCACAGGTTTAAAATTTGAGGGATAAAGGTACAATGTCAGGAAAAATGTTTTTTACTCAGCGGATCTGATACTGACTGGCTGTGGGGGCAGTGGACACAGTCAAACAGAACCTTCAATGAGGAATTGGATGGGTACTGAAGAGAGAATGATTCACAGGGGTGGGGGCGAAGAGGTGGGGAATGGGTCTGACAGGATTACTCCAAAAGGAATTAGCTTCTTAACAGTTCCATGATCCTCCTGATTTTTATTTCCATGACAGTGACTCAGGAGAGAAATAAAGCATTGTCCCTGTCACCTGCGTTACACCGTCACTCCCCTCTGGTGTACACCAAGAATAAAATGGTGTCACGGTCCTTTCCCCTCCCTGCCACACTGGCATTCAGCGCACTTCCCCTTTTGTTTTCACATGTAGGAAGCAGAGAATTTCAACCTTCACCAGAGGGAAACTCTCAGCAGAGAAAAAAAAGTCAGGGCCCAGGCAAACGACATTGAGCGAGCGTAACTAAACTCCAGCAGGACACTGACCCAGTGCCAGCCACAAAATCTCCCACCCGCCCTGTGCCAACAATAATAAAAATGGCATTCGTTAAAGCTCTTAGTAACCAAGCTGCCTGTGCAGAATGCAGGGTCTTTCCAGAAAGCACGGAGACTTGACATGGGGAAGGGAGGGAAGGGTTGTGGGGGGGAGTGTTGTTGAGAGAGGGGAGGGGGTAGCGATGGTTTAAGAGAACTTGCATTGTCTCTTTCTCGCTCGGTGTGGGACCATTAGTCACAGAAGTGTAACGGCTCCTGACTGCTGTTATGGCAACCATGCTCGGTAATATTAAAGATGGTGGCACAGGGCCTGAAGACCTCCTGTGATGATTCCAAGGCCCTGACAACAAGATCTCGCCCCATCCACCCTTCATTCCGACAGTCAGCAGACACTCCCTCTAGGAACATCCTTACTCTGGAATTATTCAGTGAACAGGCAGCCTGCAATAGTTCACTGGACACATCCAACTCCAGTGTTACCTGTTTACATAATGCAGAAAGGTTGAAGGCCAAGATAGTCCTTCTGCAGGATGTTTCCAATCTAAAATACTAAGCATTCTTCACCAGCGCCTCTAACTATGTCCATCTCGATGCAAGGATGGGGCATTAGTCTCAGAAGGGGATGACCATTTCAGATGGCACTGAGGAGGAATTCCATCTCTGAGGGTTCTGGCTCTTTGGAATTCTCTACCTGGGAGAGCTGTGGTGGTGGAGATGTTGAGTACGTTCAAGGTGGAGATTGGTAGGCATTTGAACTACAAGGGAGCCAAGGAGTAAAGGGAGGAAGGTGTGAAAGGGGTATTGAGGCCAAGATTGGATCAGCCATGATCTTGTTGAATGGCAGAACCAGGTCAAGGGGCCAAACAGCCTACTCATGCTCTGGTTCGTATGCTCAGTTTCAATTAAAACTCCTACCAGACGCATAGAAAAAATAAAATCTAGGAGCAGGAACAGAGCGTTCACCCCATCATACCTGCTCCAACGATACCTGCTGACCTTTTCCCTCAACACCCTGCACTTCCCTGCACTGACCCGTTATCCTTTGATTCCCTTAATATCTAAAATTCCATTGCACTCCGTCTTGACTATACTCCACAGCCTCCTGGGTAGAGACTTCCAAAGTTTCACTGCCCTCTGGGTGAAGATATTTCCTCTCGTCTAATCTACCGATCTTGATTTCAAATTTTCCAGTCGACTTCTCCATCGCCGCTGGCCTCGGCAAGTCTCCAGGCAGAAACGTTCCAGGTTTCCACTAACCTCTGTGTAACACAGTACTTCCTGACATCCACTCTGGAGATCACAAGATCTCCTCGTGGAGAATGTCCCCGAGCCATATCCCAGTGAACCGTAAGCTTCAGGGAAAGTACACTTCAGGCATAGTTCAATCCGACCTAGGTTGGTAGGAAGACTTCCCTCTCTATGAGGGCCATATCAGGAATGAAGAAACATTACGTTGACCGGGTGAAATACTGGGATAAATGCTTAAAAACACACAGCAGAGGCAATAATTTGCCATTTAAGGAGGCTTTGGAGAGGGTTCAGAAGAGGTTTACCAGGATGCTGCCTGGATTAGAAGGGCACGTGCTATAAGGAGAAGTTAGACAGACTTGGGTTATTTTCCTTGGAGTGGCAGAGGCTGAGGGGAGGCTTAATAGAAGATTATAAGGTTATGAGAGGCACAGATAGACTGCCAATATCTTTTCCTCAGGGTCAAAATGTCTAATACTAAGGCACTTAAGATGAGAGGGGTAAATACAAAGGAGATGTGTGGGGCAAGTTTTTTACACAGAGAGCGGTGGGTGCCTGGAATGCGCTGCCAGGGGTGGTGGTGGAGGCAGATACAATCAAGGTGTTTAAGAGGCTCTTGGATGGGCACATGAATATGCAGGGAATGGAGGGATATAGACCATGTGCAGGCAGAAGGGATTAGTTTAATCGGGCGCCAATAGCTTAATTCGCTTGGCACAACATGGTGGGCCAAAGGGCCTGTTCCTGTCTGTGCTGTTCGATGTTCTATGTTCTATGTTTAGTTCATTTAAGTCCTATTATATGAGGCATCAACTGCATTTCAATGCTTGTGTGGTTGGGAAAACATTATGACTAGCACTAACGTCACAAATAACATATTGGGTTGTTTTCATAAGGAAGTTGCTGAGGTATTCTGCCCTGACCCTGACTCAACACAGCACTGACGTTGCTGCAACTCACCTCACTGATTGCAGCTGATTCGGATCATCCAGAATATTCTGGACAATCACATATTTTACAATCCATTTTACTCCGTCAAAACAAAGAGGCACTGTTGAGTACTTGTTAACTGAACAAATTCTTTGTTTCAAAGGAGGTCATATTCAGCAGATGACAAACTAGACAGGGTTTGAAGATGAAACATTGAACCAATCAAAACGTCAGTAAATTGTGTACCAAATACCTCACCTCACAGGGGAAGGCCACTGGAATTCCTTCCAAGGCAATCAATGGTTGTAAGGCTTTTAAGTGAAATCCAATCACTTTGGAACTAACTTCCTCTGTGTGTATGAATTAAAAATAATTCCAATTGCTTCTACTTAGGCATTCCCTTAGGATCACTGTGTCCACTCCAGATCTGTGAGTTCTGAAGGTAGCTGAAGAGTCTGACTGGGGATGCCAGGTCTCTACCACAAGTGGGGAAGTGGTGATTGGTAGGGCAGGAGAGTGGGTAGTTTGGGACCCCGTGCACCCAATTGTTCTTGGCCTCCACATGCTCCCGTTGTAGGGATCTGAGGTGGTCAGGACCTTCCTGGACACTGACATTCTGAGTGGTCTTTAGCCAGGGATTCCTGTCAGTTGCTGAGGATGCTTCATCTTTTCAAGGAGACTTGGCAACCGTCCTTCTGTCCTGCTGGTCATCTCCATCCATGACAGAGTTTGGGGCAGAGTGCCTGTTTTGGGGCTCTGGTGTCAGATGTGAGAATGATATGTCTGTCCAAAGATGCTGAGTGTAAATCGAGTCTCAACACTGGGAGAGGACACTGAAGTTTGTTCATTTATCCTGCCAGTGATCCTATCTGGGTGCATCATGGCTTGGTACAGCAAATGCTCTGCCCGGGACCGCAAGAAACTGCAGACAATTGTGGACACAGCTCAGCACATCACGGAAACCAGCCTCCCCTCCATGTCTACAATTCTCGCTGCTTCGGTAAAGCAGCCAACATAATCAAAGACCCCACCCACCCCGGACATTCTCTCTTCTCCCATCTCCCATTGGGCAGAAGATATAAAAGCCTGAAAGCACGTACCACCAGGCTCAAGGACAGCTTCTATCCTGCTGTTATAAGACTATTGAACAGTACCCTAGTACAATTGACCTCACAATCTACCTCGTTATGACCTTGCACCTTATTGTCTATCTGCACTGCACTTTCTCTGTAACTGTGAAACTTCACTCTGCATTCTGTATTGTTCTACCTCAATGCACTGTGTAATGAATTAATCTGTATGAACAGTATGCAAGACAAGTTTGTCACTGTACCTCAGTACATATGATGATAATACACCAATTCCATTTCCAATGGATTTGGAGACTTTTGCAGCGACGACTTTTGCAGTATCTCCCTGGGGCTTCAGGTTCCGATTGTAAATTGTCCAACGCGTAGAGGGCAGGAATCATTACTACTCCATAGACCGTGAGCTTAGTGCTAGGTTTAAGGTCTTGGTCCTCAGAACTCTTTTCCTCAGATGCCCGAAGACCGTGCTGGCTCACTGGAGGCGGTGGTGAAGTTAGTCATCTGTCTCCACCTTCGCTCAGAGGAGATTCCCTGCCTTGGAAAGTGATCCCTGTCTTCTAGGGTCTCACTGTGGGTCTTTCGAGTCATTGGGCAGCATTGTGCAGTTGGGACAGGTTGGTAGAGGACCTTGATCTTCTGTTGTATGGTGTAAGGCCCATTGTGTCATATGCTTCATTGAATGCATCAAGAGCTTGGCCTCCCACTACACACGAGCATTTTCTGCTTCCTGTAAATCAATGACAGAAGCCGCAGTGATCTTGGTTCTGGAATGGGGACAGTCCAGCTTCAACAGTCCCTTGTTCACCCTGTGAACCTATCCAGGAAGCTTGGTAGAGGTGAGGTGCAGCGAGGGGTGGTAGAGAGGATCAGGGAAAGGACATGGTCTGTACATGATGACCCTGTAGTTCAGGATCACACCGTGCACGTCATCTGCAGCAGACAAGGATGTACCAGATTTCTGCGGAGAGATAGATTTGAAAAGGAGTCTCCATATTCCCGCCAGGTTAATGGAGTTGACCTTTGTGAGGTCAGGAAGAACAGGTACAGTGGCTGCTGCAGCTCGACATTTCCTTGTAGTTGTTGCATGCTGAAGATCACATTCATTGCAGCTGTTGACTGGGGAAACTGGAGCAACTCTTCAGCCATCAGCGAGGGGTAGCTCAGGCACATCCTTGTGATGATTCCCCTGCAGCAGAGAGCAGGAAGACCCCCAGTGGAGTGCTGACATTTGCAGAACTTACCGAGGATGAACCCCCAGTTGTTCGTAATCCACTTTACTTGAGGAAAGCCCAGGACTGCCTCTCTTCGTACTTTCCTCTTTGATTCCCCTTACCCCTGAGTCAGAAGGCCCCACTCCAAAGACATGAGCTCAGTGACCTAGGCTGGCCCTTCAGTGCAGCACTGGGAGAGTGCGGCACTAGGACAGTGCGGCACTGGAAGAGCGCAGCGCTAGGAGAGTGCAGTACTGTCTATTTGAAGTGAGATCTTCAGCCAAGATCCAAACTACCCTCACAGGTTGGTGTGACAGACCCCACAACTCTACTTCAATGGATGCAGAGAGATTCTCCCCAGGTCCCGGACAATTTTTACACTGCAACTAAATTCATGAAAACACGTTACCCAGCTGCTCTCATGTGGCTGCTTGTGGAAGCTTGCTTGTAGGTGTTTCCTACATTACAACAGTGAACGCACTTTGAAAATCCTTCATTAACACTGAAGAGCTTTGGGCCATTGTGAAGATACATGGTGCCACAGCTGGTAGAGCCCCACGTCTCATCCCCAGTGACCCAGGTTCAATCCTGACCTCCAGTGCTGTCTGTGTGGAGCTTGCATGTTCTCCCTGGTCAGTTTCCTCAGGTCCTCAGGGTGCTCCTGTTCCTTCCCACATCCCAATCACATGCAGGTCAGTAGGTTAATTCGCCACTGTAAATTGCCCCCAGTGTGTAGATGGGTGGTTTCATCGGGGGGGGGGAGTTGACGGGAATGTGGGGAGAATCAAATGGGATCAGTGGTTGGTGATTGGTGCAGGTTCAGTGGGCCGAAGGGTCCGTTTCCATGCTGTACGACTCTGGAAGTTATGGAAATAGAAATCTTCCCTTTGCCCTTTTTTTCTCATTTCTTCTTCCTCTCCTTCACCGTCCCTGCCCATTGCTGGGTTTTCTCTCAATACTCAGTCCTCTCCTCATCAGTCATCGTGGATTGATACAACACCCATTGCCCCTTCTTTGAAAGAGCTCCAATTAGTCCCTCTCTCATTGGACAGAGCCTTGAAAGCGTCGCCAATATTATCCAATACCCTTTTGAAAATTCCTATTGAATCCGCTTCCACCGCTCTTTCCAGCAGCACATTCCAGATCAAACATCTCACTGTGTTAAACGATCTCTTCATTCCCCTATGGTTCCTTTGCCAGTTATGTTCACAGCTGTGTCCTCTGGTTCTCCTGTCTGAAAAAGCAGTTTCTCCTTATATGGTGATCAAATCCCCTTCTTCATTTCAATGCCTTTATTCTATCTCCCCTTGAATTTCACTGAGGAAACTTCTACATTCTCTACTCTGATCTCATGCTTCTGAGTGATGTACAACCTCCCTTCTCATGCCACTTGATAAAAGCTGTGATCTCTGTTATTTCATTGGAAGTCCACGACTCTGGGTGATAACATGCATGACTGGGTGGTGACAAAGATGTTTGGCATGTTTGGCACTAGTCAGGGCATTGAGTAGAGGAGATGGGACATTACGTTATGGTGGTACAAGACGTTGGTGAGGCCACACTTGGAGTATTGTGTACAGTTTTGGTTACCCTGTTATAGGAAAGATGTTATTAGGCTGGTATGAGTGCAAAGAAAATTTACAAGAATGTTGCCAGGACTTGAGAGCCTGAGTCATAGGGAGAGGTAGGACAGGCTAGGACTTTATTCCATGAGGAGTATAGATAGGGTGAATGCACACGGTCTTTTCACCAGGGAAAGGGAACCAAAAACTAGAGGGCATAGGTTTAAGGTGAGAGGGAAAAGATTTAAAAGGAACCTGAGGCACAGCTTCTTCACCCAATGGGTGGTGGGTATATGGAACAAGCTGCCAGAGGAAGTGGGTGAGGCAAGTACAGGAGCAATACTTAAAAGACAGGTACATGGATAGGAAAGAGTCATAAAGTTGTACAAAGGTTTGGAAGAATATGGGAAGATGAAATCACACAATCTGGTGCATTCATTGCACAGCGCATACAATGTAGCCCATCAACACCTCCTCCCACCCCCTCTCCTCACCACCTCCTTCCTCCCTCCCACCCTTCTTCATCTCCCCTGCTCAAATTTTCCTTCGATTTATTTCTCCCTTTTGTGTTCATTAGGCTTCCCACGTCACTGTGTGAATCCTGCAGTCTAGACATAGTCCATTCCATGTGTTGTAATGGACTCATTCCATTTTTTGTGGCAAACCCTGCCAGCTTGGTGGTTGACACAGGATGTGTTGTGAGCGGGTGTGAGCTGGGAGCACATGGTTGAGCAAGGTGGTGTAATGAACAGCATGCACAATGTATTTTGAGCAATTTTTTTAACAGAAGGGTGTCCTTTCTTCATTCCAAACACCTTTTTGCTTGGCAGGCTTTATTACTTCAATATTCATCCAAGTGAGTTTTTTATACATACCAATTATACTTGACCAACTTTCTTTCTACCCTCCGTGTCCCACTGTTTGCTGGATGTAGGTTAGTCTCATAAGGGTGGCTGCCCTCCACTGGGGTCAATGACCATGGCTCTTTGGAAGACCATTTAACCACACAGCAGCCAACCTCACGCCTTTCCTATCCAGTGTCCACATGTGGATACTTATCAGCGGAGGTGGCTGCTTATTGGAAACATTGCAATGCTGGCTGCTCTGTCCTTCCTCAATCCAGGGTCACCCAATCAATTCAGTGTGGGAGCCTTTGAGTATAAATGGATGAGTTCCCCATTGTCACAGAGTCAGAGAGAGATGCAGCAAAGAAACAGGTCCTTTGGCCCACTTACTCCACACCAACTATCAACCACCCGTTTACACCAAGCCTACATTAACCCCATTTTTTATTTTCTCCACATTCCCAACAACTTCCCCCAGATTCTACCACCTACCTACACATTAGGGGCAATTGACAGTGGCCTTATAACTAGGCACTTTCACCAATGCAATGCAGTGGTTTTAGAAGGCAGTTCACCACCACCGACTCGGGATGGGCAATGAATGCTGGTCTTGCCAGCAACGTCCTCATCCTGCAAACGGCACCCTCATTGATGGCCTCTGCCACTGAGCAGCAATCAGCTCCACAGACAAGACAACAGCAGAGACTCTGAGGGCTGCTTGCAAACTGCTCTAGGTTGCAGAAGTATTATTAGATGTTGGATAAAGCTGGGGTGATCCAAACTTCAGCATCTGGTTGGCGCTCAGTCAACAAAGTATAAAATTACCCTGTGAAGGAACACAAGCGCTTTCCTAAACTGGAGAATATGAGAAACAGCTTCATGTGAAAATAAGTATGTGTTAGAGAACTGGCAATTAGCACTCCTTAACCATGGATGAAATTAAAGTGTAAGGCATTAAGCACTGGTCATACATTGAGAACCCAAACTGGTTCGAAACAGGAACCACTTACTTCACTGGGTATTCCATTAGAAAAGATAGACTGTTTGATGATTATTCTTAATTTCCATAATAAAACTTCATTGTGATACAAAATACATAATTCTACATTTCATGTACTGAAGCCAAGATTGTGGTGTTTTTCATGGAACCTAACCCTTCACCTTGATCACTGGAACCCACACCATCAACCTAATCAGGTATTTTTCTCTACAGGTACAAAAACAGCTCGCTCTACTCAACAGGTGCCAGCTGACTTAAGAAGTGTCAAGGTGTTGGTGAGACCACAACTGGGGCACTGTGTACGGTTATGGTCCTGCTATTTAAGGAAGGGCATATTTGAACTGAAAGCAATTCAAAGAAGATTGATGAGGTTGATTTTGGAAAGAAGGGCTGAGTAGGTTGAGCTTGGAGCTGGGAAGAATGGGGGTGATCTTATCAGAACATTGACAGAGTAGGTGTGAGAGGATGGTTCTTCTGATGGATGGATTGAGAAGGAAGGGAGACACCTTCAGAATCAGGGATGCCCATCTCAGGTGGAAATCGTTCTTCTCTCAGAGGGTTGTGAATCTTTGGAATTTTATGCCTCAGGTTGAATTATTGAATACATTCACAGCTGACGTGGATGGAGTTTTGTCCTATGGCTTGTAAAAGACTGACTCAGAAGTAGAGATCAGACCATGAACAGGACAGGCTTGAAGGGCTGAATGGCCTGCTCTCAGTTTCTTACATCCTCATGTTGTCACGGGTCACTCTGCATCAGAAGGTTGTGGATTTGAGCCCCACTCCGTGCCTGAGTACTTCACTTTGACCCTCGTTCCAGCACAGTACAAATCCCAAAGACCTGCAGGCTGGTTGGTTAATTGGCCATCATAATTTACCCCGAGCATGTACGGGAGTGGTAGAACCTAGGAGGATTGGACGGGAATGTGGGGAGAATAGGTTCCAGGGAAAATTAGTGGGAGAATGGGATTGGTCGGTGAACCGGCTTCAACTCGATAGACTGAATGGCCTCATATGTTGTGAGGAAATGGGGATACATGGGATTTTGAAATAGTAAAACTGAGACTAAATCAAGGTCCTCTGGAACTCCTCAAGGAGAGCAGCAAGTCCTCAACCAATACCAAGCAGATGAACCAATCTGTGGCTGTGAATATACAGTCTTGATTACAGGCAAACCATTAGTCACTACAGAGGTAATATGCCCTGAGTTCTCAGAGACTGCACATTAATGCAATCTTTGCGTCTTCCAACTATTGCAACTTGACTTGCCAAAATCTTGCTTTGAATTCTTCCCAATTAACTTCAGGATGAAGAAGAGCTTTCTTCAGTCAAAGGTGCATTTCTCGTAGGACTAAAGGTTTGGTTGTGGGCTGGGGTGGGGTGGAGTCATTTCCTTAATAAGTGTCAAGGCAATGGTGAGGGCTTGCTTGGAGAGCAGGTCAAAGAACCAACAATTCGATCATTTTCCCCCCTCTCAGCCACAACTCTACGTCTGCCATTGCTTAATCTATCCCTTCATTACACAGTTCCAAGCCTTTGACTAGCCACGATGATTGTCCTTCATATAAGGTTTACCCTCCTGACATCATTCCCTACTCCGATATGGAGGGACATTCCAACTACTGAGGTCTAAAAATGTAACCTAATCCTGTTATCCAGAAAAGGATCTCCTTCACAATCCATGGGACTGGCCAAGCAGGAGGTGGCTCCCCTTCTGCCTCCACAAAGTTAGAACAGTCTAGTCTTGAGAACTTACCATACTGAACTGAGCATAGAAATGCGAGCATGGATTAAACTCGGGGGAAATTTAACTTGTCTTTTCAAACCCACAATGAAAATGAGTTGAGACATGATAGAATAGGAGCAAATGCAGCAGCTAATTCATGCATGAAAGGACAGTGAGGCATTTCTTGGGGCAGTGCTTGATGGATAGATATTGGCTGGGATACCATTCTTCTTCCCAAAGTGCATTGGGGTCTTTCGTAGCCACCTCACCAGACAGGTGAGGAGCTAATGGAGACATGATCCGGTGTTGCAACCCAAATCCTCTTGCCCTCACAGACGCTGTTCGTCCCGCTGAGTTCCTCCAGCAGTTTGATTTCAGGTGAGGACCTAGTCTGACATTCCATCCAAAAAAAAAGCTGCACTTCTAATGATACAGTTTTCCTCAGGATTCAGTGGACTCTGGAGATTTGAAACCAGGGCCTCTGACCCTGGAGCAAGACCACCAAATGAGTCAAACTAAAAAGAACAATGAGGTGAATTAGCCTCAGGGCTCTTGGGATAGTGTAGCATTGGCCAAAAACATCCATCTCAATTGGGAAACCTAAACATTGGGTCATAGAATTACAAGAACCTAAAAAAAGTTTCTTCAAAATAAATTAGTGGAAAGTCTTATTGAGACAAGGCGATTTTGCCTGACAGTGTCATTTCCTTTTCAGGAAGAACATAAGCAGACATTTAGCACTGAGACACAATTTCCCATAATGGAAATAATTGAGGGTATTCCTCAGGAATACACATTTCTGACCTAACATTGATTACTAAGAAGATGTTTGTACAGCGAATGCTCCCTTGAGACCATTTTGATAGCAGGAGCTGGATGCAGGCCACTGGTCTTGTTGGGCGAGAGTCAAGCAACAGTGGGAAGGAACTCCAGGCCTGACTGTTAACTATCGTACCCTTCTTGGAGTCGTTCATGACCTTAACTGCCAGGGAAAAGCATAAAGTATATTACTGAGGCCATTGTCCCTGTGGACACATGGATATCCCAGCAGCTTCTTGAACCCACCTGCACAACCCTAATCACTACCTCAGTATAGCAGCACCATGACCACTTTGATCTCTTTGCACTACAATAGCCTTTGGTTTTTTTGTTCTAATTGTGTTCTTTCTTGTATAATTTATAGTTAATTAATATTTTTCCTGTGAATGTTGCACATGCTATGTGCCTATGAAGCTGCTAAAAGTAAGTTTTTCATTGTACCTTTGTGTACATGTACTTGTGCACAGGACAATAAACTCGAATTTCAAGTTCCTTTGTTGCCAGTGGATGCTTTTAAATAAAACTTTGCTGGAGAGAAGATGATTGGGTATTTGTCCTGTCAATCATACTTGGCATCCTTCTGTAGGTGGCTGAGATTGATTTGATGTAACCATCTTCCATTCATTACATTTTTCTGGAGAAATTAACACCTTTTACAGGGAGAGGGTGCTGTAGTTTCTGCTTCTCCCACCCTTTGGGCTCTGTCTTCTAAGGTTTCTTTTGCTGCAAGTCTCAGACACATGCCCCACCTCAAACTCACTGTTGTCAATATTTTTTGTTCAATGTTCTCTTCTGAGATGCAAGAGTCAAAGTGAGTATTTAACATGCTGGCTGGCCGAACCACTTTCTCAAACCGCTTGAATCCTTGAAACAATTGTTATTTTGTTTTGTTGCTGTGGTTTGTAATGGCTTGTTAGGACATTTAAGAGTTGGCCACAATTCTGTGGGTTGGATTTACACCTAGGTCAGACCGAGAAAGTGGTGGGAGATTCCTTCCCTGAACAACATGAGGCTTTTATGGCAGTTCATGTTCACCATCGCAAAAGTGCTTCTTAAATTCCACATTTATTCAATTAGCTAAACTCAAGTCCTCTAACTGCTTTACTGGGACCTGAACTAACATCCACAGATAACTAGTCCAACAACTTAACCGCTCTGCTACTGAGGACTGATTGCAAGCTTCACTCTCACACAACAGAACAAAAGCAAAATGCAACTCTCTTAACTCATATGTGTCAGACTCAGACAGTTTGAACAGACCCCATGACCGCTGGGCTAAGCCATGCTAGTTCAGCTCTGCTGGGCCACAGTTATGAATGAGAGGAGCTGGAGGGGGAGAGGGCTGGAATGGAGGGGGCAAAGAGGGAGTGAGGGGAAGAGTGGGGCGTGAGGATGTAAGTGAGTGGGAGCAGAGGTCAGAGAGGCAGGGGAGCAGTTGGTGAGGAGGAAAGGAGAGGGAGGAGGTAGACCAAAGGGGAGAGTTGAGTCATAGAGTCATACAGCATGGAAACAGGCCTTTCGGCCCAACTGGTCCATGCCAACCAAGGTTCCCATCTGAGCTAGTCCCATTTGCCCATGTTTGGCCCATATCCCTCTAAACCTTTCCTATCCATGTACCTGTCCAAGTGCCTTTTAAATGTTGTGAATGCACCTGCCTCAACCACTTCCTCTGGCAGCTCGTTCCATATATGGACCACTGTCTGGGTGAAAAAGTTGCCCTTCAAGTTCCTATTAAATCTCTTCCCTCTCACCTTAAACCTATGCCCTATCGCTCTTGATTCCCCTACTCTGGGAAAAAGAATGCATTCACTCTATCTATGCCCCTCATGATTTTATACACCTCTATAAGGTCACCTCTCATTCTCCTGCACACAATGCACAGTCTCAGCAGGTGAGGATGTAGGGCTGAGGGAACAGAAGAGCAGGGGAAGGGGATGGTGAAGAGGTGGGGAGAGAAGGAGTTCAGTCTGAGCTACCTGGCCTATCAGTACATCTTGCTACATGTTCGGTTAGAACAGCAACAGGCTGGACTATGACTTCCCCAGTATTTGGCCAACAATCAGGCAGACGTAAAACATCACACAACACCAGTCAAAGTAAAGCAACAACGCTTCTGTCCCACAGTCCTCCCTCAACCATTGTGACCAACTCATAGAGTCATAGAGTGATAGAGCACGGAAACAGGCCCTTCGGACCAATTGGGCCATGCCAGCCAAGATGCCCCATCCAAGCTAGTCCCATTTGCCAGCATTTGGCCCATAAATTTCTAAACCTTTCCAATCCATGTACCTGCCCAACTGTCTTTTAAAAGTTGTTATTGTACCTGCCTCAACCACTTCCTCTGGCAGCTCGTTCCACATGGATACCACCCTTTGTGTAAAAAAGTTGTCCTTCATGTTCCTCTTAAATCTTTCCCCTCTCACCTCTAACCTATGCCCTCTAATGCTTGATACCCCAACACTGGGAAAAAGACTGAATGTATTCACCCTATCTATGCCCCTCATGATTTCATACACCTCTATAAGATCATCTCTCAGTCTCCTACACTCTAAGGAATAAAGTCCTAGCCTGTCCAACCTCTCCTTATAACTCAGTCCCTCAAGTCCTGGCAAAATCCTTGTAAATCTGCAGATTAAGGATACAAAATCGGGAGTGAAGCTGGTCAGAAACTCACCCCATCACCTCCGTTTTTCAGAGATATCTTTCTGAAATGAAGCTGAGTGCAGAATTTGGCATGGCAATGATCAGTTAGCCTGACCTGGGGCAACTTACCCACACAGGGCAGGTAATGTGGCAGGATACTACATGAACTCTACGATTCCAGGAACAAGGGGGAGGAACAAATGCAGCTCCTGCTGTTACTGGAAAATAATTGGAGGACGGCGTCAGTCTCAGGGGTGAAACACTCCGGACAATGGACACTGGTTCTCAGAGGTCACTCAGAGTTTAGCTACAAGGGTGAGCTGTGAGAAGTGACCAGCACCCCTGGGAATGCACCTGAACATGACTCAACAACTTCAGGTGAGTTGATTAAGGAGGACGAAAGAAGAAATATAAATGATAGGGAGAACACGTACCAGTGGAAACTTTTTGTTTGCATAGCAGGTTGCGTCAGAACTCCCACCACCTCACTGATAGTGGTTTCCATGGTGAAGCTTGGTGTGTACTGTAGTGAACTATCACCGTGTACGTTGGTGCAATGCTCTACTCTGAATCCCAACACATTACCTGTGTGTGGCCACTGCCCAGGTAACCCAGCTGGCTGATTGACTGTCAAATGAAAGGCAAAAAGAAAGGAAGGAAGAAACCAAAAGAATGGTTAATGATCTCACTGTCTGTTCCCTCTTCATTGAACAGACAGTGAGATCATTAACCATTCTTTTGGTTTCCTTTGCATTAAGTAGAGGACCCCGGTAAACCATGTTAAACGCAGTGGAAGAGCTTATCACTTAAAACCCCACTGCACCTCCTGCTGACGTCACATCCCCAAGATGAACCCTGAATGAACTGATGATGTTGACCCCCTGGCTTATCCCCAAGGTCTTGACATAGGTCCATCACTATTGGTCCATGTTACTCCTCGCTAAATGGGTACAGAGTTTCCCCATTAGTTTGTCCCTACCAGTCTCTCCATAACAAAGACAGCTTGTGTCAAGCCCTGGTGAGACTGCACCAGGAACACTGTGAACCAGTCCACTCTCCCTACCAAGGGAAGGATACACTTGCAACAGAGAGAGTGCAGTGAAGGTTTACCAGATCCATTCTCGGAATGGGGGGTTTGTCATAGGAGGGGAGATTAACAGACTGGACCTGTACCCTCAGGAGAGTAGAAGCGTGAGAGGTGATCTCATTGTTACATACAAAATTCTACAGGGCTTGACAGGATAGATGCAGGGATAATGCTTCCCCTGGTTGGGATGTCAAAGCCAATGGTCACAGTCTCAAAATAAGGGGTTGGCCATTCACCACAGAGATGGGCAAAGGACGGTGAATCTTTGGAATTGTCAACCCACTAGGGCTATGAAGGCTCATTCTCAAAGTTTAAGGCAGAGTTTGACAGATTTTTGGATATGGAGGGAATCAAGGGATATGGGTTTAGTGCAGGAAAGTGCTACCAAGGTAAAAGGTCAGCCACGATCTTTTTGCATGACAGAAGGGGTGAGAAGGGCAGAATGGCCAACTTCTGCTATTTCTTATTTTCTATTTATCCTCTCTAAATCAGCTTGGATCCTGGATACCTCGATGAAACCTCCTCTCAACCACCTTTGTTCTGAGGAGAGAAAACCCAGTTTCTCCGGTCAAACAGCCGAAGCTCCTCATCCCTGGTTATTTTCTCCTGTACCCTCTCTGGGGGTTTCACATCCATCCTGAAGTGGGATGGCCAGAACTGGATGCAATAATTGGAACTGGAATTGGATTATTATTGTCACATGTACCGAGGTACAGTGAAAAACTTGGTGTTGCAAGCCACCCATACACATCAGTTCATTACGACAGTGCATTGAGGTAGTACAAGGTAAAGCAATAATAGAATGCAGAATAAAGTGCTACAGCTACAGAGAAAGTGCAGTGCAGGCAGACAATAAGGTGCAGGGCCTTAACAATATAGATTGTGAGGTCAAGAGTCCATCGTATCGTACTAGGTGGCCATTCAATTGGCTTATAACAGCAGGATAGATGCTGTCCTTGAGCAATAATCCCTCAAATTGGCAAAGGAGCATCTGGAAATATACCGAGAACTCCAGTCTCTCTCTCTGCTCTTGCTTTGCCCCCTCTGCTCTATTAATGAATCCCTGAGTGCCATATGTCCAACTAACCATCTCTAAACAAGCCATGCCACATTCAATGATTTATGGACACAAATATCCAGGTCCTCCATGTTACTCCACACTCACCTACAACATTCCACACTGGCTCCATCTGTAAACTGCCAAATGCCTACGTTTCCCGCTGCCTCGGGAAAGCAGTCACCATAATCAAGGATGCCTCCCACCCCGGTCATTCTCTCTTCTCCCCCCTCCCATCAAGCAGAAGATACGAAAGCATGTACCACCAGGCTCAAGGACAGCTTCTATCCCATTGTTATCACAGAGTCATATGACCCAACCGGTCCGTGCCAATCAAGATGCCCATCTAAGCCGGTCCCATTTGCCAGCATTTAGCTCATAACCTTCTAAACCTTTCCTATCCATGTAACTGTCCAACTGTCTTTTAAAAGTTGTTATTGTACCTGCCTCAACCACGTCCTCTGGCAGGCAGCTCATTCAACAAACATATCACCCTTTGTGTAAAAATGTTGCCCCTCAAGTTCCAATTAAAATTTTCCCCTCTCACCTTAAACCTTTGCCCTCTAGTTATCATACTCTTGAACAGACCTCTCATATGCCAAAGATGAACTCTTGATCTCTCAATCTACCTCGTTGTGACCCTTGCATTTTATTTGTCTGCCTGCACTGCACTTTCTCTGTAACTGTAACAATATATTCTGCATTATGTTTTTTTTTACTACCTTGATGTACGTATGTATGGAATGATCTGTCTGGATGGCACGCAAACAGAAGTTTTTCACTGTATTTTAGTACATGTGACAATAATAAACCTATAGCAATACCAATATCAAACTTTTAACCAGAACATGCCAAGGCTGGGAATTTGATTAAAGCCATCCCCTACCCTCACCACACATGCCAATAAAATTCTGTTTACATATGCCAGAGATCCAAGCAGGATCCCAGATTGCTTTAACTGTTCCGGTTACCAGTGACAAAGTGGCGAATGCAGTCAGTACATAGGGACAAAGTCAGTAACGTTCACTGAAGAACCACACCAGTCAGAAATTTAAGTTACTTCTTACTCCTGAGTGAAAGCAAGTCATCCTTTGGTCTGGGAGACGCTGACCAGCTGTAACCTAACTCACATTTATACTGTTCCAGCATGACCTCCCTGCTCTTATATTCTGTCCCTCAGCCAATAAAGGTATGCCTTCCGTATGCCTTCTTAACCAACTTATCTACCTGGTCTGCTTCCTTCAGGGATCTGTGGGATGCACCCTGCAGTCCCTCTGTTCCTCCACACTTTCCACTACTTTCTTTTGCCCACCTCCTTGGCCTCACACAGGCTTGTGCTTCTGAAAGCAAATAGATGGTAGACACTCACTTTCCAAGATCAACCGTGCAGAACGGTGAAGTGTTTCAGAAGGAACAGAAACTGCACTGAAGATGGAGTAAGAGTAAGATCCACCCCCTCCCCAACGTCCACCCCACCCCCAGCCCAGCCCCACCTTCCCTGTATTTAGAGATCAGAGGGCTAAGTTTTTCATATAGAGAGTGATGATTATATGGAATGAGCTGCCAGAGAAAGTGCTAGAGGTGGGTACAATTACAACATGTAAAAGGCACTGGGACAGGTACTTGGAAAGGAACGGAGTAGAGAGATAAGGGCCTAATGCGGACAAATAGGATTTGGCATCACAGTCGGCATGGACAAGGTGGGCCCAAGGGCCTGTTTCTGTGCTCTATGACTCTGGGTAACAAAAATCCTCCAAACCTGGCAACATCCACGTAAGTGATCCTGCGCGCTTGCCTGTGTTGTCACACCTTTCTGGTGCTGGGTTGACCAGAATTGCAGCAAGATCAGAAATTCCAACATGTTGCATCATTTACTGAGGCTCTCCCCCTCACCTTCCAGGTCTCGATATGAAGTTCCACGCTATCACTGCTCATCCACGACCAACTGCTCACCCCTCCACCTCCTTCCCCAAATCTCCCCCTCACACGTACCATTCTATCAAAGTCAAAGTCGAGTCTGTTGTCATGTGCACAAGTCCATGTGTGCACAGGTGCAACAAAAAACTTACTTGCATCACAGGCACATAGCATCATATGAGCAGCATTCACAAGAGAAATATCAATTAAACATAAATAAAACACAATTTTTACAAGAAAAAAATTATCACTATCCTCTCCACTGCCTCACCTCTTCCCCTCCTTCCACCCACTTCCACCTCCCCACCTCCTGTTTCTCTAAACCAACCCTGTTTCCACACAGCCATTCCCACCCCACACCCACCCCATCCCCGCCCTTCTACTCAACTCTCCCCTCAGGCCTTACAACCTTGCAAAGCCAATTATAATCTTGGAAGATACTTGAAGAGTAAATCTTTGGGCCCACGCTGTCCCACAGAGACAACTGCAAGGTCCAACAATCAGGAAGCAAGTTGCAGGCAAGACTTGATCAGTGGGTGAAATCAATTGAGAACTACAGCTGTCAAAGGCAATATTACAGATTGTTTTAGTAGTAAAAAATCAATTTAGGCCACTCACAGATTATCAAAGGTTAATTCTGGGCACCATGGCAATTTGCCCAGCTCTAGTTTATAATGATAAAACTGGAGACCGGTTTTATTACATGGTACAATGCAGGAACATCTCCACTGGCCCCGAGTGGAACTTGCATATTTTTTTCATTTATCCTTTACGTGTTTATAGCGATGGCCTACTTTTACTTAGTTACAGCACAAGCCACAAAACTGATTTGTTCTGGGAAAATAAGGAACTAATTAATGACATGCTGCATATTGGCTAACCACGGCTACACTGAGATTTCAACATGCCTGTGGCTCTTAATCAGGGGTTATCGCTAAAGTTCACTGAATGCTAGAAAAGACTGTTGGGCGAGATTAAGCAAGAGCAACACTAATAAATTTGAAAACTTTCCCTTTGCCTTCTGTTCATTGTAAAAAGGTTAAGATCCCAGCTGAGGCAACAGACGATCAGAGAGACAATTGTCCACTGAAATTTTCAAGACCGGCAGTCATATTGTATCTTAGGATATTCCATAGTGCTTTACGTTCAGTGAAGTATTTTTGAAATGTGGTCACTGTAGGAATTACATTTAAATATTAAAATAGTTTGTTGTAAGCAGTTCAGGGATGGAGCAAGATGAAATGTGGTGACTTTTCCGGACTAGGATTTTGTTTTATTCATTCAAGGGATGTGGGTTCGCAGGCTGAGCCGGCATTGAATTGCCCATCCCTAGTTGCCCTTGAGAAGGGGAGATGTCAGGGGTAAGTTTTTTACTCAGAGAGTGGTGAGAGAATGGGCTGCCGGCAACGGTGGTGGAGGCGGATATGATAGGGTCTTTTAAGAGACTTTTGGATAGGTACATGGAGCTGAGAAAAGTAGAGGGCTATGGGTCTCTAAGGTAGGGACATGTTCAGCACAGCTTTGTGGGCTGAAGGGCCTGAATTGTGCTGTAGGTTTTCTGTGTTCTATGTTCTAAGGTGGTGGTGAGCTGCCTTCTTGAACTGCTCACAGCCCTTAAGGAGTGTGTATACCCATAACGCTGTTCCGGAGGGAATTCCAGGATTCCAAGTGAGGGAAAGGCAATATATTTCCAAGTCAGGTGCAAGGATTGGAGGGAAACTGCCTTCAGTCGATTCTGGGTTCGGTTCGGTTTCTGCTTTGGTTTCATTTCTTTGTGGCCTTCTAGCAATTTATTACAACTGAATGGCTGGGCCATTTCAGGGGGCAGTTAAGAGTCAACGACATGACTGTGGGTCTGGAGTCACATGGAGGGCAGATTTCTTCCCCTACGGGTCATTAGTGAATGAGCTGGGTCTTTACAACAGTCGACCATGGTTCTCAGGGTCGAATTCAAAGTTATCACCATGTGCCGTGGTGGGATTTGAACCCAGATCCCCTAGTCTTTTTCCTGGGTATCTGAATTAGTAATACACTGATAATACCACTGCACCATTGCCTCCCCTGGCTGGCACACATAGAGTACTGACTGGGTGGTATACAAAGAGAGGTGTGACGCAGCAGAGGAGATTTCACACAGCTGTTCCAAACAATGAAGGAGAAGGTGTTTCCATTGGCCGAACAAGTTGCCAACCAGAGGGCAACTATAAGGTGTAAATGAAAGGCAAAAAACTGCAGATGCCAGAAAACTGAAATAAAAACAGAAAATGATGGAAACACTCAGCAGGTCAGGTGGCATCTGTGAAGAGAGAAACAGGGTTAACGTTTCAGGTCGATGAGCTTTCATGAGATCACAAGATCACAAGATCACAAGACAAGGGAGCAGAGGCAGGCCATTCGGCCCATTGAGTCTGCTCCAAGGAAAGGGAAAATAGAAATGAGAAATGGGGAATGAGGGAAAGAAAAAAAAGAAAAAAAACCTATTCTAATCCCAATTTCCAGCCTTATCCCCATATCCCTTGATATCCTGACTATTTAGATATCTATCTATCTCCTCCTTGAACGCCCCCACTGATCTGGCCTCCACTGCTGTACGTGGCAAGGAGTTCCACAAATTCACCACTCTCTGGCTAAAGAAATTTTTCCTCATCTCTGTTTTGAAACTGTACCCTCTAATTCTAAGATTGTGCCCTCTGGTACTGGACTCACCCACCAAGGGAAACAGCCTAGCCACATCTACTCTGTCCTTTCCTATCAACATTTTAAATGTCGCTATGAGGTCCCCTCTCATTCTTCTGTACTCCAGTGAGTACAGTCCAAGAGCCGACAAACGCTCGTCATACGTAAGCCCTTTCATTCCTGGAACCATCCTCGTAAATCTCCTCTGAACCCTCTCCAACGTCAACACATCCTTCCTAAGATGTGGGGCCCAAAACTGCGCACAATATTCCAAATGAGTCCTCACTAGTGCCCCGTAGAGCCTCATCAACACTTCCTTATTTTTATACACTATACATCTCGAAATGAATGCCAACATAGCATTCGCTTTCTTTACCACCGATCCGACCTGGTGGTTAACCTTTAAGGTATCCTGCACGAGTACCCCCAAGTCCCTTTGTACTTCCGTGCTTTGGATTTTCTCTCCTCCTAGATAATAATCTGCCCGCTTATTTCTGCTTCCAAAGTGTACAACTGGGCTCTGCTCCTCTCTCCACTAACCTGCTGAGTATCTCCAGAACTCTCTGATCTTATTAACAACAAAACCAAGGAGCAAATCATTGACTTCAGAAAGGGGGAGACCAGAGACCACCTGCCAGTTCTCATTGGTGGGTCAGAGGTGGAGAGAGTTAGCAGCTTCAAACTCCTGGGCTTGAACATCTCGGATAACCTGTCCTGGGCCCAGCACATTGATGCATGAAGAAGGCATGCCAGCACCTCTACTGAAGGAGATTTGGCATGTCACCAGATACTCTAACGAACTTCTACAAATGCACTGTTGAAAGTATACAGACTGGTTGCATCACGGTCTGGTACAGCAATTCCAGTGCACAGGAACACAAGATACTGCAGAGAGTAGTGGGCATAGCCCTCCCCACCACTGACAGCATCAACAGGAGGCACTGCCCCCAAGAAGGCGATATCTATCATCAAGGATCCCCACCATCCAGGTCATGCTCTCTTCTCGCAGCTACCATTGGGCAGGAGGTACAGAAGCCTGAAGTCTCACACCAGCAGGTTCAGGAGCAGCTACTTTCCTACAGCCATCAGGTTCTTGAACTGACCTGCACAACCCTAACCCTATCTCAGTAACAGAACACTATGGACCACCTCTTGCACTCCCGTGGACTTGTCTCTGATTGCCTTTGTTTTTTTCTCACTAAGATCTTGCTTTTGCACATTCTTTTTTTCCACTTTCTCATATAATGTTCTGTATAGTTTAGATATAATGTATATTCCATGTGTTGTCTGTACCTGTGTGCCCCTGTGATGCTGCTACCTATGCACATGGCAATAAACTCGACTTGGCTTGATATAAGCTGATTGGCAAAAATAATAATGGAATCAAAACAATGTAGATGAGAAGTTGTGATCTGGGACATTCTGTACAGAGGCAGTATTTACAGATTCAACAGGAACTACCAAAAGGAAGCTAAACAAATACCGGAACATAGAAAATTGGCTGAGAGTGTGGGAAAAAGCAGAGAAATGAGACTATTTGGATAGCCCTGCTGGTGTGGGGCTGAATGGTCTCATTCTCCAGGATGACAGGTTGTAGCGGAGACAGGCAGCGGTCAGCACCTGTACAGAGAGAGCAGGCTTGCTCTTTCTTTGGCAGGGCTCCTTCCATTAGTTGACGGTGAGGTTCTCAGGAGAAACCAGTTTGGGCGGATGCAATCCATCAGATCCCGAGGCTCAAAGCTGCCCCTTCACAGTGGGCGAGTGGCTGTGTCAGGAGATGCGGGGGGGGGGAGGGCCACTGACTGGGGCAAGTGGCCCTGGATCGGGATCAAGCCATGGTGTTCAACTGATTGTCCGACCCCAACACGACACTTCCCAGGGCAGGATGATGCCAAAGTAGGAAGGTGTTCCCATCTGCAGCACAACTTGTGCAGCATTACTTATGCACATAGGCATTAAAAAATGTGAGGGTTTTAATTGCCTTGATGAGAGTCAGCAGGTTACTGGTTTGGAGGTTGTCCCCTTTTAGTTCAATGCTTCTCGCTGTTGTTGCTCCCTAAGCTGAAGGAACATGGCCAGAGTAGAAGACAACTCAATGCTCATCTCATTGGTCCTGTCCAAAAGGGAACATAAGCAGCCAGCACCTGGACCTTCGATAAGCCGGATTACAGTGTTGTCGAGCATCTGCTTCAACTGCTTATGTAATTCAATGTGATGTTCTAGCAACCCTCTCTACAAACAGGGGAAGGGGTGGTCTAAGGAATGGATAGAGGCAGAGGCTGGCACTTAATTTGAGAAAAATAAGAGATTGCTTATCACCAGGAATGGAAAGAGGTGCTGTAGCAGTGAATGACTCCTGGTGAGATAGGGGTCAGGTCAAGGATTGGAATACAGTCAATAAATGACTCCTGATGGGATAGGGGAGAGATTCTAGTTTGGGATAGGGTCAATAAATGACTCCTGGTGGGAACAGAGATAGTTTCAGGGCTTGAGATAGGGTCATTGAATTGGAAGCAGCAACTGAGGATATTGCACACTGGCTTCCTTTAACGCTGAGAAAAACTATTTCTTGGACGTACACTAAAACCTGTCGCGATTTAAACAAAACCTTGCTTTAACCAGCCTGGGCCCAGAATCTGCTCTCCAGTGATCTGCTCTTCTGCTCTCCAGAATCTGCCCCTCAGGTGAGTGGATAAACTACAGAGAATATTAAAGATTCCAGTGTTGTCCATTCCCCAGCCAGTCACATCTGCAGTAGGTTAACTGGTTCATCATCTGACTGGCGAGTGAAACATCCAGCTAAGTACAAAATGGCTGATGCATTTGCCTACTCAACAGAGGTCATTTGCCATGATAAGGCACTAGAGTTCCCTCCAGGAAGTGCTATACAATTATTTCTTTGACAGTAGAAGCAAGTTTACAATTTCATTACGCTTAGAGTACAGTGAAAACTTGCCCAGATAAAGCTAAATCCCTGCAGCAGAAAGCTTGACAACCAGAATGAGACTCCAAAGCACCAGTCCCCAGGTAGGTCTGATATTTTGTTATGTTAAATGGAAAACAGCATTTCTCACAGTGTATTATTCCTGGTAACATGCCAATTTTTGTGTAAAACTCTTCATTTTGTTTTTAAAAAAAACACTGCACTGAATGCCTGACCAAGTTGTGGAAAATCAGTTTTACGCTTCATTATATTGATTAAGGCGTCAGTTTACTGGGATATGGAGGTAGGAAGAGGCACCAAAGCAAGCTTCCCCTCCCCCACAACAGGCTCAGAAGTTTCCTAGGCCCTGGGTGAAAATACTGCAGAAAGGATTTGCAAACAGAGAGCTCTCAGTTAAACACGCATTGGGGAAGCGATAAGGCTTTTCTTATCTCCAACAGGACTGGTTATGTCATATTTACACAAGAGAAATTGGCCCAAATTCAATTTTCGGGTAGTGTCAAACCAGGTCAGAGGCAAGCGGCCCAGTTTTTTTTCCCTGTGGCTGAAGGCGGATCCAATTTTGCAAAGTAACCAAACATCTTGCAGGATAAGGAGGGAGGTTTCTTCTGGTCTGCAGCTTATATTTATCACTCTGGCCTACTTTTTCCCTGGTTACAGCACAGTGTGCAAAACAAACAAACCCAGACGGCTGTGTACAGGAACGCAAACTGACATTAAGATGCAGACAACTGCTGCCGGGCAGAGGCTCTTGTACTGCAGAGTGATGCAAGCCACAGTCATTATGCTGTTGACTGTTTTCGATTGAATGTGATTTAGCACCACCAGTCTATCATGTATAAAAGAGTTGGCAAATCCTGGTTGCCATTCAATTGGTCTACCTCCACCCCCCCCCCCCCCCCCCACCACCCAAAAAATGATATTGCATTTATACAGCTTCTTTCACTTCCCTTTCAGAATGTTCCAATGATCCAATGGGGTATTTTGGAAAAGTAGTACAGAAACATGGTAAACTACCACAAACAGAAATATGACAAGGACCAAATGAACTGTTACAGTCAGAAAAATTACTGGTCAAGACCATATGGGAATGTGGTAAGATCTTTTTTAAATTAAAAACTTATTCCAGGCTTTCCCCAGTGATTTGTTATGCAAGTAAGTCATGTGTTATGCCAGTGGTTCATACAATTCACCAAGGCTTGCCTTTCATTCTCAGTCAGTGTTGGCTTGGATAACACACAAAACGCTGGAGGAACTCAGTGGGTCAGGCAGCATCTATGGAGGGAAATGGACAGTAGACATTTTGGGTCGAGACCCTTCATCTAGATTGGAAAGAATGAGGGGAGATGGCCGGTATAAAAGGGTGGGGGAAAGGGGTGGAGCAAGAGCTGACAGGTGATGGGTTTGTTCCAGGTGAGGGGGCTGATAGGCAGGTGAGGGAGGGGGGAGAGTGGGAATGATGTCAGAAGCTGGGAGGTGATAGGTGGGAGTGACAAATGGCTGAAGAAGGTGGCACATGGAATAACAGGAGGGAGGTGGGGAGGGAAACCGGTGGCAGGAGTGTGTGGGTGACGGGCAGATAGAGAGGGTGGGGGAGGAAGAGTGATGGGGTGAAGGGGGCCAGGTGGATCGGGAGGAGAGGGAAAAGGGAAAAGGGACAGAGGGGGGGCAGATACCAGAAGTTTGAGAACTCGACGTTCATTCCACCAGGGTGGAGACTGCCAGGGCGGAATATGAAGTTCTGTTCCTCCAGCTTGCATTTAGCTTCAACTCAGCAGTGGAGGAGGCCATGGACAGACATGTCAGTGTGAGAATGGGGAATTAAAATGGCTGGTCACCGGGAGGTCCCAGCTGGTACGGTGGACAGAGCAAAGGTGCTCGGCAAAGCTACACCCCCAATCAGCGCCGGATCTCACCGATGTAGGGGAGGCCACACCGGGAGCACCAGATGCAATAAATGACACCAGGTGACTCACATGTGAAAGATTGCCACACCTGGAAGGCAGTTTGGGGCCCTGGAAGGTGGTGAGGGAGGAGGCGCAGGGGCAAGGGTTACACTCTTGTGGTTACTCCTCCATTTACCCAGGATAATCTCGGGCTGTGATGTCGATGTGATGCTAAGGCTGGTCTCAGGACCTTACCCAGCAAGGCTGAAGTAACACCAGGCAATAAAATCCAGACTGGTGTCATCAAACTGGGGCTTGGGAGGAGGGGAAATAATTAAACAAGGGCCCCATCACAACACCTCAGTGTTCTTCAGAGACCCCTAGTGGAAAGGGTGTACACATCCGTTGTACCGAACAAACGAGTGAGTGAATGTGTGAGAGACTGAGTGAGACAACAGAAGAGAGACAGGGGGATCGAGTGAAAGAGCTACAGGAAACAGAGAGAGGGAGAGACTGCAGAGAGTAAGATAGTTTGTGAAAGAGAGATTGAATGACAGAGAGAGAGAGTTATTGAGATAGAGAGAGACAGACAGCAGGAAGAGTGAGGAAAGAAGGACTGAGTGACAGAGATACAGACAGGAGAGGGAGAAGAGTGTGTGAGGGAGAGAAACGTGGCAGTGAGTGACTGGATGAGTGTGAGAGTATGGGCGAGTGGAGGGGGAGTGTGACTGTGTGGACACCAAGTGACCAGAGAACGTGATCTTTCTCCCAGCTCCACCACTGGCTGACTGAAGACCCAGGGAAAGAATGTGGTGTGTGGATGAGGCAGGAAAGGCAAGCTGACAGTAATCTGCCTGCAGGAGAGGATAGGACAGACATAAAGGGGTTTTCAGACTGGGCTGACGTTATAAATATTATGTCCCCACCCCCCAAGCCCACTCACAGCAAGGAAACATATGTGAACACTTTTCCAGAACTGGATTGGATACAGTAGGAAGTCTATCAGGCCGGAGGGGCTACTGTAGCTACATTCACCATAATCTGCCGCCCTGTAATGACTTTGTCTTCTGTGTAAAACCTCAGACCCCCAGAACCCCCAGAACCCCCGGACCAGCCGCAAGCCACGTTTTTGTAAAAACTGTGCGACCAGGTCAACTTGTGTCATCTGTCAAAGGCAACTTGGAATTTTAAACAACATATTGACATATACACAGATACACACGGACACACACACACAGATACACATACACATATACATATGTGCACACACTCGCACATGTGCACACACACACAGACAAGCATACAAACACACAGATTCTCACATCCTCCACACACATACACGCACACACACACACACAAATACACACACCCATACACACACACATGCACACAATCTCATACACACACACACGCACACACACACATACACACACACACATACACACACATACATGCACACAATCTCATACACACACACACACACACACACACACACACACACAGAAAACACAATGATGTAAGTTATTTGACCTCCTCCTTGTGCTGAACTGTAAAATATCTTCAACTAAAAACTTTGAAGCCAATCATGGTATGTTGAAAACATCCAACACATCCCAGGATTAAACTCAAGCCCTGCTTGCTCCACAGGCCCCAGTTCTCATTGATGGAGATCTGTGAAGCATCGCTGCTTGGCACTGATTCTGTGGAGTGAAGTTTACTCAAACTAAATAGGGGAGGGAGAAACTAGGGGATCACACGTTGAATCTCGCTCAGCCAGAGCTCAGTTAGGTAATTGGAAGTGGTTGGCTCCTATGAAGGTATTGGACTTTTAGGTTTGAGGTGGGAATTACTTGCGGATTTATTGCCCCATCCCCAATTGACCCTGGCTGGCTGGGCTATTTCACAGGTGTGTTAGCCACTCTGGGGGCTGTGAAGTCACAAAGAGGCCAGACCAGGTAAAGACAACAGATTTCCTCTCCTAAAGAACATCAGTGAAGCAGAGGATCTTCACAACATTCCAGCAGTGCGTGGTCACCAGTGTTTATTTCTGATTATTTAATCACTTGTATTGAATTCTTTACCGGTTATGATGGAACTTCGACACCTGTCACTGCCCTGGACACTGGACCAGTAACCTGTCCACTAGATCACCGACCCTCAACAGTATAACCAGCCATATTTCTCACTGAGCTATGGAAGTTTTCTACATGATTCCTCTTTTGATTCTTTGTGATTGCACATCATTTTTACCTGTGGGTTTTAGGAACATCCAATGGATTACAACTGCGCTCTGAGTTTCTGAGTTTGGGTGACTGTTCGTTCCACCTCTCTCTCCAAACCAGCCAAAGGTGGTGGCATCCCCAGCTGACCACGGGGCATGGTCCAGACCGTAACCAGAACGTAAACAAATCAAGCTCATTTATTGGTTCAGCGTTGGTTAAAAACCTTCTGCCGCTTTGTTTTTCTTTCGCTGGTTACAGAGAAAATCATTTTAGACTTGTTACTGCCTACTTCCTCCCTTTCCTGTCAGCTAGGAAAGGAAATGGACTGAGCACGTGGTCAGGAAGTGGAGAGAGTGTGCCCGAGCTGAGTTAGCAGGGTTCTGAAAGTAGAAGAAAACCCCAGCGATCCACTTGTCCTTCCTTCCATTCCATTCCTTCCTTACATAACCTCTCGCAGGGTGCAGTTCAGTGGCTGGCCCTACTTGTTCTGAGGTAGGTGGATGTGAGTTTGAGTCCCACGCCAGAGTCTTGGACACAAAGCTGGACTGATACTCCCAGGGTAATACAGAAGGAGAGCTGCCTTTTAGCTGTGTTGTTAAACCCTGGCCATTCTGCCCCCTTGGAGCATGGAAAAGATCCAATGGCCCCATTCAGACACAGACAATGCACATTCCCTCCAGTTCAACGTGACTCCCTCAGCCAACATTGCTGTGAAACAGATGTTCTAATCACTCTTGAATAGAGGTTTGCAGGAGCTTCCTGTGTGAAAACTGGCTTCTGCATGAAGGTAGAATCCAAAAAACAGGAGCAGGAGTAGGCATCCAGTCCTTGAGTGTGCTCCACCACTCAACAAGGTCATGGCTGATCTACCTCAGCACCATTTTCCTGCCCTCTTCCCATAATCCTTTGATCCCACAAAGATCCAGAGCTCTCATTTTGAATGAAATCACAGGCTGAGATTCCAAGGTTCTCAAGGGAGAGAATTCCAAAGATCCACCACCTCCTGCGAGAAGAAAATGCTCTTCATTTCCATTCTCAGTGGCCTGCCCCTTACTGTGAGACCATGATCTCTAGTTCTAGATCCCTTAGCCAAGGTAAGCATCCTCTTGAGCCCTCCAAAGATTTGCTCTGTTTCATTGAGGTCACCGCTCATTCTTCTATTTTCAAAAGAACAGACGCCTAGCATACTCAACGTCTCTTCATATGACACACCCACCATCTCAGGAACCAGTCAGGTGAATCTCCACTCTTGCTCCCATAAAGCAAGCAAATCTTTTTTTTAGGTGAGGAGCCTAAAATTGTACACAATACTCAAGGTGTAGTCTCACCAATGCCTGAAATATTCAGTGAATGAAAAGTGGAAGTAGGACATCCTGAGATTGTGAAAGGTGTTGTCATTCTTCACTGCCAAATAGTTCTTCAGGTGTTTTCTAGCAGCTTGTTCACCTCTATGTCACCACTGACTGAAGGCCACCATCGTGGGACAGGGGCTCCATGGATGGTGGGCCGAAGGGCCTGTTTTGTGCTGTATGGTTCTATGGATGCTGTGGGGTGGTTCTCTGAGCAAACCATCCAAATCATCCAGCAGAACACCTCATTGCCAGAATTCACCAACAAGCATCAAGACCTCGATTGGCTGGAGGTGACAGGGGCCCTCACAGTCAGATCCTTCCTGTACAGGTGACATATCATCCCCAACACACGCTGCCCTCGGGATGGCTGCGGAGGGGAAGAGACAGTCACCCACCTCTTTGCAGACTGTGGATTTGCTAAGGGGTTTGGAGAAGGATGCAAGGGCCCTTGTCTCGGTTCATTCCCAGCAGCTGAATGACAGAGGACTCTCTGATCTACGGGCTGTTCCTGGGGACACACACCAAGACAGACATCAGGTGCTGCTGGAAGGTCATCAACTTGGTGAAAGACGCTCTTTGGTCTGCCTGAAACCTCTTGGTCTACCAGCACAGTGAGATGTCCATAGGTAGCACTGCCGACTGGCACATTCCAGGCTGCAGGAGTATGTGCTGAGGGACGCACTGAAGCTCGGTGCAGCCAACACATAGGAAGCGGAAAGACAACAGACTGGGCTCCTTCCGCTGCCGCACATGGAGGAGCTGAGTCGGGGTGGGAAAGCCCCTCAAACAATGAAAGGGCGCATCACCCCAGGGGGCCACATGAGTGGCAATGGTGCTATGGTTTAAAAAACAAGTTAACACTACTGAATGTATTGACCATGAACATAAAAGGTTTTGCACGGTGTTTATTCTATTGTATATATTTTTTATTATGAATGAAGTTTTTATTATGAACGGAGCATTTCCAACCTCATGCTTTGGTTGAATCCCAATGCAAAAGGCTTCTTCTGTGTTTCGTACATCCTTTCCCACACGTGTTGGCCTCTCTGACTGACGTGACCAGGTTTAACCAAACTAGAGGTTTACAGGAAGTTCCAATGTACTCTGCTTAGGATATCGAGGAGCTTCACATTTTGATAATTCTGATATAATTTTTTGACATAGAAAGAGGCCATTCAGCCCACTGAGCCGATGCTGACTCTCAGAGTGTTCCCATCAGGTCCATCTCCCAGTTTTGTCCCTGTATCTTGTTGTCTTTCACATGCTCATCAACACCCTCCATTTCTCCTACCACCCACCTCCACTGACGGAAAATTTCCAGTCACTAATTCACCTCCCAGCATGTTTTTGGGATGTGGAAGGAAGTTGAAACAGCTGGGGTGGAGGGAGTGTGGGGGTGGGGAACAGACCAGGTCAATGTCTCCCTTGTAAGTAAAAGCCACCAAAGCTGCTAAGGGGACCCACCCAAGCTAATACCAAACCATGGATTTTCCTGCGTTGGAACTTTGGAACCTATCTTAGGAATTCTCTGCCTAGGAAGCTGTGTATGGTCAGTTCCTGGTACTTTCAAGGCTGAGACTGATAGAATCTTGGACACTAGAACCAACAGATATGGGGATTGGGTGGGAAAGTGAACGTGTGGTACAGGATGAGATTATATGTTATTCAGGGTTCAGACTCAGGGACACACCAAGGAGCGGGCTATTTTAGATCGGGTGTTGGGTAAAGAGATAGGATTAATTTATAATCTCATAGTAAAGGATCCCCTGGGGAAGAGTGATCATGGCATGGCAGAATCTCAGATTCAGTTTGAAGGTGGGAAACTTGCGTCTGAAACTAGTGTTCTAAACTTAAAGACAATTACAATGGTGGTTAATGTGGATTGAGAAAATAGACCAAAGAGCAAGATCTTTAGTGGATCAACAGTCTCAAGTGTCCCAAGGAGATTGCTCATAAATCCCAGCAAGTGCATATTCCAGGGATGAAGAAAGACTCTGCGAGCAGGGTGCACCGTCCAGGGCTAGTTCAGGAAGATAAGAATGGTACTAAACTGAAAGGAAAGGCAGACAATGCTGCAAAGACTAGTCGACGGTCAGAGGACTGGGAAATTTTTAGAAAGCAGGAAACAATGACTCAAAAAATTATAAAGAGGGGGAAGATAGATTATGAAATTAAAATAATAGTTTTGAAGAAAGAGAGGTGATCTTCTTGAACCCTAGAAGATTGTCAGGGGAATTGACAGGGTGGACACCGAGAGGATAGTTCCCTTGTGATGTGTCCAAAGCCAGGCAGCATCATTTCAGAGTAAAGGATTGCTCCGTTAAGACCGAGATGAGGAGTTTCTTCTCTGAGGGTTGGGAATTGTTGAACTTGTCTGCCCAGAGTGCTGTGGAGGTGGAGTCACTGAATACATTCAAGGTGAAGACTAAAGATGTTTAAACTACAAGGGAGACAAAGGGGTACTGGGGAGAGGGTGGGAAACCAGCACTGAGGCCAAGATTGGATCAGCCATGATCTTATAGAAGAGCAGATTTACAAGAACGTTGCCATGACTCGAGGGCCTAAGTTATAGCAGGAGGCTGGGCAGGCTGGGACTTCACTCCTTGGAGCGTAGGAGACTGAGGGGTGACCTGATAGAGATGTATAAAATCATGAGGGGTATAGACAGGTAGGGTTATAGATAAGGGTATAAATCATGAGGGTGAACACACATAGTTGTTTTTCCCAGAGAAGGGGAACTAAAAAGAAGAGGGCACGGGTTTAAGGTGAGAGCGGAAAGATTTAAAAGGGACCTGAGGGGCAATTTCTTCATGCAGAAGGTGGTCCATATACGGAACATGCAGCCAGAGGCAGTGGTTGAAGCAGGTACAATAACAACATTTAAAAGACTGTTGGATAAGTACATGGGTAGGAGGGGTTCAGAGGGATATGGGCCAAATGGGACTAGCTTGATGGTCAGCATGGGCGTGTTGGGCCAAAGGGGCTGATTCCGTGCTGTATGACTCTATGACGATGGCAGAACTTAATCACAAGGCAGATCGTCCTCGTCCTCCTTCTGTTTCCCATTTTTATGTTGCTGTGGGGAAGTTCTTAATTTGAGCATTT
The DNA here is from genome assembly GCF_009764475.1 of Pristis pectinata. Classification (NCBI taxonomy): domain Eukaryota; kingdom Metazoa; phylum Chordata; class Chondrichthyes; order Rhinopristiformes; family Pristidae; genus Pristis; species Pristis pectinata. Next base: position 1,676,921 of record NC_067435.1, on the reverse strand, counting down.
GCGAGAACAGCAGCGATAACTTGTGCAGGTGCTGCTCAGGGCTGACTGGAACCCGCATGGGAGATCAGGGACAGGACCCTCCGTGCTGCGTCTGTACTACCTCCTTCTTGTTGAGGTCATTGCTTGGTGAGGACTTGTTTTGATATTCCAACTTGGTAACTAAGGCACCAAGTAGAGGAAGAGACTTTCAAAGCAAAGATAGGAATGTTAGTGACAGAGGCAGGGCAGGTCATTCAAGTCTCTTGTGCATGCTCTGCCATCCAATAGGCGGCACGATAGTGTAGCAGTTAGTGTAACACTTTACAGCGCCAGCGACCTGGGTTCAATTCCCGCTGCTGCCTGTAAGGAGTTTGTACGTTCTCCCCGTGTCTGCGTGGGTTTCCTCCGGGTGCTCCGGTTTCCTCCCACATTCCAAAGACGTACAGGTTAGGAGCTGTGGACACGCTATGTTGGCGCCGGAAGTGTGGCGACACTTGTGGGCTGCCCCCAGCACATTCTCAGTAACGCAAAGAGACGCATTTTGATGTACATGTGACTAATAAATAAATATCTAAAAAATATCAGTATGATCATGGCCATTTCTTCTGCTTCATTCTATCCTTCAATATCTAATAATCTATCCATCTTGGTTTGAATATATTCAGCTACTGAGCCACTTGAGTAGAGAATTCCAAAGATTCCCGCCTAGCTGCATGAGGAAATGTCTTCTCACCCCTACCTTTAATGGGGCATCACTGCTGTTGTATCCCATGTCAAGGTTGGCATCCCTCATTCCTTTGGATTACAGACTCCCTGATGATGTATTCAGCTGAACTGATCTGAGTACGTGATGTGCTACTAACCGGTGAGAGAACAGCCTGTGCAGACGTCGCTGGCCAGGGTAGGTGTAACCCAGACTCCAGCTGACTCCTGCTTCTATTTCTTGCCTGTCTGGGTCAGGTGGAGCACGGAACCCAGGCTGGTGTGCTGGAGGCTGTGCTCTACACCCAGATACAGCACCACCCACAGAGCAGAGGGGGTCCGAGCTCAAGCAATGGCTGGGCGAACCCTCCTCACAACTGCCCCAGTCCCGAGGATCCAGGTCAAAGCTGGTGCAGTCACCACAGAGAGCCAGAGAGTGTTGCCTCTGATGAGGGGCTGTAGACACCGTGAGAAAGGTTGGTCCTGGTGAATCTAGTGCTTCTGCACCATTGACTGACCCGGTCATGACCCCTTTCAGCTGTTAGGGAATAACCCCAGAGAGAAACCTGCCCTGATTTTTCCCCTAACCTTTACATCAGTTCTGGAGCCGACTCATTCAGCTCAGTCTGAACAAGCCTGTAGTGATGTGGCACTTCTTGCTTACCGTAGATTCTGGATATTTCCAATTGGGAACAGTGTTGTGTTGCTTGGTTAAGCAGTACCATCATTATGTATTATTAGACTGTCAAGAATCCTTTAGAATTCAATTTAACAGTGAGCAATCTAGTCTACACAATAATTAAAAAATCAATATCTACAAAATATTACACTGGTACACAGACTCCAAACCTTAATGCTACAAAACAGCAGGAAATAAGCCAATGTAAGCCAGGAAATCACACAGTCAAAACCTGTGTCTCGATTTCTGATTCTACGTATGACTCCATGTGGCCACCAGTTCGAAAACCATGGTGGCCACCTTAATGCATCAGTAATCACTTCTACAATTGACACTTGCACCTTGGTTATCGGGAAAAGGATTCAAACAACAATGACAGGGATTCAAAAGTACAATAATGATATTTAAAGGATACTTGGACAGGTACGTATATAGAAAAGGTTTGGAGGGATATGGGCCAAATGCTGGCAAATGTGACTAGCTTATGTGGGCATCTTGGTCAGCATGGACATGTTGGGCTGAAGGGCCTGTTTCCATGCTGCATAACTCTGTGACTCTATGTGAATATTTTGTATCAGAAAATGTTAACTGGACAGCATGAGATACAGCACACAGTTCAGGTCTCCATTTCACAAGTGTGGATATGGAAGTATTGAAGAAAGTGCAAAATTCAATCTGAAGAAGTGTGAGCTAATGCATTTGGAGAAAGAAGCAAGTCAGGGAATACACAATAAATGTGGAGGACCAAGAATCCTGGAGTGCACGTCCACATATCTCTGAAGATAGTTGGACAGGTAGATAAAAGTTTCTTCAAGAAGGCTTGAAGTCCTGGTTCTGGTCAAATCACGTTGATGCCACGGCCAAGAAAGCTCACCAGTGCCTCTACTTCCTCAGGAAGCTAAAGAAATTCGGTATGTCCCCTTTGACACTCACCAACTTTTATCAATGCACCATAGAAAGAATACTATTACTTGGGTCCTACTTGGGAGAATTGTAATCATGAGGCGAGACTGTCTACTTGGAACAAAGGAGGCCAAGTATGGAATTTAATTCCGCATAAAGCTATGAGAGACCCACAGGTGAACAGAAAGGACCGATTTCCTTCAGCGGAGAGCTCATTAATCATTCTAAGGATTAGAGGGAACAATTTTCACGGGGGAGGTCTGGAACTCATTGCCTGGTAGGATGGTAGAGGCAAAAACTATCCGGTGCTGTCCGTGTGCAGTTTGCATGCTCTCCCTGTGACTGCATGATTTTCCCCCAGGTGCTCCAGTTTCCTCCCAAATAGAGTAATACAGCATGGAAACAGGCCCTGTGGCCCAACTCTTCCATGCCAACCACGGTACCCACCAAGCTAGTCCCATTTACCCACATTTAGCCCATCTCTCTCCAATCCCCTCTTATCCAAATGTCTTTTGAATGCTGTTATTGTCCCCACACATCCCATGGTGTTGGTAAGTTAATTGCCCACTAGAAATTGCCCCTAGTGTGAGGGTGAGTGGTAGAATCTGGGAGGAGATGATGAAAATGTAGGGAGAATAAAATGAGATGAGTGTAAATGTGTGTTTGATGGTTGATGTGGACACAGTTAGGCAGAGAGCCTGTTTCCCTGTGGTGTGATTCAATGACTCAGTGATAAGTGATCAGTTAATCTGTTTTACCAGTCTTGGTTGGGGGGGGGTGTGAGGACTTGGCAGGACAGCAGGCAGAACCTCCCAAATCACGTCATAGGGTCTTCAGCATCCACCTGAGGGGCAGGCAGGTGCTCAAAATCCCACCTGACAGATGGCTCCTCCAGAAGTACCTCCCCACCCCAGTGAAGCGCCAGCCTAGGCTTCAGTTGTCCAAGACTCTGGAGGCTGAAGTTGAAGCACAACTCTCAGACTCTGTGCTGACGTCTGTGACTGGGCTACAGCCAACATCTTCACTGAGAGGAAAGGATGAGGGGTGATCTGATGGAAGTCTTGTCGGTCAATGCTCCAGTGCAGTAGCAGGGAGTGTTGCCCTGCCTGTGCTTGCAACGTTCCAACGCAGCCATATCCTGACCGATGAACACCACTAAAAGGAAACAGGCTGCGCAGCAACTGATTCGTGGAGCTGATGGGAGCTGCTGAGGAGATGAGAGGACCTTGGTAAAGTTGTCATTATCCTTTCCACGGAGGCCTAGGGAGCTTCCTCCTAGTTATACAACATGGAAACAGAATCTACACTGCCGTCCAGCACCCACTTACACTAACCAAATACTAATCCTTTCTCCTTACATCCCATCAGTCCTACCACTCACCAGGGGCAATTTACAGTGGCTAACTATCCTTTGAACTGACACGTCATTGGGATGAGGGAGGAAACCAGAGCACCCGGGGGAAACCCACACGGCCACAAGGAGAACGTGCAAACTCCACCAGAGGTTGGGATTGAACCCAGGTCTCTGGAGCTGTGAGGCAGCAGCACTACCTGCTGCACCATGGTCCTGCCCTTCCTGTCTGAATAATGTGTGGTTTAACTGAAGTATTTTCTATCCTCCTGCTTTTCTGCCTCCTGGGGAAAGGTGTCAACCTGCAGTCATTAATGAAGTGTTTTCAAACGGGTTATAGTTGTAATCCTCCCCTGAGGATCCTGCTCTATAATTATCTGATCCACTAATATTAAAGGCGTAAACCAAGGAGGTGCTAAGCCTTCAAAATCCCATGGATTCTGCTGCTGGCACCAAGTCCATGGAAGCCCTGGTCAACATCGCAGGAAGGTTGGGAATTATGTGGATGTGATTTTTCTCCTTAAAGTGGAAATGCCACTCACACCGATGCGACCATTGTATTCCTCCATCCTTCCTCTGCCCAACAAATGACCCAACCCATTTATTTTGCCTTTGGTTCAGGGTACTGTCTGTCGCTCTGTTTAATCAGCCCGAGCCGCTACAATTTGCCTTTGGTCATCGGAATATTTCTTGGTACAGTAGTTCGCTCCAGAATCTGTTATGCCCACCATTTCATGAGGTTGTTAGGATGGATTCACCACGGCTAGTCCACATTCTCAACAAAACAGAGGAAAGGGGGGGATTACAGCAACCAGAGTGGTCCCCAGAACCCAGAAATGTGGCCACTCACTGCCATCACACAGAAAGTGCAACAAATAAAGAGAGCTCAGTGGATTTTTAGATTCATTTTTCAGGATGTTAACAGCACAGGCAAGGTCAGCACCTACCGTTCACCTCTAATTACCCTTGAGAAGGTGGGGGGTTAGCTGCCGTCTTGAACCACTGCAGTATTTCCACTGAAGGTGCTCCCACTGTGCTGGGGAATGAGATCCAGGACTTGAACCCAGCGATGATAAAGTACTGGCAATATATTTCCAAGGCAGGATGGTGCACAACTTGGAGGGAAACCTGAGGTGGTGGTGTTCCCTTGCACCTGAGATCTTGGCAGGTTTGGGGAGTGTTGTCGGAGCAGCCTGGGTGAGTATTGTACACACTGCACCCACTGTGCGCTGGTGACGGGGGAAATGAATGTTTAGGTTCAGGCAAATGAAATTGAAAAGTTGTGCAATTGTTGCCAACCACGTCACGTCTGACCTTGTGATGGAAGGAAGGTCATTGATGAAGCAGCTAGAGATGGCTGGGCCGAGGACTCTGTCCCAGGGGACTCTTGAGCAATATCCTGGGCTTGAGATTGTTCATTTTAAGTATAAGAGCGATAGGTCCTTGCTATCACCAGGGAGCACTGTGGTGAGAAGTCATAGATTGACACAGCACAGAAATAGGCCCTTCAGCCACTGAATCCCCTCTGACCATCAACCACCCATTCACAATTTAGTCCCCTCACATTCTCCTCCCAGGTTCTGCCACTCACCTACACACTAGCAGCAAATTACAGTGATCAATTAACCGACCAAACCAACATTCTTCAGGATGTGGAAGTATATCGGGGGAAAACCTATGTGGTCACAGGGAGAACGTACAAACTCCGCACAGAGAGCACCGGAGTTAGGGATCGAACCCGGGTTTCTGGGGCTGTGAGACAGAGGCTCTACCTGCTGTGCCACTGGTTAACTTACCACATCCAGAGTTGTTCCAGATACAGGAGGTAAGTAGAGAATTCAAACTGAAATATTTAAATAAAATGGAATTTCAGTAGCCATGAAACTATCAGACTTGTAAACACAATCTGGTTCCCTGCTGTGTTCAGGGAAAAAAACCTGCAATGCAGATGGTTACAGATGAGCCTTGATGTCACTGAATATAGTGCAGGCTTGAAGGGCTGAATGGTCTGTGTCTATGTTACTATGTTCCCAAATGTGTTATAATACCACCAACAAAGGCAAATTAAATGATACAACTTTAAAGTGAGCTGGGATTAGGAGACCCTTGACTTCATGCATCGTTCAAAATGGCTGGATTGGCTAACAATGTAAGTAAACCACAAGGGTTTGTGGATTTAGTACTGAGAGGCATTAATATAAAAGCCCAAGCATTATGCTAAACCTTTATAAGAACATTATTTGAAGGCCCATTTGTGTCCAATTCTGAACACTGCATGTTAGGAAGTTGGTGAGGGCTTTGGGAAACGTATAAAGGAGATTGAGTGGAGTGGTCCAGGGACGAGGGATTGAAGTTAAGGTGAACACAGTAAAGAAGCTTGTTCAACAGAAAGGGCTTGCAGAATTTGGGTAGAGAGAGGAAATGTACTCCAGCAAATGAAAGGCCAACACCAGGGAGGTCTCTTTTCTGATCACTTGTCGGGAGAGGTTAAGCTTTGGGGAGTACTCCGATAGGGCAGTGGCTATACATTCAATAGCCTTCTAAAGCAAGTGATTAGGAAGATAAATGAGATGTTGGAATTTTCTGTGGGAAGATTTGAGTACCAGAGAATTGACGCCTTACTGCAACTGGTGACTCAAGATACTGAGATCCTTGGTGAGATCACTGTATTGTGCAGTTTTGATACACTAACTGAGAAGGGAATGTATATACCCCAGAGGGAGTGCAGTGAAGATTCAATGGACTGGTTTCTGGGAGAGGAGATCTACAATAAGAGGAGACATTGAGTAGATTAGGCCCGTATTATCTGGAATATAGAAGAACAAGAGGAAATCATGATGAAAGACAAAGTTCTCACAGGCTTGGCAGGGTGGATGTTTTCAGGATGTTTCACTTGGCTGCGGAACCCAGAACGAGGGCCACACTCTCAAAATTAGGCCATTCAGGACAGAACTGAGGAGAAATTCCTTCACTGTTTGGAATTGTCCGCCCCCAAAAGCTGTGGAGGCTCAGAGACTGAGTTCATCCGAAACAGCGAGCAACATGGGCCATGGGAATTGTGCAGGAAAGTGATGTTGTTACAAGATCAGCCCTAATCTTGATGAGTGGTTGGAAGGATCAGACCGGCTACTCCTGCTCCTAACTGCATTCTTAAGTAAAAAGAGAAGTGGACAAAGAAAAAATAGCGAGGACAATTGGGACAAACTGGAGTGGGTTTAATGGCAGAGCCGTAGAGTCATAGAGATATACACTTACAAGCAGCCCCTTTGGCCCACAACGTCTATGCTGACCATCATACCTATCAACACTAATCCCATTTTCTTGCATTAATTCCATCTCTCCCTAGGCCCTGCTCATTCCAATACCTGTCCAGATGCCTCTTACATGTTGTTACTGATCCTGCCTCCAACACCTCCTGTGGCAGCTCATCCCAGATTCCAAATACTCTTTGTGTGAAACATTTGCCCCTCAGGTCCCTTCTTCCCGTGCGATAGCAGGCTATGATTCCATGATCCAAATGCTTGTGGTTGTTTGTGAATATACTGTGTGTGGGAGACCATTATCACCCACTGTGTGGGAGGTCCAAGCTGCCCCAGTCTCTGGACTCTGCACTCAGCCAAGGATGGGTCTGTGCTGAAGGTAAGGGTTTAAGTCCCACTCCCAAGACTTGTACAGAAAAGTCCAGGCTGACATTCCAGTGCAGTATCAGGGGAGTGCTGCACTGTCAGAGAAGCCAACCTTTTGGTGAAACATTAAACCAGAAAACGTCGACAACTCGTTTCCTCCTGCAGATGCTCAGATGCTGCTTGACCTGCCAAGTTCCTCCAACAGATTGTTTGTTAAACCAGGTCCAGACTGCCTTATCAGAAGGAAAAGATCCCAAGCCACTGTTTGGGGGAGAGTGGAGAAAGACTGACCAATAGTTATTCCTAAAACAGATTATCTGGTCATGATCACACAGTTACATCCTGGACACATCCTGGGCAAATACCATGTCTGCAAATTCATCTCCATTCTGTGGCACTCAACGCACCCTGCAGTCACATGAGTGAGATGAATTTCAGAGGAGCATAGAGCGCACTAGTGCAACTGAGCAACGCATCTAGTGTTAGCAACAAAAGATACATTTCGAAGCAACTACATTTGAAGTCAGAGGTCCCAGAGCAGAAGAAAAATAGAGTGTCTGGTGAAACGTGTCACACACAGAAGGTGGATCAGGAGAGCTCAGCTCATCACCAACCAAGAAAGAAGAATGGAACAGATTCAACGTCCATACTCGGCAAAGTATCGTCATCGTCGGACAAAGGGAGGAAATGGGGAAAGGAAGATAAAGCTCTTTGGGCAGTCCACAGGAATTCAGGAAGCCACATTCTGTTGGCCAAAGCAGGGACTGCATAAGGAGTTGACACAGAGGATCTGAGATTGGGAAGGGTTAAGTAACTGCTCCAAAGTCAGCTGTATTCAAGAGTGCCTCTTGTTCTTGGCTGCCTGGTGAATTAAAACCTGGAATAGTGGAGAGGGAACTTCAACGGCAAGGATCTGGAGTGGTGGAATATTCCAGTTCGTGTCTCCCCCCTCTGCTCAACAGCCACTGCCCCCAAATCACTTCCTCCGTAACACACAAGCCACAGTGCCCGCATTCAGAAACAGCAGACACTTCCCTTTCTTTTTGTTGGTGGGAAGCTGTGTTGCAAAGGAGGGCTTCACTTTGCAGGATTGCTGGACAGAAGGGAGCTTCCTTTTTTTGCCGAGTTAGTCAACTTGCAACCTCAGCAGGGTCTGGGATTGATCGCACCGGAGGGGTGTTGCTTGTCAGTTTTTTTGACTTTGAACTCTAACCTGCTGAAGCACAAGAGTGCCTGGAATGTACCATCTGCCAAATGGCAACAGGGGAGTGCAGAAACAGAGTCGGGAGAAGCTGTCCACATTTTGCCCGAGCCTTTCGTTCAGTTTGGAATTGGATAACTTCAGCTCTGCCGTCTCTATTCCTCTGGGGTTTGCATGCATGGAAGACTTTTCCCTTTAACCCTTCAACAACTGCGCCATGCCAAATACCATCTGAAGTCCAAAAAGAAGGAAGCCACCAGATTTGAACAGAGTAGCTCAGGGGACAGGGCATGAGTGAGAGATCTGGCACAGCCGAGCATTGTAGGATGGCAAGGTAGCTGATGAGTCCGTAGCGTTAAGCCAACACTCCTTCTGTTCCAAATGCAAACAGACCAAAGCCTACAGTTGTCCTCAACAAGAAATCAGAGCAGGAGCGACACACAAAATGCCAGAGGAACTCAGTGGGTCAGGCAGCACCTATGGAGGGAAGTGGACAGTTGACATTTCGGGTCGAGACCCTTCATCTGGGCTTGGAACTGCTCTGTCATTCAATAAGATCATGGTTACATTTCTACATCACTACCCATCCAACATACATCTCTCTCAATTCCCTCGCCGCCCAACAACCAAGAACACAAGACATTGGATCAGGAGTACACCATTCGGCCCCTCGAACTACTCTGCAACTCAAGAAGGCCATGGCTGATCTGACCTTGGCCTCAGTTCCACTTTCCTACAGGATCCTCATAACCCTTGATCCCACTGCCTCCCCGTAGTCTGAATATTTGTCTGCTCAACCTTAAATGTCTTCAGTAACTCTGCATCCACAGCTCTCTGGGATTTTCCAAAGACTTGTAATCTTCTGAGTGAACAAATTCCTCCTCAGCTCTGAAATGAAGGAATAACCCCTTATTGTAAGCTGCCCACTAGTTCTAGTTTCTCCCACATCCATCTTGTGACTGAACATCTGCAGCTCTGGGGCAAAACATGCACAAGGTTCACAACCCTCTGGGTGAAGACATTTCTGTTCAAGTCCAAAATGGCCCACGCTTTATCCTGAGAACGTTGCCTGGGTTTTGACTCTGTAGATTGAGGAAGCATCCTTCCTGCATCTTCCCTTGTTAATCCACTCGCAGAATGTTATATTTTTCAATGATGCCACCTCCCGTTGCTCTAACGTCCAGTGACCATGAACCAAACATATTCTATTTCTCTTCCCAGTTCAAATCCTTCATCCTAGAACCAACCTGGTGAATCCACGCTTAGTTTATAAAGGATAAGAATCTCAAGATCCCTGCTAACAAGCCATAGGGTCATGAGTCTATTAGACTAGCTACACACACGCACACACAAAACACACAGACACACACGCACACACACACACACACACACACACACACACACACACACACACACACACACACACACACACACACACACACACACCCTTCCAGATTAACAATAGCTTCTTCCCCACTGCCATCAGGGTCTTGAACCCACCTGAGAAACCCCAACACTACCTCGGACTACATTTCTTTCTCACTCTCTCAATCTTGAATTAGAGCTGCTGCAAAAAGCTAATTTTCATGGCATTTATACTCTGTGTATGCATGCCAATGAGAACAACAATAAACTTGAACTTGAACACGTGCGCACACACATACAAACGCGCACATACCCACACGCACACAAGTACGAATCTGCGTCCCTCAGAGCTACAGAGGTGCTTGATTAAGCAGGTCACTGGGTTATTGTGAGAGACTGTCAGAATATTGTTCAGCTACCTGACCGAGGAACGCCAGCGAGCACAGGGAGGCAGGGAACGGCCAGACCTAAGCTACAAATTGGGAGGGGAATACAGTTAATGTAAAAATAGGAAGGTGTCCTTGTAGCAGAGAGGGGGTCAGAAGCTTGTGAATAAATGATGGTCATTTATTTCATTCATTTTAAATTATCTCCCCCACCCACCCCCCCACCACCTCCTCAACTGAGAACTGACAGCAGCAAGTATTAAAAAAAACAAATGGGTCTGTTTGATTCCCACGGATTTGTATTCCCAAACAGTTGATTGATCATGGGATTTGGAATTTGCTCCAAGTTGAATGAAGACTGGAAAGTCTGTCTTCTCCTTTACTGAGGTGGACCTCAAGAGTGACTCCCTCAGATCTCCAATTCAAGGCTGCTCCCTGACCCTGAACGAAACCCGGAATTCAGGAAGGACTCCGAATGGCCATCCCTTGAGAAAGAGGCCAAGAGATGAGGCATGAACCAGTGTCACCTGGAGTCTGGAGCAAGGCACTCCCACTAATCTTCTTCAAACCTTTGCCTCTTCCACCTGTCACCTCCTCCAGCTTCTCACATCACTCTCACTTTCCCCTCCTCCCCCACCTACCTACCTTCCCCCTCTCACCCAGACTCACCTATCACCCAGCAGCTCGTGCTCCTCCCCTCCCACCACCCTTTTATTCTGGCTTCTGCCCTCTTCCTTTCCAGTCCTGATGAAGGCTCTCAGCCCAAAACATCGACTGTGCATTTCCCTCCGTAGATGCTACCTGACCTGCTGAGTTCCTCCAGCATTTTGTGTGTGTTACTCCCAATAATCAGTTTTGAATATGCATATTTGGTTAGGCATTTAATTACCAGTTTAGTTGGTTTGGCACAACATCGTGGGCCAAAGGGCCTGCTCCTGTGCTGTACTGTTCTATGTTCTATATCCATTTAACAATTAATCCAGTCTCCAAACCAAACGGGGGTTTCACCATCAAGACGTTGTACAGGACGTTGGTGAGGCTGCATTTGGAATACTGTGTTCAGCTTTGGTGGCCCTGCTATGGGAAAGGTGCCATTGAGCTGGAAAGAGTGCAGAGGAGATTTACAAGGACGTTGCCAGGAACTGAGGGACTGAATTATGGAGAGAAGTTGAGCTGGTTGGGACTTATTTTATTGGAGCATGTGGGGTGATCTTATAGAGGTGTATAAAGTCATGAGGGACACAGATAGGGTGAATCTGCACAGTCTTTTTCCCAGGGTTGGGGAATCAAGAACTAGAGGGCACAGGTTTAAGGTGAGAGGGGAGAGATTAATAGGAACATGAGGGGCAACTTTTCCACCCAGAGGGTGGTCAGTATATGGAACGAGCTGCCAGAGGAAGTGGTTGAGGCAGGTACATTAACAACATTGAAAAGGTGCTTGGACAGGTATAGAACCATAGAACCATAGAACAGTACAGCATAATACAGGCCCTTTGGCCCACCATGTTGTGCCAACCTTCAAACCTCACCTAAGACTATCTAACCCCTTCCTCCCACATATCCCTCTATGTTAAATTCCTCCATATGCTTATCTAACAATCTCTTGAACTTGCCCAACGTATCAGCCTCCACCACCACCCCAGGCAGCGCATTCCATGCCCCAACCACTCTCTGGGTGAAAAACCTCCCTCTGACATCTCCCTTGAACTTCCCACCTCTTGTATTGAGCATTGGTTCCCTGGGAAAGAGGCGCTGGCTGTCCACTCTATCTATTCCTCTTAATATTTTGTACACCTCTGTCATGTGTCCTCTCATCCTCCTTCTCTCCATTGAGTAAAGCCCGAGCTCCTTTAGTCTCTCCTCATAATCCATACTCTCTAATCCAGGCAGCATCCTGGTAAATCTCCTTGATGAGGTACATGGATAGGAAAGGTTTAGAGGGATGTGGGCCAAACACGGGCAAATGGGACGAGTTTAGGTGGGAATCTTGGTCAGCATGGACCAGATGGGCTGAAGGGCCTGTTTCCACTCTATGACTCTGTGACTCTTATCTCATTCCTGGCACTTGTAATCAGGGCTCAACGTCAGCACAAGGAGCTCCCTGCTAGAATTTAGGAACAAAGTGAGGAGGATTCACCACACCATGAGTAAGGTCAGGCCTCGCAATCATCGTCTCCATGGGTGTCACTTCAGGCTCAGTACCACCTACAACAACAACTTCCATTGATATAGCACCTGCTAACATAGCAGAAACAGTGCAAGGCATTTCGCAGGAGGGTCATCAGCAAACAAACATCAAGGCAGGCACCAAATCTGGTCAAAGGAGTAGCTTCACGGAGAATCAAGGAGAAGAGCGAGGTGGAGAGATTTAGGGGTTCTGATCCTGGATATTCCGAGACACAGCTGTTGATGGTGTGCTGATTATATTCAGACACACTCCCAAACATTGAAGTGGAGGTGGCTGGATATCTCAAAGTCATATTGGGTTGTAGGGATGGCGAGGGGGGAAAGCCTGGACCTAGTTGAAAAGAAGGGTGAGAATTTTAAAACCGAGACATTAGATGCAGGAACCAGTGTAAATCACCCTCCTCAGGGGTGCTGGGTGAACGGGACTGGTGTGAAGTAGGACATGGGACAGGAGGATAATCTGAAGTTCACCTGAGTTGGATGAGGCAGGAAGCCATGGGAACAGTCTAAGAAATCAATGAGGCTTTGAGCTGGGTGGTGGCTGGGAGCAGAGATGGGTGGTGTCAGGGAGCTGGAAACAGACGGTGTTGGAAATGGATTGGAAATGAAGTCCAAACGCAATTGAAACCTGACACCAAACCCAGGCGCAGTCGAGAGGCAGGTGGTTGTATTCACTTTTTAATCTTTAAGTGGGATCCATCTTCTAAATCAATTCAGAAGAAATGATGAAATGGTGATCTGCCAGCAATCTATCCATCCATCAAGAACGATAGGCTGGCTTTTAACAGAACGTCACAGGAAAAGGAGAAAGAAGCATTCCTTCCATGCTAATGGGCAGGCATGTAGGGAGTACCACTGCTCTGAGGTCAGGTCCTGCATTATTGATAGAGTCATCGAGCTATGGAATCATACAGCACAGTAACTGACCCTTCGGCCCATCGGGTCTGGAGATGAACCATAAATGCTGGCATTGCCAGTGAACAGTAAACACTTAGGCAAAATGGTGCTCGAATTATGGCATCAGTTTCCCAATCCCAATCCCACCATTCATTCCTCTGTCTGCTTCACACTCCCACATTTCAGGTAGTGGCCCACCCTCTTGTGATTTCTGTTAACCTATTAGGAGCAGGGGTGGGCATCACAGTTGAGGTTCCATTTTGCAAACACTGATCTGACTGGGCTAACACTGGGAGCAGGAGAGCTGGCTGCTTTATCCATTCTTTAACCAATGAACAATTGCAGTGCCCCACCATTGCCTTAACTAACTTGGCACAGGCACACTTTTCTAATGTAGGGAGGTATACTTTGTAATAAGACACTCAAAGTTCTCTTTCAAAACGCCATCAGATAATAAGAGGCTTGAGGAGTTAATATTTTCTGTTGTGGCCTGATTAATGTGTTTGTGTAAGAAGAAACCTTTTGGATCCTATTTTAACCCAGAAGTTAAACCAATATTAACCACTTCAATGGCACTGCTGAAGTCGCATGCTTCAGTCTCTGTGACGTGAGGGTTTTGCGGGCCTCTCTTTCTCTAATGTTATTTACAGTCGTTAGAGGATTTCAGCCCAGTCCTCCGTCACTCTGCTCTTCATTCACCATCATCCACTCCTGACTTTGCTCGGCAAAGTCACGTAGCCTAGAGCACCACAGCACTGTGGCTAAGCTCCTGGGCTGAGGAGCAGAACCCTGACTGTTGTTCTAGAGTTGCAAGTTCAAAACTCAGCATGGGAATTTAAATTCTATTCAATAAATGTGATGACTCTCAACAACTGAACTTGGATATTAGCAATTAAACGCACACATTGCTGCTTGGTAAAACGGAGGTAACATGTTACTCAAGCTGACTGCTACACATGCTCCAACCCATCCATAGTGCCAAATATAAAATGATATGGTAGCAAAGTAGTCCATTCAGCCCATTATACCTGTGCCAGCTCGGTGAAAAAAACTAGCTCCAGCCCTCTTCTTTTTACCTATGGATCTGCAATTTTTCTAGTTTTAGATAAGATGAAGTTTGGCCACTGGATCACAACAGAGAGTGTGGTCAACAACACTCCATCACCTTCAGGTAAAGTCTCTGGACAGTTCTGTAATCCATGTTACCACAACGACCCAGCTAACGTCTCTGAAACTTCCTTACACAAGCTAAAGAATTTCCAAATTCCATTGTCAACATCATCCTTCCAAACATTCCGATTTTCCCAAGCTTTCCACTCGGCCCATTTCTACGTTATAGGCCTCTAGGGGTAGGGATGGCGGGTGGTGGGGGGGGGGATGGAAATTAAAGGGAAATGCATGTTCTTCTTAAAGTGGACACAGCATCATAAAGGGGTAACACTGGGGTGAGTGACCTGCACAACCCTAATCCAACCTCAACAGAACACTACGGACCACTTTGTGCGCTATGGACTGGTCTCTGATTGTGGTTTTTTTGTGCTAATGTTGTGTTTTGCACAATCTGTTTCTTCACTGTCTTGTATAATTTGTGTGTAATAATTTAAATTCTGTGTGTTGTCTGAATCTACAAGCAAGCTTTTCACTGTACCTGTACCTCACCGTACTTGTGCACATGACAGTAAACTCAACTTGACTTGACCAGAAGGACCCATTTCGTTCAATGGGTGTCCTTCAGAAAAGGTGTCCCACCCTTCCTGAGTCTGGCCTGTGTTTGACCTCAGACTCACAGCAATGTGGTTGATTCACATCGAAAGTCATCAGCAAGTCATTCATTTCAAGGGGGTATGAGAAGTGAACAATAAGTGCTAACCTTCTCCCAGGAGCAAATAAAAATAAAAGGAAAAATGTAATAAGATGAAGCAGCCAATGAATCCAAATGGAGACACAAGATTCTGCAGATGCTGTTCATTCTGTTTATTTCCCTCCACAGATGCTGCCTGACCTGCTGAGTTCCTCCAGCATCTTGTGTGTGTTGCAATGAACTCAAATGGTTTCCACAACAGTCAGATCTGGGCAGAGAGAGCCCACCGTTTCACCCTTGCCCATACACTGTTACTGGTGCCAACACTACCCTCCACTGTGCCTAACCCTAGGGATACTGCACAGGGTCCCTGCCTCTGACCACAGTACCCTGCCCAGCAGAGAAAAGACGCAGTCATTCACACGTGTGAGCATGTGTTTGGCTACTGAGCAAAAAGTGGCCAACCAGGGATAATGGGTATAGGCGGCGTGCGTGAAAGTGATGTTGAGAGAAGAGATTAACCATGATCTCAGTGGCTGGTGGAGTCAGCATGAGGGGCCAAGTGACCTACTCCTGCTTCTGTTTCTGACGAGGGCGTGCCATCTGCCAGCTGAGATCCCGTGGCATATCCCGAGGGACAGCACAGAGTTCATCCCTAGCATCCTGGTCAACCATCTTCCCAATCAACATCCCCGAGCCGACGTCAAAAATCAAAACACAGCAGATGCTGGAAATCCAAAACAAAATGCTGGAAACACTCAGCAGGTCAGGTAGCATCTGCAGAGAGAAAGCAAACATATTCTGCTGAGGCTTTATAAGGTGTTGCTCAGACTGTATGTGGAATATTGTGAGCAATTTTGGGCCCCGTATCTTAGGACCCTCTTAGGAGAGGGTCCAGAGGAGGTTCATAAGAATGATCCCAGGTTTAACATATGAGGAGTGTTTGAAGTCTTTGGGCCTGTACTCAATGAAGTTCAGAAGGATGAGGGGGGATCTCACTGAAACCTACTGGATACTGTATAGAGTGGATGTGGGAGAGGATGTTTCCATCAGTGGGAGAGTCTAGGATCTGAAGGCACAGAATAAAGGGACGTCCCTTTAGAACTGAGATGAGGAGGAATTTCTTCAGCCAGAAGGTGGTGAATCTCTTGAATTCGTTGCCACAGAGGGCAGTGGAGGCCAAGTCATTGGGTGTATTTAAGGCAGAGGTTGATAGGTTCTCGGTTGGTAAGGGGGTTAAGGGTTACAGGGAGAAGGCAGAAGAATGGTAGGTTCTCGGTTGGTAAGGGGGTTAAGGGTTACAGGGAGAAGGCAGAAGAATGGTAGGTTCTCGGTTGGTAAGGGGGTTAAGGGTTACAGGGAGAAGGCAGAAGAATGGGGTTGAATAAAATAATCCGCTCTGATTGAATGGTGGAGCAGACTCGATGGCCCAAAAGGCCTAAATCTGCTCCTATATCTTATGGTCTTAAGGAGAAAGAGAGGCAAAGTTAACATTTAGACCAATGGCCCTTTATCAGAACTGAATGAAGAGGTGATTATCCGCTGTTTGTGGGGGTGCTCTGCACAGTTGATCACAAGATCTGCTTTGCTACTGTAATCACAGTTTAAAAATTACATTGTCGCCTCTGAGCTGTTGGGACGTCCCAAGTGCTGCATAAAAGTGTGCCTCTCTTGTTGGCTGGACGTGCAGTCTCATGCGTGGATCACCAGATGAGTCATCACCTTTGGAAACAGACAGAAGCAAATGGGGGGGAGGAGACTGAGGGTTGGGGGGGTGGAGAGGGGACGCGTGGGGTGGGGAAATGGCCCGGCCAGGGCCCAATGGTAAACATATACAACAGGAGCTGGCAGCTCACTCTGGTTTGGGAAGTTGTGGTCCAACGACCTGAGGTTGGCCAGGAAAGGAAACAGATTTAAATGGGCTCATTCATCCAGTGCTGTTTTTTGAAAGAAGTCTCTCTTCCTTCCTCAACATATAAGCACGTCACTGATTTGCAGTTTACTCTCAATATTCAGCATCTGAACTGTCTGCAGCTGATTTCTTCCCTGCCATCCCCTTCACCACATCCACACCCTCACTGACCACATGCATGACCAGCAGATTTGGTGAATATCCCGGCTCCACTGTGGAGGGAATACTTGACTCCCTCCCCCACTATTGGCTCCAAGTGTGTTGGATATTGGATCTCTGTTCCTCCTGATCAAGTGAGGTCTCCATCTCCACCCCCTGACCCAAGTTAAACGGCTTTGTCCAAATTACCCAAATACTCTGGTTTTCCTCCCACATCCCAAAGGGTTGGTAGGTTAACTGGCCACTGGTGTGTAGGTGAGGCATGGAATCCGGGGGAGTTGACGGGAATGTGGGGAGAATAAAATGGGATTAGAGTAAATGGGTGATCGACGGTCAACGTGGACTCAGTGGCCCCAAGGGTTTGTGTCTGTGCTGTATGCAGGGTCTCGACCCGAAACGTTGACCATTCCTTTCCCTCCACAGATGCTGCTTGACCCGTTGAGTTCCTCCAGCGGTCTGTTTTTTGCTCCGTGCTGTATCTCTCTATGTCTGAATGCAGAGTTTGATCACAGCTAGGGTGTTACCCAGCACCACAACCTTGATTATACTTGTAGGACCTGAACACTGCACAAGGGAGTCGTTCGGCTCATTGTGACGGAGTCAGACTCTTGCTCCAGAAGTTCAGAACTGTTTCTGCTTTCTCAAAGAAATTGTTCATCACTTCACCACTCTTGAAATGTAAGCTTATTCTCCTTTTGTCTTGAGCCCTGGGCAGAGTAATTTCTCACTGATTAGCTGATGAAAATCCTTCAATCAACAAACACTCCACTGGACATACTCTACAACTGAGGGATTACAAGAAATGCATCCTCATAATTACCACTAACATCACTCGTACATTTGATGGACCAAGTTGAGAGCAGAATCGCTCTTGCTGGAGCAGATTTAGGCAGTACTTGTCATGAAAGAGAGGAGAAAGAGTGGGTACATGAATGTTCTTCCTTAATAATAAAAATCCACCAACCATACCAGCAGATAAAACGAACAGGAGCTCAAACTGATTTAATCCTGCACTTAACCTTGAACACCTCAGTCACACCAGCACATGACTCTGTGGTCAGCAGATGCAACGTCAACTGGGTCAGCTCATCCTAGTGTCAAACATCTGCCAATTGCTGACTGCCCCGCTGCTTTGATCTCGCCCCTCCCCTCCTCACTGATGACCCAGTTATTCTCACTCCTACTGCTGCTGGTGTGCGTGACTCCGTGGCCATCACGGTCTCGGGACAGGGCCACCAAGCTGACCTGATCTGAGCCATTTTTAAGTGTTTCCCCTTCCCCTCCGGTTCTGAATTAAAAAGAAGCCATTGTGTGCTCAGCAGTGTCAGTCTCAGCACCTGCCTACACAGCAGCCATTGGCAGTCTTACAACAGGATTCTTCTTGGGTGCTTCATGAGTTGAGCTTGTCCCTCAGCCAAGATGACACAGTCTCATTAAGATGTTTTAATAGTAAATTCATGTACCATAATACCAGCATTGTAAATCACATGGGCCTGCTGTTCTTGCTTTTATGGCTGTGGTCTTAGCTTTTCAAAACATCCACAAGTTGATAACTACGGTGGGGTTTGTGTGGGAGAGCACTCCCCTGTTACATTTAGACAGGTAACCCTGCAGCTGAGAAAAAGACTTTCCATGGCGCCTGTTGTTACCTCAGGGTACCCCGAGATGCTGCACAGCCAACGAAACACTTTTACTTTGCAACGCAGTCACTGCTTTCTTGCAGGAAGACTAATAGCCAATCTGTGCATGGCAAGATCCCACAAACAGTGGATCATTTATAGAACATTAAAAAAAATAGAACAGCACAACACAGGAACAGGCTCTTCATCCCACAATGTTGTTCCGAACTAATTAAACGTAATTAAATGCCCAACTAAACTAATCCCTTCTGCCTACACAATGTCCGTATCCCTCCACTCTCTGCACATTCACGTGCCTATCTAAGAGCCTCTGGAACAGCTCCATCATATCTGCCTTCACCACCACCCCAGGCAGTGCATCCCACCACTCTCTGTGTAAAAAATCTGCCCCGCACATCTCCTTTGAACTTTCCCCCTCTCACCTTAAATGCATGCCCTCTAGTATTAGACATTTCGACCCGGGGAGAAAGATACCAGCTGTCTACTCTATCTATGCCTCTCATAATCTTATAAACTTCTCTCAGCCTCCACTGTTCCAGAGAAAACAACCAAAGTTTGTCCAACCTCTCCTCATAGCACATGCCCTCTAATCCAGGCAGCATCCTGGTGAACCTCTTCTACACCCTCTCCAAAGCCTCCACATCCTTCCTATAATGGGGCAACCAGAATTGAATGCAATACTCCAGATGCAGCCTCACAAGAGTTTTATAAAGCTGCAACGTAACTTCCTGACTCTCAAACTCAATGCCTCGGCTAATAAAGGCAAGCATGGCATATGCCTTCTTTACCACCCTATCAACCTGTGCATCTACTTTAGGGAGCTATGGACTTGGACCCCAAGATCCCTCTGTACATCAGAACTGTTAAGGGTCTTGCCATTAACAGTGTACCGTCTCTTTACATTTGTTTTAGCGACGCTTGTCAAGAAATAAATAATTGACCAGATGCACTCCCTCTACCGCGTCTATCCTTCCAGACCTGTCCACAATATTCCAGATGCAGTGTCACCAGGGCCCCCATACATTTGCAGATTCTGTGTCCCAAAAGTCTTGTTACCCTAAAGCCTCAATAGGTTGAGACAACGAATAGCTCAACCATAGCGACTGGAGTTGACGACATCACAGTTAGGCCAGAAATAGTGGCCCTGCCGTCAGCCATAGACCTCCTGCCATTGCGTGCTCACTAGTGACCCCTGCTGGACATGTGTCTGGGAGGTCAAGGTTTTGCAGATATATGCCCCTCACTGGAAGAGTCCACTGGCATGATTGACATCAAAGCCTAACCTGAAATAAAGATACTCAACTAACAACTACCCTGAGAGCCAAATGGAACTTAACACCTTTCCGAACAGAGAAGTTGGAAGTGAAATAATGCTGGTGTTTTTCAGTCAAGTCATAAAGGATAATAAACATCAGACAATAATTCTGGAATATATTTTTCATAATGTAAACTCCTTTTCAGTATCATTATAAATGTCTTTGTCTGCACTTTGAAACCATCTGGTCAAGCAACTGTGTCAGCACTGAGTACACCTTCCTCACAATGGGGCGGCTCTAGCACCTCTAACTGTCAGGAGATAGTTACTACAACGTGATGTTTACATAGAAAGCTCTGTCAGTCAGTGCCGTACATAAAGATATTCTGAAAGGACTGCTAGAAAGTTTAACATTTAAGAAGATCAACACAAGATCTTGAACCACAAAGGCAGAGAAAGCTGCTGAGCAACTGCTGGTAAATGGGATGTGTACTGATGGATACTTGATGGTGCACACAATCATGATGGGCCGAAGGGCCTGTTGTTGTACTGTATGAAGCCAGGACTCTAAAAGTGTGTGGAGATTCATTCTCCTGCAGCGTTGTGTTTGGTGAGGGAAACTTTCCTGTTTAATGTCCTGACACGTGAAACAATATGGAAGGATCCCAAACGGGGTAGACGGGAAAAGGGACCTCGGTGTGTATGTCCACAGATCCTACAGAGCAGCAGGCGAGTCAATTCAGTAATTAACAAAACATTCAGAATGCTTTCCCTTATTAGCCAAGGCTTAGAATTCAAGAGCTGGGAGGTCGGGATGGGACTGTGCACAACACCCGTTACAGCACAGCTTGAGTACAGTGTACAGTTCTGGTCACCACATTACAGGAGAGACGTGATTGCACTGGATGGGTGCAGAGGAGATTTACACAGATGTTGCCAGGACTGGAAAATTGTAGCTGTGAGGAAAGATTGGATAGGCTGGGGTTGTTTTCTTTGGAACAGAGGAGGCTTAATTGAGGTGTATAAAATTATCCAGGGGCTAGACAGAGTAAGTAGGAAGGATCTATTTCCCTTCGCAGAGGGGTCAAAAACCAGAGAACAGAGATTCAAAGTATTTGTAAATGGATTAGGGGGGTGGGGAGGAAAATGTTTTCACCCAGAGGGCGATGTGGGTATGGAACTCACTGCCTGAAAGGGTGATAGAGGCAGAAATCCTCGTCACTTTTAAACAGCAGACGTGTGCTTGAAAAGCTGTGACCTTCAGAGCTACAGCCCTCGTGCTGGGAGGTGGGATTAGGCTGGAGAAGGTCTTTTTCAATCAGCACAGACATGATGGGCTGAATGGCCTCATCCGTCATGCAGTTTTTTTATGGTCCAACGGTTGATAATTTAGTAGCTGTTGGGAGGTTGCAGACCCAGAAATTACTAAATGGCTGCAACGTACGTCAGAAAGTTTTCAAAAAGTTATTTTGAAACAAAGGACATCTCCAGCTCCCAGTGTCACCAGCCTATGATTTTCCATTGAAATTATTACCTCAACGGTGAAAACCCACGATGTTTAACTTACATAAAACAAACTACATCTTTTGGAACCCACAGGTGATAAAGAAGGTGTCTCCATGTTGCTAAGTTATTCTGTTCTCTTGCACCCACCTCTAAAGTCATTTGTGATTGGTCAGAAGTAACAAGATGGTGTCCAACTTGAGAATCAATTATCAAATATTTCATGACAATCAGAATATTTTTCCACCCAAGGACAGGGACCTTGACACCATCGATGTGAACATTTGTCAATAGATTAAAATAAAATACTTCTGAAGACAGAAGCAGATGAGTTTTGTGAGGAGAAGTGGGTCTCAGAAATAGGGGTAGAATCCCTGAAGCTTCTTTTTCACTATGGGCAGTTGGCATTGCCAGTAGGACCAATATTTAGCATAGTTTGCAGTTGAATTGCCAAGGTATAGATCATGTACTGGTGAATGGGATCAACATAGAGGGGTGCTTCATGGTTAGCAAGGACATGGTGTGCTAAAGGGCCTGTTCCTATGCTGTAAGACTTTAATGTGTAGGGCCCATAATAGATCATAAGATATAGAAGCAGAATTAGACCATTCGGCCCATCAAGACTGCTCCACCATTCAATCATAGCTGATTTTTTTTCAACCCCATTTTCCCGCCTTCTCCCTGTAACACTTAACCCCCTTACCAATGAAGAACCTCTCAATTTCTGCCTTAAATACATCCAATGACTTGGCCTCCACAACCCTCTGCGGCAACAAATTCCACAGATTCACCACCCTCTGGCTGAAGAAATTCCTCATCTCAGTTCTAAAGGGATGTCCCTTTATTCTGAGGCTGTGCCCTCTGGTCCTAGACTCTCCCACTGATGGAAACATCCTCTCCACGTCCACTCTATCCAGGCCTTTCAATATCCGGTCGATTTCAATGAGATCCCCCCTCATCCTTCTGAACTGCATTGAGTACAGGCACACCCTTCATTGAGTGGGTTCCCAGCCTGTATCAGGGACAGTCAGGAATTAACCACATTCGTTTAGTTTTGTGGTGACATGGAGCCAAGACCGGGTAAGGCTGTCATATTTCTTTCCCTTAAGGACATTGATCAACCAAATTGGGTTTTCCGACAATCCAGGCAGCATTACAGATACATTTTGTTATAACACCACCTCTTACTGTTCAGTAAAAGCTCTCATCTTTCACATGTGTTGTCATCACTTTCTGTATGGCACCAGAAGATTCTCAGTCCCTGAAGGGTTAATAACGTCTACTCAGAATCAGTGTTGGGTTGGTGTGTCCCTGATTGAAGAATTGGGCACTGCCAGATTCGCAGTGGCGTGGGCAGGGGGAGAGGATTTGACTGGGTTGGCAAAGAGTTAATGCCTTAGTGAAAAAAAAATTATATAAAAAGGGCCTACTGGAAATGATCCAAGTGCTACACTTCTTCAGCCCTGCATGACAATATGTGCACAGACATTCCAGAGCCCTCTGCAAGGACTCACAAAGAGCCTGGGCTCCTAGCAATACAGCACAGTCAAGTATGCGCAAAGACTTCAAAATGCTGCTTTACTTTCTCACTCGCTCTTTCACATGCATGCAATAACAAAAACAAAAAACCAAGAGCAGCCTTAGACATCTGTTGAATCTTAATTGCTTTGCTGCTGAGCTTTTATTTCCTACCCCTCACCCTGCCTCCTCAAATTTTTCTTTAGTGTGTGTGTGTGTGTGTGTGTGTGTGTGTGTGTGTGTGTGTGTGTGTGTGTGTGTGTGTGTGTGTGTGTGTGTACCTCTGTGTGCATATGGTTGTGTGTGTCTGTGAGCATTTGTATGCCTGCAAGTACTTTGTACACTTCCATTGTGTTCCTTTTTTGTTTAATAAGTTTTAACTAGTCCTGGGGTTGAATGAGCCTGCACTTGCTCGTCAGCACGTGTTACAGAGTGTTTCTTTATCTTAAGTTCTCCCTGCTTCTTTTGGCTGTTCCTTAGCTCAGCATGGGACTGCCACTTTGTCCCTCGCACACCCACTCTCAGCCGAGTACAACCCCGTCTCCGTGACACTCCACTTCCATCACACCGTAATTAACAGTGGGAATGTGCTTCATGTGTCGTGGGGTAAGGCAGGAAGAGGGGCCAAATGGCTGCCATCTGCTTAGGAGGGATATTCTGAGCCTTTACAGGCAGACCAGGACTTTTTATTCCTGGAAACTTTAAGCAAGCGTTTTTGATTCCCCCCGAAACACAGCCTGCCTTTTGACAATAAAGCTGTCTTGATCAGAGACAGAACACACAGCTCAGAATAAATTTTTAAATTTCACTCTCCAAGCTCAAGGCAAGCACTTATTACTTTTCTCAGGTTCCCTCGACAGGGTGGGTGTGAGCTGCCTTCTTGAATTGCCCTACATTTCCATAGCACCATTCACATCCTTTAGTCATGAATACCTCAGCCCACCATCAACCTTGTCGTGTGCAGCCTTCCCCACAGTAACAGCTGCACCCCTTCCAAACCATCGGCCAGGCTGTGTTTTGCACCTTTGGGTGAATTTGCTGAGGTCAGGCTCATCCTTTTCTTTTGGAAACTTTCCATCTTGGCCCCGCGCCCATATTCAAACACTCCTCCTGCCACAGGGCTGCTGGTGCTTTCCAACTTCTAAGAACATCAGGACATTTAAGGTGAGCAGTACCTTATATCAGCTGTGCAGGCTTGGCTTGTCGGGGCCCGCACACTCACCTACCGACAGTTGTGTTGCTGCGCCTCTGGATTTAAGGTGAAACGTCCTTGGATAGATTGATAGCTGCCAACTAATTTCTTATCTAAGCTTTACTGATTTGTCCAAAAACAATTGAATTATTTATTTCCTATTCAATTAACCTTCTCACAGTTCCCTTGAGTGTTCAGCATTGGTGGGATAACCAACGTGTGTAAAATGTGGAAGGGTGTTTGAAACTTTATAAAGTAGGTTTCAAAACTTTGCAGTCTCAAAGTATTTTATAGTGAGCGAGGTCGTTTTGAAATGTGGCCACTGCTGTAGTGTAGGAAACACAGCGACCAATTTGTGCACAGCAAGTCCCCGGAAACAGCAGGGTGAGAGTGACTAGATAATCTGTTTCCTGGGACATCAAGAGTCATAGAGCTATACAGCACGAACAAGTTGCCTAACTAAGCCAGTCCCATTTGCCCGCTTTTGGCCCATATCCCTCTAAACCTTTCCTATCCATTGAGCTGTCCATAGAATTATACAGCACAGCTTGTCCATGCTGACCAAGGTGCCTCTCTGATCTAGACCCACTTACCTGAGTTTGGCCCAAATCCCTCTAAACCTTTCCTATCGATTTAACTGTCCAAATGCCTTTTAAAAGTTGTACTTGTACCTGCCTCTACCACTTCCTCTGGCAGCTCATTCCACATACTCTGAAAATATTCTGATGAAACGTGAACTTTCTTTCTCTCTCTCCATAGATGCTGCCTGACCTGCTATTTACAGCAGTCTCTGTTTTTCTTTCAGATTTCCAATATCTGCACTGTTTTATTTTTGGGACGTAAGTGTTGTTCAGGACGCCAGGAAACACACTTGTTCTTCTTCGCCAAGTCTTTTACATCCAGCTGAGAGAGCAGCAAGAACCTCAAAAGGTGACATGTCCGCAGTTCTGCACTGGAGTGACAGCCTAGATTTTGTGTTCAAGTCTCAAGGGTAGGACCTGCAGACACCGCTCTGAGGAAGGAGTGCTGCCAACAGAAATCTTCAGGGTGTGAGCAGCAATAGGAACTGGAGGTTGAACGAGCACAATCAGCCATCCTGGAGACGTTTTGATAGACTGTCTCAAACGGCCAAGTGATCAATTCCTGTTCTTATGAAACAACATGTTTTGGATCAATTTCAGTCCAAATGCCAAAGGCATAGGTCTACGCCATGTGATTACCCAAAGTCATGTCAGAGATAGACACCATTCCAGATAGTCCTCTACCTGACAGATCCAAAACTCGGACAAGAATCTCTTGGTCTCAGGTGTGAAAGTTCTAAGTATCCCACTATCCAGTATCCTTTGGAAGAGGAAATTCTAAATTTATGTGGGGAAAAGTGCTACCTGCTCACCCCCAAACACCCGTGGTTTAATATTAAGGTTGAGTCCCTCTGTCCTTGATTTTCCCACCGGAGAGCATGGACCTCTCCAAAGGGACTCAGTCTGCAGAAGACCATTCAACCCCTCAAACTCCTTCAACAATTCGACGGAATCTTGCCTGATCTCGTATCTCCATCAGCTTCTCTATCCCCAATAACAAAGGTCAACTGATCACAGTTTGGTTCCCAGCCTACAAAATTTCAACTATTTTGTCCTCTCAAATTCTTTTAAGTTTTTAAATAGCTCATTCATGTCATGCCTCAAACCTCGGTTCTCAAGCAAGCACAAGATAAGTTTGTATTTCACAACTGTAAAGCATGAAACATGTTTAGCCCTTTAAGTTTGCCCGATTTCCAGCTCAGAACTCTAACGGGAGATGCCCGGACCCAATCTATCATCCCGGCATTAATTGCAGAGTGATTCATGGGTTATTATGAAAATCTTTTCAGAATATAAGATGATTTGCCATGGAGAATTTAGTCGAAGCAACTCCAAGGCAGAGATATCGGATCCTACTAAAGTAAATTCCTTGTCCCTCATGTGCAAGATCTTTCCACAGCCCAGGTTCAAACAAGTATTTTTAAAAATATTTGCTTGGAACATGGATATTGTTGGTAATTGTATCCCAACAATAATCAGCTATTATTTGGTTGTTCTTTTTAATAATAGTTGATGTAGAGCAGAGTTCTGGAATTCGGTTGGATCCATCCACTGAAGATGTACATATGCAAGATTTAAAACTGGTGTTGCCCACTTTAGTTGGCTAAATACCAAAGGATTTATCACATAACCTTCTGTTCCTTATGAACCGCTATACACTCCCCATCTGTTGGTCCATCATCTTGTCCAACACCTTCCTCATCCAATCAGAAAAGATTCTTCATTAAACATTTAGGAGGCTCTTGACTGTTAGTCTAACATAAGCTTGAGAAACAGCACCTCATCTTCCATCTGGGAATGCGTCACCTCAGCATCAAATTCTCCAACTTCAGGTAATTCTCCCTGCCAGAATTGGCCATTTCTGTTGCAAGTCATTCCTCTATTATTGGCTGTTTGTCTCTCTGCATGGGTGCAGTCTGACCTGCTCGAATGTCCCAGAGCCCTGTAACTTGTTCCTTTCTCCGTCACCCTCTAAGTGCCCCCCATTAACACATTTGACCAGAGACCCTCGACAACTTATCCCCATGGCAACACTAGCCTCACCCTTATCCTATCCATCCCTCCACCCACCATCTTTAACTTGTCTTCTCACTTTCCAAGTTCAGATGAACAGTTTTTGACCTGAAATATTCTCAGTTTCCCTCTCCATGGATGCTGCCTGACCTGCTTGAGAGTTTCCAGTAACTTCTGCTTTTATTTCAGATTTCCAACAACTGCAGTTTCTTTTATTTTCTTCTCCATCTGCTTCACCTGATACTTTTATCACTGAGAAGTAAAAGGTTTCAAAGGGAATTTTTAGAAACATAATGGTCCAGATCTTGTTGGATCTGCTCCATTGCCTGGAACCAACACCCACCACGCCCCAGTTGGATGCCGAGGAGTGACCTCACTGGTGGGTGATGAAGACTCATTGGGGATGAGGCCTCACGGCCATTGACAGGAGGTGGAGCTGGGCACAGAGCAATGCGCTCTGCCAAGGCTGTTTAGATCTTAACAGCTTTTAAGCATCCCTGATATCCAGAGGAAAATTAAAACTATTGAAATTGAAGTAATCAATTAAAAATATTTTTAAAACAATGAAATTAATGAAAAGAGCATGAAATATGCCAAAAGAATTAAAAATTTAACTAAAATGTCTCCTTTCTCTCCTCAGTCACAAGCCTAGAATCCCCATTGAAGTCAATGGGTTCTCCATTCCCCTGGCATTGGGTCTGAGAGGTGAGCTCCAACAAGAAGAAAAAACAAGATGCTGGAGGAACTCAACAGGCCAGGGACCATCTGTGGAGAAAAATGGATGGTCAACGTTTCAGGTCAGGACCCTTCCTGACCCAAAATGTTGACCATCTGCTTTTCTCCACGGATGCTGCCTGGCCTGCTGAGTTCCTCCAGTATCTTGCTTTTTTCATCTAGATTCCAGCATCTGCAGTCCTTTGTTTCTTGAGCGTCAGCAAGGTGTTGGGAGATCCCAGAGAGACAGAGCCCAACACCCATTGCCCAGCCCCGGAGTGCAGTGACAGATACACAGCCGCTCATAAATCAGTAAACCTCAAACTGCTGCACTGTCCAAGTGAGCTGCAGGTAAGAACCATTAGCTCCAGTTTGGTCAGAATCCCTCCCACTGACCAGCCATGGTCTTACTAAATGGGCCAAGTTGCCTACTTCTGCTCTTAATTTGTATGTTTGTACCCTGTAGTTTCCTGTTTCCTGTTAACAACACCAGCTTTTTAGTCCAAGTTTATTTAATTGCTTGAATTTAAACTCCCCAGCTAGCAAGGGATACAAATATGTCTTTGAATCAATTATTCATTTTTCTAGTTGTTAGTCCAGCAACCTATCTATGGTGCCACCGTACCCTGTTCAACCGAACGCAATCTAAGAATAAAAAACTCCCTCCTCCCTAAAAAAAGACTTGTTTCCCTACCCTTGGTGATACTCTCTCTGACCTGAATCTGTCATTTGCCTTTCGAGCTTGCCACTGCCCAGTACCTGCAGAGACTGCCATTGTTACGTTTACCAGCTGCAATTATACTTAACCTCTTCCTTCATGAGTTGTGATTTGCATTTCATGCCTTGTGCCTGAAAGTAATGGAGTGAGCAGTCGGAAAGATGCAGGGTTGCCCTGAGCTCATGGTAGTACACCTTGTACAGAGGGGCAGTCTCCTCCCAGTCCTCTTCAAAGCTTTAAGACAAAGAGTGACAGAGCGCTGGCACAGAGTGAAAGATAAAGCACCTTTCAAAAACGTCTACGTGCTCTGAAGTTCAGCATCTCTTGTTATGTCTCTCATGTTGGTGCATAGAAAGATTCCGCAGTCCCTGTGGTGTTGTCTGAGAGAAGAATATTGACCTAGTAAAATTCCCTGCTATTCCCATTATATGATTCATGTTATGTTCCAGATCCAATGTTTAGGCTGTTCCTGAAATGTATCTTTCAACAATGTTATCTTTTAACTTAACGATTAAAACTGAAAGCCTTCTTGTCATTAAAACCCAACAACCGCCCAGTGATTGGACATACTGTTGAAAGCCATTCAATGTAGCATGGAAAATCTCTGTTGCATATTAAGATGTTAACATTGAAATTAAAAATAAGAGGTTGCTCATTTATGACAGAGATGAAGCCTCAAACATTCTCACAGAATGTGGAGAGTTAGAACTCTCTTCCTCAGACTGTAGTGGAAACAGAATCTTTGAACCTTCTTAAGGCAGACTGTCGACTAATTCTTCAAGATCGTTTTCCAGCCCAGGCCAATAAACACAACTTCTGGCCTTTACTCTCATGCTCACAATACTAAAATATTCAGTGTAAAGCTCATCTAAAACTTGTCTTCTCAATGCTCTTGTTATGGCAACTCCATGTCCTCATTTAACACAAACTTCATCAGGAAATTTGTCTTATCTGGCCCATCCTTTGAAAGTGGTTTTGTAGACTTCAAAGGGCGGTGGAAGTGGGGTGTCTGAATGTTTTTAAGAAAGAAGTAGGCAGTTTTTGATAAGCAATAGGGCAAAACGTTTCCACAGGTAAACAGGACAGCAGAGTGCAGGTTACAGTCAGATCAGCCATTTAGTGGTAGAGTAGGCTTGAGGGGCCGAGTGGCCTACTCCTGCTGGTGAATGTGAAGGTATCCGTACTTTACAGGCTTAGGCTTCTTAAAGCAGGAGGAAACCACCTGCAAGTTTATGAGAATAGGGGCTCCAAATACAAACACAGGCCAAATTCTCCCAATTGGAAGTAACAAGGGTGACTCACTGAGGTGCCTGAGAAGTGGACTACACTGGTAAATGCAGCAAAGACCAGCCACAGAAGCCTCAAGGTACCAGAGACGCAAAAGGGTGGCAGGGCATACAAGGAAACATTCCCACTGAAGCCATCAGAATGGGGAATGGTGAGGTGTACTGATGCTGGGACTGTGCTGGATAAATACTTGGAGAAAAATCAAGTGTGTGAGAGGAGAAAATGGGCTATGCAAAGTCAGCTCCTTGGGTGACATTAAGTTCTACACAACGTTCAGGAGGGCCAGCCGGTTTCTTTGTGTGGTGAACTGTTCCATCCATCCCCAGTTCCCATCAGACAAAGGGTGTACCTTGCTGTAGAGGAGGAAATTGTCCTTGGCATTGGTTTGCACCCTAAACATACGTACACTGCAGTTCCAATTAAGTAACCCAAAGAGCGCTGAGCTGGAATCAACCTCCGAGCTGGGCACTTCTCCCAGCTTCAGTAGATTTTATCTCATGGCAGCGGTCCCAGAAGTGGGCAGGAGGGCTGAGTCCTGTTGACTGAAATGGGGACTGGAAATCTGCTCTGTTGGAACATGCTGGGATAACACCAGCCCGTCACTCTCCTCAGCACCAACCCAGCACTTCCCGACTATGGGAACTTAGGAATCACATTCAGCAGGAGAGGCTGGCTGGAAGTATTTCACTCCGAGACACCAAAATCTGCAAAGAATGGGAATAAGATGATGGGGGGGTGGGTGTGGGGAGTTCTCAGTAAGTCCCAATTAAACATTAACTGCTATTTTGACTTGACTGCAAGCTATTTCCTGCATTTTCATTTTTTATTTAATATATTCCTTGTGCTACTTTTTTGTAAATTATACAAATAGGGACTCTAGCTTTCTGCTAACAGCTTCCAGCTGTTATATTTCATCTGATGCCATCGCCTCCATTTTGTCCTTCTTGCTCCTGAATCGCAGTTACCGGGTCTACTCTGAGATGGAGGTGGGACCTTTCATTAAAGGGACCACAAGTGTCTAGCAATGACCTCAGGACAGCCACTAAACACAGATGACACCCAACAGAACTTCTCGTTACAGACATACAATGAGGCTCAGCATCATCCCAAGGCTCCACGTCCCCAGTGAGGTGTCAGCACTGGAGAGGAAGAAGCCTCGAGATGGGTGGCCATGTAGACTGCTTTCTGGCACACAGGAGGAATGTTGGCCAGCAGACTCGAGGAGAACGCCCTCTACACACAGTGCCACATCCACATTCAGCTGAAGCAGCCACACCAGATTAATACCTCTGGACAGGACCTCTGACAATGCAGCACTCTGTCAGTGCTAAAACACCAACTCATGTCCTGTAGACCCACAAACCCACAAGATCCTTGGTCAGGGGCAAAGATATTACCAAATGAGCAAAACTGGCTCTTAAATAATAAACAAAGCATGTCTGGGAAAGAACTTGCAGCAAGACAAACTTTGTTCTTAAATTAGAAATGCACTGAAAGTTTCAACTTGCCTGTGCCATTAACTCCTTGGTTTTGCTCTCTACAAACCCAAGAGCATTCAGAATACTGCTGAGCTTGTCCTATCTTGCACCACCTTTCCTGCGCTCACTCATCTATGTTGGCTCTTGATTGAGCAAGGCCTCACTATCAGATCCCTCCATCTCCATCTCTGCAACCTCCTCAGGCCTTACAATCTCACTGGACCCTCTAATTCAGGTTTGGTCATCCCAAAATTTCATTTTCTCTGCAATGGCAATCATACCTTCAGCTACCTTGGATTTAAGATCTGGAATTCCCTAGATACACTGGAATCCTTTTCTCTGTCCTTCTGACTCTGTGTCTGTCTATTTTTCTCTCTCTCTCTCTTCATTTATGGAGTGATAAGTTATGGGAGTGATTCAAGATCTGATGTGTGATGGGTGGGGAGGGAGTTTGTCAGGAGGAACAGGTGAATGGGGACAATGATTCATGGAGCTTTCTACCACTGAAGCTTCTCTCCCCTCATGTCTGCCTCTGGTGTCGCCCAGTTGATACAGATCAATCACCAAACCCTCAATGGCGACTCATGCAATGCAACAATGGTAGAACATGGACCAGTTGGACTTTGGTCTCCCTTTGCCAAGCAAGTCCCACAGTTAACACCCTGGTTATTTCCCCCAACTACCTTCAGTTGGAGGATTAGACTGAGTCAGGCTGTGTTTCAGATGCTGTGCTTTTGATGCTCCACACTGCAAAGTACACGTGGGATACAGTTTGATCCAGTCAAACCTTCCACGAGAACAGAAGTGTCAACTTCACGTCAATGAGTCCACCAGCATTCTGGAGATGTCAGAGACATGTGCAGGGTGGCTCAGTAGGTAATATCCCCATCTCCATATTACATGTGTGTGAGTTCGATTCCCCGCTCAGACCCTGACCCTCATGACCCCCTGTGGCAAAGCTCCATTGCCCCATTTCCCAACAGCCTGTGGGCATTCTCACAGATCCCTGACATGTATCACTCAGCCAGCTTGGTGAGACATGGGAAACTTGTTTGCTGGTTGTGTGAGCTTGTTTAAACCAAGTCAGAAGGCCACCCTTCAAAGGCATTTCATTGGCTGCAAAACACTTTGGAACAGTTATGAAAAGTGTTATATAAATGCAATGCAGTCTTTCAGAAAGCAAGAGGCATTGACTGCAGACAGATGTTCTATACAACTAACCAAGGTGGTTCATGGCAATGGAGTGGTCAAACCCTAGCCTACACATGACACCAGGCAGTGTCTCTGCCAATCTAAGCTAAGGTAGGTTAAGGTAAGATAAGATTTCTTTATTTGTCACATGTTCATCAAAACATGCAGTGAATTGCATCTTTTGCGTAGAGTGTTCTGTAGAATGACTTTGAGATGAAACGATAAAGCAAGAAAGGAAAATTCAACAGACAATCATTGAGAAAAGGTTTCCCAGTGCCAGAAACAAATCCTCACACACCCCAGTCCCGGATACAAAAGGGAACCTCCTGTTCCACACAAAAGCAGAACCAGTAGTTGTTCCACTTCCAGGGAAAACTTTCTGACACTCCCACTCCCAGACACAAAAGCAACCTTCAGACCCTTTGGATACTTTCAGACACCTCGTCCCAGACACCCAGTTAAAGCAACAGGGAATTGGGCAAGAGGGGTCACACACTCCAGCGGTGCCAGTCTTTTGGTGAGGGAGGGGTGGATAAAATAGGGGGCAGGCGAATGTTTCGATGTTTTTGCAGAAGGTTTTCCTGTGCGTTGCCACACCTTGCAAAGTGGTGCATCCAGTGATCACAGCCACTGACGCACAATGCACTCTTCCGATAGCATTGATTAACTTTTAAGATATTTCCTTGTTGAGGGCACAGAGTAAGGTTTTGAGATGTCAACAATGACGTCTCTATCGTCATGTTCAGTTATCTCCTGTGGGCTCAACACCTTAAGTCACTTTCCAGAGACTTGAGCACAAAATCCATCAACCTTATGCTTATAATGACACAGAAGGAGGTCATTGGGCCCAGCAGGTCCATGCTGGCTAGCAGGGGAACAATCCCATTGGTCCCATCTCCCGTCTCCTTATTTTCCTCTCAATACATTCTTGTCAGCCTCCCTTTGCCTCTTTTTGTCACCAGCTTACACCACGGTAATTTACGGTGGTCAATTAATTTACCAACACACCCTTGGCATGTGGGAGAAATCCGGAGATCACACCAACACAATCCAGTAATGAGGGCGTGCTATACTCTCAGAGGTGTCACCTTTCAGACAAGCTGTTAAACCAAGAATGTAAAAGACCTCACAACATAACTTCAAAGGGGAGAAAGGGGTTGGTTGTCTGTGATGAGCAGCTTCATTTTTATCCCTTAATCAACTTCACAGATTATCCAGTCATTATCACCTATACGTTTATGGGATCTTACTGTGCATATATTGGCTGCTGAGTTTCCTACATGACAGCTGTGAAATATTTCATAAGATGTAAAATATGTCGGGAAGATGCTGCAGAAGTGTCTCAATTATGAGCTTCACGTCCCCTCAAGATGTTCACCTCTTTCCCTGTTACACACTGCTGGTGTACGTGCAGCTTCAATTATATTTTATTTTGCAATGGCAAATCTTGTTTTCCACAAAGAAACAAGTTCAACTTGCTCGTAAAGGGAAGAAAATGTACTGAGCTGATTGTGAAGGATGTGGATTTCAAAGACGGAAGCATCCAAAGAATTTGGTTGGACAGAGGCCAGAAAGTCGAAGTAACAAAGGCTGTTTTGTTTATATTATATCTCGAGTGAACGGAGAACCCAGCTTGGCAGAGCAAGGCTAACTTTCAGGGAACTTCATATTTTAAGAGCTGCAGGACTGGCCAGAGTGGCTTTAAACAGAGGTCATTCAATGGCCCAGTGACTGTGGCTGCACAAGGCATGGGGGCCGAAATTCTTCACTTGCAATTTGCACCTCCTGTTGTCCCTTGGTGCTCAGTGATAGGGGAAGGTCAAGGTTACCACCAGTGGTTGGAGGGTTCCTCAGAACTCCCACCTTGGTGTGCCCGCCACACCCACATACTGCTTTCCTCAGCTGCTGGGAGTTTGATCAGACCCTCCCTGTCACCCCTTCCCCCTCCTGAGCCCTGTTGGTTTGTAAGCCACAGCGATTTTCCTGTAGGAGTGCTCACGTCTCTGGAGGTTCTAGGATGACGGGGGGGGGGGGGGGGGGGGGGTTGGGGAGCAGGGAGGGTTGTTGTTTGGTGTTTGATGCCATCTCAACACCAACCAAGGGTTAAATGGTGCTGCAAGGACTCTCGTGTGTGGGGAGTTGAAGGTGTTGGTGAAGAGGTAGGGAAAGTGAAGAGCCACAATCTCACCAGTGACCACCTCCAAAAGGGGAGAATCAAACCACCTCCCTTTGACAATATATCCTTTTACATTCATTCATTTGTTGGGGCTAAACCACATTAACCACCAGTCACTAACTGCCCTTGAGAAGATATCAGTGAGTAATCTTCATGAACCGCTGCAATCCTTCTGTTGAAGGTGCTCCCACGGTGCTGTTGAGGAGGCAGTTCCAGGACTTTGACCCAGTGATGTAGGACCAGCGATATATTTCCAACTTAAGGTGGTGTGAGACCAGAGGGGAATCTGCAGATGGTGGTGCTCCCAGGTGCCTGCTGCCCTGCTCCCTATTGGCTGCAGTTTGGGAGTCACCCAGGTGAATAACTGCAGTACCTGCCAATCAATAACATCACCCTCATTGTTCTCCAGAACACTGGAGCTTGGACCAGCCACCTAAAAGCTGTGGCTACTAGAGCAGGTCAGAGCCGGGATATCCTGCAGTGAGCAGCTCACTCCAGCAATGCCTTTAATCTTTGAGAAAGTACTAGGTCAACAGGAAGGACCCTTAACTTTCCCACCAAACCCCATCAGGAAAATCCCGGGAATCCTCCAACTACAAACGGAGGGAGTGCTGCAGTGTCAGAGATGCTGTCTTTTGGGTGGGATCTTAAGCTGAGGCTTGGTTCTCCCTCTCAGGTGGACGTAACTGACTCCTCAGCCCACCACAGAGTAGATGAGCCGGTTCTCAACAACTGCTCCTGGGAACTTGCTCCATGCAAATTAGCTCTCACACTACAATGGCAGTCAAAATACATTTTGTCAACACCTGTTGAGATTGCCAAAGATCCCACAAGAATGAAAATCAATGCTCAATGTGCTTTCAAACAACTGAGAACAGGCCAGCAGATCCCTCGTGGCCCACAGAGCTGGGTGTACATACAACTGCTGCCTGCACCAGTAGCTTTAAACCAAACAACTGCTGTTGTTAGGGCCCTACCCATGTTTCTCTGTGGACAGATCTTGAGAGAGTACAACATGTGGTTTCAACCCCCCCCCCACCCCCCCACACCCCCAGCTCCCAACTATTGCCAGTCCCTCATCACCACCAACGATCTGGGCT
Organism: Pristis pectinata; assembly: GCF_009764475.1. Lineage (NCBI taxonomy): Eukaryota > Metazoa > Chordata > Chondrichthyes > Rhinopristiformes > Pristidae > Pristis > Pristis pectinata. The sequence continues at coordinate 1,641,407 of NC_067435.1, read as the reverse complement.
ATTGTCCTCTGTAAATTGTGCAGGCAGAATGATTATAAGTGTTGAATAAGCAGATGGTTCTTGTGGTTCGGTGCCTGGTGTCAGGCTCCACCTCAGACCCAAAGTACTTGTGCAGTGCAGGAACCACATTAAACTCTGAAATGTAACACTTTCGCCTGCCCTGACTCCCCTCCCCACAGCCCACCCCAAACCACAGACTCCACTCTTGTTGAATGGAAACTGATTTTGCTCAATGTGTAACAACAGATCAAAAGACTTCATCACATCCACTCAGTGTGCTGGCATTTTAATGGTGTAAAAATGCTGCCGTCTTCAAGTCAAAATGCTAATTTTAAAACACCCCCATCTATACATAACTCCTGCAAAAATTCCCATGTATTACATACCCGTTCCTATTATAATTGATGCTTATAAACACCTTGTACACCCCCATTGGGTAGTACCTCTGTGTATATTCCTACACGTACTATATCCCTATTATATGAGTCATGACATACAATACCCAATGTATAACACCCCAATATATAATTCTGACACTACTACTCCAATATATAGTTATATAATACAACATATAATGTATAATTTTACCTTACATTCCCAGTGAATCTTACGTCAGTGATTTGGAAGTTATTGAAAAAATTTTCTGAGGGACAGGATTAGTCTACACTCAGCAAGGCAGGATTGATCAGGGATAGTCAGAGCGACTTTGTTAGGGGGAGATCCCGTCTGACGAACTTGATTGAGTTTTTCAAAGATATAATGAAGTATACAGGTGAGAGCACTGCAGTTGATATAGTCTACACAGACTTTAGAAAGGCCTTTGACAAGGTGTCACATGGAAAGCTTGATCCAAAAGCTTATAGCCCATGGGATCTGAGGCAAACTGGATGCAAAACTGGCTTGGTAATTGGAGGCAGAGGGCGATGGTAGAGGGTTGGTTTTGTGATTGGAAGCCTGTGCCACAGGGACTGGTACAGGGACCCTTTCTGTTTGCTGTATACATTAACAACTAAATATTAATGTCAGAAGTATGATCAGTAAATCTGCAGATGACAACAAAATGTAGTGGTGTTGTGGATAGTATCAGGCTACAGAAAGACATTGATCAACTGGTGCAATGCCCTCTCCTGTGTATGTTATTCCATTTACAATAACTGTGTATAATGCATATCATATATAATATCCCCAGTTTGTATAACACTCACTGTACAACAACCCTGCTTCCAACACCCCCTCAGAATGCCTACATATTTAATACGATTTGCTCATGAGCAATTTCTCCGGCATTCCTCCCCCACTGTCCTGTGCCCAGATGTAACGCCCACCCTCTCTCCCTGTGTAACCCCTCACCTACACTGACCCTAACACATTATAGTTGTACCCAGGTATTGTACAGCACCAAGCTTGAACTCCAGAAGATTCTTTACAGTGTTAACATCCACAGCTGATGAACCATTGCCATTTAATGAAACCCTGACTTCATCAATACTTGTTTGCATTTGTTAAAAAACAATTAAGTGATATTTTTTCCCTGTGTTATTTTGGTCCCTGCTCTCCATCCCTCCCTCCTCTGTCTTCTCCTTCCTTCTCCTGGCCAGTGCACCTGCTCCTTGTGAGTATTTAGTTGGAGTCAGGACCACTGCCCTTTCCCGCCCTCAGTGTTTTCCCAGTCACTGCGACCTGCTGATAAAGATTAAGAGCACAGGAGGTCAGGGGTCAATAGGCTAAGAGCCTGGGTCGTGACCCTAACAACTGGTATAATTGCTGGGCCACGCGCCTGATTGACAGCAGTGCCTGGGGCTGGAGGTTGGATTAAGGCAGCCCACCCACCGAATGCTCCCACCTCATTGGACAGGAACGTGTGAAGGTAACAACTCATCCCGCTGCCCTTCCACCAACCTCGCCACATCGTTCCATCAGTCCCGACAAACATTAACCCTTTCATCCCCTCTGTGCCCCCACAAATTTCAGCAAATGTTTCAGCCATCTGTTGGTCAACACACCCCTCAATAACTATGCCATTGTTTGCTTTCCGACCTTCCGGGGATTCCCAGAAACACCAGGAATTAAAACCTCGGCCAGCAGCACACGGAAGCTCCCTGGGTGGTGGTGTGGGAGACTTCGGTCAGTACGGGAGTGGTGCGAGCTCTTTCAGTGGATGGTTCAGGGACAAGTCAGCACAGATCAAAATGATGGGCACAGGAGGATGCGAGGAGAAACTGTCCTTCAATGCAGTGAGTAGTTATCATCTGAAACTCACCAAGTCAGAGAGTGTACAGCACAGAAACAGGTCCTTCGACCCAACATGTCCATGCTGACCTTTTTTACCCATCTACACCAATCCCATTTGCCTGCATTAAGACCGTCTCCATCTACATCTTGCCTATTTAAGCATCTCTCTGAATGCCTCTGAAACATACTAATTGCAACTGACTCCACCACCTCCTCTGGCAGCACGTTCCAGATATCAACCTCTCTCTGTGTAAAAACCTTGCCCCTCAGATCCTCTTTAAACCTCCTTCCTCTCACTTTAAGCCCATGCCCTCTCGTATTGGATACCCCTACTCTGGGAAAAGGATTTTGATTATCTACCCTATCTCTGCCTCTCATAATCTTATACTTCTATAGCCCAGCCTATCCAACCTCTTCCAATCCAAGCAACATGCTGGTGAATCTCCTCTGCACCCTCTCCAACACAACCACTCTCAGGGACAGGACAGACCCTGGTGGTTCTCTGCAGTCCGTGAAGCCTGGTGTGGAAGTGAGTCTAACCGATGGTTAGTAGCGGTAACCAAGGGTGAATGTCTCCCTTGTTTATTGTTTGTTAAAATATCGCTGGTAAAAGAGGCTGAGTGACTGGACTGGAGAAGGTTGTCACCAAGAATAGGTCACATCAGAACAGGGAAACCCACCGTTGGCCTCCAAGCTTCCCACACTCGGCCTGTGTTATTCTGGAACATTCTGCCAGCTCTATTTCTGTGCAGGATTAATTACCGCCAATCACCCCGCCAGAACTTGACCCCCAGTAGCCTGGGCAGGGGCAGTGCCTGGTTGGACACCTGGGGATGGAAGGAGCCAGGGTTGGGACAGATTTGTGTATGAGAGGGCGAGAGCACAGTGATCACATCTCTGAAGCTGTATCCCGAAGCCCAGACTACTAATCCAGAGGCACAAGTCCCACCAAGGCAGGTGTGGATTCAAGTAATTAACGAAATCTGGAATAAAAAATACAAGCGGGAATAGGCTGTTCAGCCCCTCACTCTGTGCTACACAATAGATTCAATGGTGCCAGTAATGGCATTCATGAAGCTACTGGGTTATTGTTAAAACCCATCTGGTTCACCGTGAAGAAGGTAATCTGCAGTTCTCCCCAGTCTGCCCTCCAACTGGTCATCTCCTAAATTCACAGTCAGTTGCAGGGACAAGTAGAGATGGTTAATCCCCAACCAGAGGGGACATGCATACAGGATTGTCGCTAACTGTGACGTCCTCCATAGTCAAATTGCCAGCTGCCTCTAGCGTCCATTGCACAGGTAGCGGTTTTTGGGTAACTGTTGATGATCCTTGCCACATGGGATCTGCATTCCCTCCATTGCAAGCTGTCAAATGGAATCAAAAACCAGGGCTAGAACAGGGGCATAAATCCAAAGAGGTCATGAGTAAATTCTATGGGGAATTGGGGTGAAAATGACTCTGAGAGTGGTTAAAAAGTGGAACCTGCTCCCACAGAGAGGGGTTAATGTGGACAGCAAAGATGCATCTGAAGAGAAGCTGAAGATGAAGGAGGGACGGATGGAGAGGGATTGGACAGGCTTGGTTGGAGGGGGATATCTGGAGTTGAACATCAAACCAGCAGAGAACAATTGGCCAAAGTCCAGGCCAACAAATTATCTGCTACCTCCAACTGCCTCTCACAGTCAAACAGCTTTTTCAACATTTGTTAACCAAAATCTTCTTCAATGAATTTTTAATAACTGTTTGGTGCCCTGAGTGATCTCTTCTCGCTGCCATGCCCAGGAGCTAATCTTTCACTTCCAGAAGCTTCAGGGCTGATTCCTTCCCTCGTTTTAACATCTGAAGTTAACAAAAATGGCAGGAAGTTTTCAAGTTTTACTTCGGGTTTTTCAAAGGTGGTTAAAAGTAGATCAATGACAGGGGGCAGGAAATGAACACACTGCGTGTCACCTGTCCTTCCCCTGAGATGGTGAGAGGGCAGCGGGAGGTGGGATGGAGATTCCAGCAGTCAGTCCTAATTTAGTTTCCTTTGCCTGCAAGCTCAATGTTAGAACCCTGTCTCCTCCCTAACTATGAAACACTGCCTTCCCTCATCTGTGGCCTCTTGTGCCTCCTGCTATTAAACACAGAGCAGCAACAGAACAGAGGAGGCTGCTCGGCCCATTGGCTCCCTGCTGTTCCCAAACAGCGTGATTGTGTCAGTCCCCTTCCCTGATCCTTCTACCATAGCCCTGCAAGTTGATCTCTTCCCAGTGCCTCCACTGAGGCCTGTGACTGACTCTCTTCCCAGTGCCTCCACTGAGGCCTGTGACTGACTCTCTTCCCAGTGCCTCCACTGAGGCCTGTGACTGACCACCCCTACAGCAAGTCAGTTCCATTACTGTTCTCAGAGGAAAAAGGTTTCTCCTCATCTCCCCCTTGTGTTTTTTGCCCAAAATTTCAAAGCAGTGCTTCTGGCAACAAAGGATCTCACTACCTGTGGGTTTTTAAACCGCTACTGGTACCTTGCCAAAGTCACGAGCTCTGGAATTCCCTCCGTAAACCTCTCTGCCTCTTGACCTCTCACTCTTTTGGGACAATGTTCCTTCTGCCAAACCGTTGGTCATCGGTTCCAACACTTCCTTTGTGACCTGGTGTCGATTCAAGTTCTGTGAAATAGTTTGGGACATTTTTCTGTCGGAGTGACGGAATAGGTCAGGAGTTATCAGTTGTACGTCTGAAGGAGATGAAACACCTTTTGACCAGCACTGTGATTCCCATCTGAAGATCTCCAACACACTTGCATCTCACAAGCCCACATTCATCCTGTGATTTGTAACCAGTCCGTGAAACTATGAATCTCATCCAAAGGGCGGAGATAAAAACATCAGCAGGAGCAAAGGAACGAGTTAAAGTAAAGAGTTGGCCAGTTAAGGCAGAGCTCAAATTATTTCTTTTCTCTCAGACAGCTGAGAGTCTCTGGAACCCTCCTCAGAAGGGCCTGTATTGTGCTGTATTGTTCTATGGTCTATCAAGGCATTTTAAATGATATTCAACATACAGGGAAAATCAGTGGGGAGTGGAATTGTGAGCTGGCATGGACCTGAAGGGACGAAATGGCTTCATTCCAAACCGTAAGGAAATCTGGAAAAACTGTTTGATTCAACTTGTCAACCTCAGTGTTTCTGATTCATTTGAACCTCCGTCCATCCTGAATTCACCCCCAGATTTCTCTCCTTGTGTTTATCCAGCTTTAGCTAAAACTACCTCGGACCCCAAGCTGCTCCCAGTGAAGTGACTTCTATCTTCTCACCACTTCATGGGTGAAACGATCTCCTCTCAACTCCCTCTGCATTTATCGGTGACCACCACACAGTTGGGAGGGAGCCAGCGAGGAATGTTTAAGGTTCAGGGAGGAAAAGCTATGACCGGAACAATCACCAGTGCAACAAAGGATGTCACTACCTGTTGGCTCCACAGGGGAAAGAATTAAGAATGAGAAGATAGATGGTTTTTTTTCGATTCCTTTGGATGAATTTACTTCAACATGTGAAACTACGACGAGGCTGGAACAAACATTTAGGTTTTAGTAACTGATTCAAATATTTTTTTTCTGAAAAAGGGAAGACAAAGATCAGGTCTATTTAGGAAATGGAAACAAAGAGGACATTGTCTGTTTTAAGGTCAGCTCCATCTTTTGTTGTGGATACTCTGTCTTTTGTGATACCGATATTGTGCCGCTTAAGCCCAGTCTCCCTTTCAATCACCCTTTTCTTTTAGCTTACCCAGTCAGCAATCATGTGGACTTTGCAACTGGCGTAGAACTTTCTGTGAGGTTGGACCCTGGCAGGACTCCAACTCATCTGCAGCTCGGCCACCTTCCCTCTGTCTCGCCTGGCTGGCATCTAAGGCAACGCTCCCCCGCCCTCCGCCAACCCGCCACCTCCGTCCCCACCCCCTCTGCCCAATCTCACAGTCAGGATTGCTTCCCTTTTCTCCTTAAGAGTGATTTCTTTTTACTTCTGATATCCAGCCACTTCCAACCCTCAGGTTGAAATTCCTGTTCCTGAAGTGCCTGGCACGTCCTCTTGATCCCAATCACACAACTCCCATTGGTCTCGAAGTGCCAGTAGGCTATTCAACCACACGAGGCTTCACAAGTCCTCACGGTCCTACCCCAACCCCTCCAGTAATCTGCACTCACTATCATGGCTTTAAAACATGGGAGAAATGATCAAACATGATTCGACACCGAGCCACGAAAGGTGACCGAAGGTTTCTCAAGGAGATGACTTTATGGAGCTTTGTGAAGGAGGAGGATAGAGACTGAGGGAGGTTTGGGGAGGGTCCCGAGGCACGGCCACCAATGGTGGAGTGACGGAGGTGGAGATGCCCAAGAGGCCATGGTGGGCGCAGCGCAGAGATGCAGACTTCCAGCAGGGGTCAGCAGATACCAACCAGGAACAGAAACCTGCCTCCCCTCCTTGACCCGGGGCCCTCTCTCACTGTCCTGACTAATCACTGGCTCACAGTGTGGCTGTGGGCACATCTGTGGGTAGGTGATTGCATTGGTACGTGGGTGTGTGTACGTGTATTCATTGTGGGTGTGCATGGATGTGTGTGTGTGTTTGTGCAGATGCTTGCACCTATGTGTGTGTACACGTGTGTGTGTGCTTGCATCAATATGTGAGTGTGTTCATGTGTGTGCATCATGTGTGTATGTATGTGTTTCTGTGCATCTGTGTGTCTGTGTTCATTTGCGTGCATGTATGGATTGTGTGCGTGTGTGTGTGTGCACGCGTGCGTGCGTGTGTGCGTGCGTGCGTGTGTGTGCGCGTGTGCGTGCGTGTGTGTGTGCGTGCGTGTGTGCGTGTGCATGTGTGTGTGCGTGCGTGTGCATGCGTGTGTGTGTGCGTGTGCGTGTGTGTGTGCGTGCGTGCGTGTGTGCGTGTGTGTGTGTTTAAAACCAATCCTCTCACTCCCCAGTGAGACACCGCTGATTTTCCTGAAGCTCCAGCAGCCCTCATTCCCTTGCTATGAATGACAGACCCGTGTCCAGCCTCCATCCAACAGGATGTCCCAGAACCACCACCCCCTGGCCTTTGCTATGTGTTGGGAGGAGTGAGCAACAGTACACAGCCCACTTCCCAGTGACATCCTGTTTGCGGTCTCTGCAGTTCCTCTCCAGTGGGGGCCATGGGACGGTCAGCATTTGCTCCTGCAGCCTCACCGGTCTTCCTGCTTCTGCCCTCTCTCCTGCATGAACACGGCTTAAAACCGGCACAACACGACTCAGGACTCAACGGCCAAACATGCCAGACTGTATTTCTATAGCACCTTCCACAAGACGAGCCAAAGTGTTCCTCAGCCAAAGGACTACCTTTTTAACATGTAGTCTCTGTTGTAATCCAATGCAGAAGGCAATGGCATTGAAATTGAGCCATGTTACTGACACCCCAAATGACCACCAAGCCCCTCACATGAGGACAGAGACCCTCAAGCCCGACATAGGCCCAGAACCTAAATTGGACAGTGCGCGGTGCCTCCCTCGTCTTTCATTTCCCACACCCGCTGTGGACCCCATTACAGGTGAGTCTTTCTTAAAAAATAATAATCTTTTGAAGCAATTCTGGTGGAGCCAGAGGGAGTCTACCTGGTATCCCAACCTCAAATTCTTCACAAGGGCTATGGGGGCCTTGAGTCAATGTCCCACCCTGACCTCCTTGCCAGAGACTTGACTGGGTCTCTCACTCACATGTAGCGGTGAACAATACTTCACTGGGGTGACAGGTCAGCACAGCTCCCTCATACTCACAATAAGTGTTGGTCTGAATCAGCTCCAGTCGCTAGGTTAGTGGTGTCACTCCCGGGCATGAGTTCCCATTCTCTTCTGCCTCATTGTGTTATCGGTCTAATCCTTCCCATCACTGATTACCTTCCTGAGAGTTACCACATGCTATTATTTATCACATGCCAAAATAGCACTTCATACTGATCACATGACACAATATCACCCCAGTATTTGTCACATGATGCATTACTCCAGTTCTGTACTAATCAACAAGCTTCAAAACCTGGGCCTCTGCACCTCCCTCTGCAACTAGATCCTTGAATTCCTTATCGGGAGACCACAGTCAGTGTGGTGCAGTATCACATGACACAGTATCACTCCTATTCACACCACGTGACACCATTTCACCCCAGTCCTAGTCACATGACATTGTATCGCACCAGTTCTGATCACATGACATTACATCTCTCCCATTCTGGTCACACGGCACAGTATCAATCCAATGCTGATCACATGATACGGTTACACTCCTATATGGGTCACATGCACGATATCTTGCTATTATTTATCACATGCCAAAATAGCACTTCATACTGATCACATGACACAATATCACCCCAGTATTTGTCACATGATGCATTACTCCAGTTCTGTACTAATCAACAAGCTTCAAAACCTGGGCCTCTGCACCTCCCTCTGCAACTAGATCCTTGAATTCCTTATCGGGAGACCACAGTCAGTGCGGATCGGTAGTAACATCTCCCCCTCACTGACAATCAACACAGATTCACCTCAATGATGCGTGCTTAGCCCACTGCTCTACTCTCTCTACACTCATGACTGTGGCTAGGCACAGCTCAACGCCATTTATAAATTCATCAATGACACCACTGTTGTTGGCAGAATCTCAGATGGTGATGAGGAGGTGTACAGGAGTGAGATAGATCGGCTGGTTGAGTGGTGTCGCAACAACAACCTCGCACTCAATGTCAGTAAGACCAAGGAACTGATTGTGGACTCCAGGAAGGGGAAGTAGGGAGAACACACACCAGGCCTCACTGAGGAGACAGCAGTAGAAAGGGTGAGCAGCTTCAAGTTCCTGGGCATCAACATCTCAGAGGATCTATCTGGGGCCCAACACATTGATGCAATCATGAAGAAGGCACTCATTAGGAGTTTGAGGAGATTTGGTATGTCACCAAAGACACTTGCAAATTTCTACAGATGTACAGTGGAGAGCATTCTGACTGGTTGCATCACAGCCTGGTATGGAGGCTCCAACGTGCAGGATCGAAAGAGGCTGCAGAGGGTTGTAGACTCAGCCAGCTCCATCACGGGCACAACCCTCCCCACCATCGAGGACATCTTCAAGAAATGGTGCCTCAAAAAGGTGGCATCCATCATTAAGGACCCTCACCATCCGGGACATGCCCTCTTCTTGTTACTACCATCGGGGAGGAAGTACAGGAGCCTGAAGACCCACACTGAACGTTTCAGGAACAGTTTCTTCCCCTCCACCATCAAATTTCTGAACTGTCAATGAACCCATGAACACTGCCTTGTTATTCCTCTTTTGCACTATTTATTTATTTTTGTAACTTATCATAATTTTTATGTCTTGCACTGTACTGCTGCCGCAAAACAACACATTTCATGACATATGTCAGTGATAATAAACCTGATTCTGATTCTGATTCACAGTTTGACTGACAGTGACTGATGATGTGCTATCACTGCAAATCACGGGACTCTCCATTCGAATTTGATCGAGGTGGTTTAAGCAGTAAGGCAGCACTGAACCATGGAGCTCTGCTTTAAAGCCAGTGGTGTTCTTGTAGAGCAGCGCACCCTGAACCTTTCCACCTCTTGCTCACAATCTGTACCAGTGTTATAGCTAAAACCAGCGGCTGGGCACCTGGGAACCAGAGTCACTGGACAGTGGAAGGAAATAGCAGATCAGAAGAAACATTTGGATTACCTCAGCAACACACAAAAACCTGGAGGAACTCAACGGGTCAGGCAGCATCTATGGAGGGAAACGAACAGTCAACATTTCAGGTTGAGACCCTTCACCTGGACTGAAAGATGGAGGGGAGGTAGCCAGTATAAAATCCAGCACCTACAGTCACTTGTGTCTCTGTTTGGACTATCTCACTCTGGTTGTCAGGTGAAATGTCTCTGCAACTTTGAACTAATGGTCTCAGTTCCCTAAGGCAGGTCTGGGACCCCAACTCATCAACTAACACTGCCTGACCAACAACACCTACACCTGCAAACTACCTTCACTGTAGATCGGCACAGGAGCATTACCGACACAACACTGAGCTACACGGGCGATGTTACAGCAGCTGACAAAAGTGGTCGTTTTAAGAAGCGTCAAAGGAGGAAGGCAGAAATGTTTAGGAAGGGAATTCCAGAGCTGGGGGGCAGAGCAGCTGAAAGCACGGCTGTCGGAGGTGGAGTGATTAAAATTGATATCCACCAGTTCTCTCCTGCAGCTGATGTGATTTCTCCTTCATGAACTTAGTTCCCCTTCTGTGATTAGTGTGGTGTTCAATTGACCATTAACAATTTACCGTGCAGTGGGAAGGCTGTTGGCATTTCCCGAGGTCTGGGTGCTGTAATTCGATGCTATATAACCCTGAATCATTCCCATGTGCTGTGACAGAATGCTTGCAAAGCTAAGATACAGGTTTTAAGCTCACTCTGAAAAGAAAATCAGTCCCCACTATCTGCTGCTTCCTGACAGGCTTCTGTCCAGAATCGGATAGATTTTGGAGGTTCTGACGGAAGCCATGGAGATGGGGAGAGGTACCATGGAGGGTGGGAACACTTTCCCCTCCTCCCACACAAACCTGTGGGGTAGGGTCAGACACTTCTACCAATGTACTGTTGAAAGTATCCTGACTGGTTGCAACATGGTCTGGTACAAATGCGCAGGAACGTAAGAAGCTGCAGAGAATAGTGGACTCAGCCCAATACATCACAGGCACATCCCTCCCCCCCATCAGAAGTATCGGCAGGAGGCACTGCCTCAAGAAGGCAATATCCATCATCAAAGAGCCCCACCATCTGGGCCGTGCCATCTTCTCACAGCTACCATCGGGCAGGAGGTACAGCAGCCTGAAGTCCCACACCACCAGGTTCAGGAACAGCTACTTCCCTTCAACCATTCAGTTCTTGAACCAACCTGCACAACCCTAATCACTACCTCAGTATAGCAACACTGGGACCACTTTGCACTGCAATGGGCTAGGTTTTTTTTGTTCTAATTGTGTTCTTTCTTGTATAATTTTGTATAATATGTTTATTTTATGTTTTCCTAATGAATGTTGTGCCTCTGATGCTATGTGCCTGTGATGCTGCTGTAAGTAAGTTTTTCATCGCACCTGTGCACACATGTACTTGTGCAGATGACAATAAACTCAACTTTGACCCATTAAAGATGCCCAGGGAAGATGTCCTACTCCAGGGGCTGGGGCACTAAAGGCAGCCTGCTCCAGTCCCAGAGATTGGATACCCAAACTCACCTCAAGGTGTTAACAGCTGGATATCACCACCACTCATTCACACAAGGTCAGGGGGCACAGGGCAAACCATTTTCCCACACCATCAACCAACGGTTCCTGAGGTAGGGGTGAGAGGCCTTTGTATGGTCACACTAACGAGCTTAGAGTCCCGACTGCCTTTGTCACTCAGTCCTTCGTCGATCACCGTGCTCAAATTGGGTAGTTTGTTGAAGGGGGGGCGGGGGGAGCTAGGTGACAACTGAGGGGGGTTGGCAGGGTGAGGTGAGTCAGGGAGGGGTGTGGGGGAGAGCAGTCGCAGACTGTCTGAACATCCACCAACAACTATAGGGAACCTCAACCATTCAGAGACAGGAGCTGTGTAAATGTGCCTTCTGCTCACTCACTCACTCAAACCCCTACCATGTCACCACCCTACTCCACACCTCCCTCCCTCTGTACCCTCCAACCCTCCAACAATGGCCTACACCTCTCCACTCATCGCTGGAGGCTGTGACCTGCTGCCAAGGCCCCAACCTGAAGGTTCCTCCACAAATCCTTCCTCAGACCCACCAGGCCTGGCTTTTGGCCGTGTCCTCTCATACACGGCTCAGTGTCAAACGTAACTACGATAGCCCCATGAAGTCACCCAGAATATTTTATTGTGTCACAGGTACAATATATAAGCGCAATATATTAGCAGTTACTGTTTCTCTCTGTTGAAATGTTTTTGAGATGGGTGGATCCATAACCTCCAACGCAGACCCCCAACAGTTTGAACATAGTAACAGATGGAGATCTGACTGAACATTGAAGGCCATCAGGAGATTTTAAAAGCAACACCTGGTTCAATGTCCCACACATCTTTGCCACGTGCGCACCTCTTGGTTACACAGTCGGTAGCACACCTACCCCTGAGGTTCTGGAGTCAAGTCTCATTCCAGAGACCTGAGCACAAAACCCACGCTGGCAGAGCAAGTTCTGCACTATGGAGGCACAGTCTGTTGGGAGAGGTGTTGAACCAAAGCCCTCTGAGTTGGATGTAAAAGATGTCAGGGCACTATCTGGAAGAAGAAGAGGGGAGTTATCCTAGGCTTCCCAGCCGATATGTATCCAGTCATCATCATTTAGCTGTTTGTGGGATCTTGCTGTGCACATTTGGCCACCACACCTCACAACATTCCGTAATGGGTTGGGAGCACTTTGGTGCAGAATGAGGTCATGAAGTCCACTGCGTAAATGCAGGTCCCTTCTTGCTTATATCCTCCTCCTGATGAAGTTGGGAAGGTCCCCTGTCCATACCTTATCCCTTCAATGAGTGCCGCTCAACACTCATTCGGGTGACTGCAGAGTTTCCCATTTGCTGCATTCACAATGTGGGCTTTAGCAGTGAAATTCGGTTATGTATCCTCAACGTGCTGATGGAGAAAACGTTCCATTGAAAGGAGGTGCGTGTGTTCAGTGGCTTCATACACCACCCTGTAGTACATTGACTGCCATGGAGCAATGGGTGCCAGTGTCATTGACCACCGTTTGCTTGTCTCAATCCTTCCTCATCGGTTAGGTTTCGCTTGGTGTTCCCTCTTGCGAATTTCCTTGGGATGTCTTATTAATCCGAACCGAAGATAATTAGCACCCACAGAACTGTATCTCAAACTAACCTTGGGCTATGGTTGGCTTGAGTTTCTAAGAATAGAAAACAAGCCTCCAGTGCATCAAAGTCATAAGGGCAAATCAAAAGTTATATCATTATAAAATGTGAACAATTTTGGATCTTAGTTATTAAAAGTATCAGATACAAGAGTAAAGAATGACTGGTGGTGAAGAATCAACCAATCTGCCATTGAAAGCCCTCTTCACCGGCTGATTGGTGTAAGAAGGAGATAGGCGAGTCAGTCAACCAACAGCAGGGATGTGGGGAATAAGTACCGGGACAAAACCACTCAGTATAGGTCCAACACCAGCTGAATGATGGCAGATTGGTGAAGAAAGGCCAGTCTGTTGGAGGGAGACTCCAACACAATCTGTGACGATGGTTAAATCAAGTGGTTAGTTCACCACTTGATTTCATTTATTTTGCTGAGAATTAAAATTCAATAATATTGTGGATAGGAAGATTCAGAAGATTGGAATGCGAAGAGGCTATTTAATCCCCCGAATATCTTGCACCATAGTGTGCTCCATTACTGCATTTTCTATTCATCTCTGATCAATAGCAAAACACTATTCATCTCTGATTTAAGCTGAAGCACTGGCCTGGCCTCACCTATCATTTGTGGGAGAGTTCAGAATTATTACCACCCTCTATGTATAGAAGCTTTTTCGAACTTCACTGCTGAAAGGTTTGGTTCTAATTTTTAATCCTTGTCCCAGACTCCCTGACCAGCAAATCTCCTCTCCATCAACCCTCACCAGTTCCCATAAATCTCATAAAAACGGTCAAATCACCCCTTAACCTTCTACCTTCCAGGCAATGCAACTCTAGCTTATGTCATTACTCCTTACATTACATTTGGTCTAACGGTATTGTGCTTAAGCTACCGGCCAAGTAACCAGTATCTGAACGATGTGTTCAAATCCCACCATGGCAGCTTGGAGTTTAATTAATTATAAGGTCCAGGAATTTAAGCAAGGTTCAGGAATGATAACAATGAAACTATTGAATTGATGTAACTATTTTCCCTGTTTCTGATGGCAGGTCATCAATCTAAGACATCAGTGCTGTTTCTCTCACCACTGTTGCTGCCTGTCCTGCTGGGTACTTCCAGCATTCATGATATAAAAACCCAGTTGGGTCACCAGTGTCACATCAGGGCAGCCTATATATTCCCTGCCATTGGACGAGGAGGCAGTGATTTCCCATGCCACAGGCTTATGCTGACATTGCGTTACCCTGAAACACCACAATATTGCTAATGTGACATATCTTGCAATGGACCAATTTCGTATACTCCAAAATTCACATAGAACATGGAACACATCATACTTTGTGTTATATGGGCTATTCTATAAATGATTCATGTGAGATGTGCTAAACCAAACAATAATGGTATGCTATACTCCATTGAACATTTGGAGGGTGATATTTTGTATATCATAAACATTGTGATATAATGTACACAGGATGTGATGTGTCCTGTAATGTACATAGGGTGTGCTGTTCCCAATAATATACAGGAGATCTGATCCTCCCTATAACATGTACAGGGTGTAATGTGAGGCGATTTCCCTCTAACCCACAGTCTATCTCACATTGTTCAGTGACGGCGCCACACATGTACCCTGAGAGTCCCACCAATGAAAATAAAACTCCTGATGGAAAAATGGGAAAGAGATCTCCAGGAAGCAGAGTCACAGAGGTTGTACAGAGTAACACAGGCATGAGTGTACTCTGAGGTGCAGCCCACACAGGGCACAGCCCATGTCGATAAACCACTCAGGGTTACAAAAACATTTCCACATTAGCAAAACAAGCTTTGCACAGGGTTCCTATTCCTCTAGGAAGGGTCTGCACTATCAAAGAATCCTTTTAATTCAGCATCTTTTTTATGTTTGGTTTTCGTGGTTCTCTCAGTACATAAACAGTTCAAAATGTGTAAAAATTTGGAAATATTTTAAAACCCATTCTGCCATTTTGTTAAATTGCTGACAGATGTCGAACGCCTTCTCGGTCTTTCTCCGAAACTGTCCATATGCACCAAGGTTTCCAGGGTAACGCAATGTCAAAATAAGCCTGCGTCATGGTACCAGTTGGAAATCACCGCCTCCTTGTCCAATGGCCCCTCTATTGATTCAAAACTTTGAACACTCAGTTCCAACTGCGACTTGTTCGCCTTACAGAGTTGCATTAAAAGGGCAATGACAGAGCTTTGGTCATAAGCTTAGGACCCATTCCCTTCCTAGTCTCAGCACGCTCTCAGACAATTGTTCACAATCCTCAGTCCAATTCTTTTAAGGTGCTTCACCCGAAAGGAACCAGGTAACAGACAAGCATCTCCTCCATCATTAACTCAGCCTAGCCCACTCCCAGTGACCCCTCCACCTCCAACAGAGCCTGGCCAACCCTCACACACTAATCTCACATTCCATTATCAACTTTCCATCATTACAATGTCTTTACATTTAATTAACCTGATTTTCTACATTGGCAAAACAAGCTGAATGCCGATAAGAATCCTTAATTAGTTCCATTACATAATGACTCATTGCTTTTCCAACCTCATCCTTAACGAAAATGCAGGACGGTATAAAACTCATTGAAATCTAGACCAAGGAGACATAGTTTCAGAATAAGAGATGGAGATGAGGAAATCCTGCTCTCCGAGGGCTGTGAATCTCTGGAATTCTCTGGCCCAAAGAGCAGTGTAGGGTGAGTTATTGACCGCAGTAAGGAAGGAAGTGGGCAGAGTTTTGGTCTCTGGTGGAATCAAGGGTTATGGGGAGCAGGCAGGAAATTGGACCAGGAATCAGATCAATCACGATCTTATTGGGTTCAAGGTCCACGCGGCATACCTTCGCACCCATTTTTAATGTCTTCTGTTCTTTACTGTTCCTGCTACAAATGGAATGTTACTGCACACACACACGCACATACACGCACCATCACACATGCATTCCACACACACACATATGCATGCACACACACGTGTCCACTTACATACCACACACATGCAGAGTTAGATGTAACAGGATATGACTAGACAGACTTCGCTGTGGACGAACTCTTGCCCAGCTTATCGTTTTACAGCTATAAACCTATACATAGATCTGAACAAAGTGTCCCCATAAAACCAGTGACCCATGCAGTGACTGCACCGTGATCATTGCTCACTGCCAACCAAATGGTGCAATGCTCCAAGTGATAACTGCTAAAGAACAGGGTTAGTAAATTGGAGGCCAGGTTATTGTCTGGTCTCCAGGTAAATGCCTTTCTCCGGGTAAGTGCCTGGAATCCAGGTAAGTCCCCAGTATCGAGGTAAGTGTGCGATACCCAGGTAAGTGCCTGATAGCCACGTAAGTGCCCGGTATCCAGTTAAGTGCCCGGTATCCCGATAAGTGCCTGGTATCCAGGTAGGTGTCCTATTTCTAGGTCCACAGTCCTGCTCCTTCCTCTCCTCTCTGAGGTGTGTGAGGTGAGCAAAGTCCAGGAGCTTGTCCTAGATATAAACCCCATCAGGCCCTGTCCCTGAGAGAAACCCTGAGGCATGCAAGGGTGAGAGTGGAAACAGTGCATCCCATGACTCGGGGGGAAGGTCCTCTTGAGAGTGAAAGTCAGACCAAACATGGTATCTTTTGCAGAACCTTTTCCCCACTTCTGCCTTCCATTGTATCCACTCAAAGCAGAAGAGCCCAAACCCGATGGAGTGTCTGCTGTTGATTTGTTTTATCATTACCATGATCTCGTCGCCCATTTCTTAGTCTCTATCAGAAACTAAAAACCATGAAAGTCTTCACTGCCCTTGGAAATCCCCAACTCCTACAAGCTTCTGGCTTTTCTTGTCAAGGTTATCTAACACTAAGCCTTCCTTTACTTTCCTTCACCTTATCCTGTCCTATTGGACTGCAGTCTCTCACCTTGGCTCATCAATAGGAAGAAACCTTTTGCTCCAATAAGACCCTGAAGGACTGTTCTCACTCATAACTTGTGCTGCTTATTTTTGCATGATGACACAGAGACCCCTACCCTATTACCGTGCCTCCCTTGCCATAGCCACATTCTGTTACCATCTCCAAGAACATACAATGGAACTGCCTCTGCCGACATTACCTGAGCCAAGAACAAGAATGTTCTACAGCCTGCTCTCTACCACTCCCCCTGTAACCGTCTCTCATTATCTCAGGGCAGTGACACTTGCAGCACAGACCGCCAGCGTTGTTGAAAAGTGACAGGAAACTAATAAATAATTACTGACTATTCCCTGAAGTCGTCTGGTCAGCCTGAGAATGGAAAGTATCGCAGGACTACAAGGGTTGAGATGGGGAGTGGGACTGACTGGGTTGCTCTTGCAGGGAGCAGACACAAGCTCAGTGGGCTGAATGGCCTCTCTCAGTGATGTCATGATTCTACATGGAACCATGTTCAGCTGGAGGCCATTCCGCCCACCATATCTGCGTCAGCTCTTTGAGCTATCTAGTTAGCCTCATTCCCTGGCTTGCTTCCCAGATGTGCCCAATCAAGTTGTCCAGCTCTCTTTTGGAAGCAGACTCGGTCAGAACTTTCATCTTCCCCTCAGACAGCACATTCCAGATCACAGTGACTCAGTGTGTAACGTATGCTCCTCATCTCCCCCTCTGCTCCTTTTATCATTTGCCTTGAATCGGAGTCGTTAGTGACCTAGTTTCTCAGTATTTACTCTCAGAACCCCCCCCCTCATAACTTTGGGCATTAAGGAAAAACTGAACTGCAATTACTATTGAACTGACTAATTGACCAAAAGTCAAACAAGTTATTCCAATCAGTGGCACTTGCTATGTGGAATCTTTGAGCACTATGCTGTTTAGAGGACATGAATGCTCTGGGAGGTTTCAGGAGACATGAATCCAAGGCACAGCAATGGTGCTGCAGAATCTTGTGGGAAATTGCAGTGAAGTTACAGGAGTGGAGCAACAAAGTGTTTTGTGTGCATTAGGGTTCCTGCCTTTGTTGCAAATCTTCACTCGACCAACTGCACACAATGGTTTGCACACCAATGTCGTCAGCACCCAATGATTAATGCAAGAAGAACACATTCCATGGTGGTATCTCTTGCAATCAATGACTACTCAGCTTAAAGACGGCAGGTTGATAACCTCAGTCACAGAGTCATAGAGAGTCATAGAGCAATACAGCACGCATACAGGCCTTTCAGCCCAACCAGTCCATGCCGACCATGGTTCCCACCCAGCTAGTCCTGATTTCTTGCGTTCAGCCCATATCCCTCTAAGCCTCGCTCCTCCATGTACCTATCCAAGTGCTTCTTAAATGATACTGTTGTACCTGCCTCACCCACTTCCTCTGGCAGCTCATTCAATATACTCACCACCCTCTGCATGAAAAAGTTGCCCCTCAGGTCCCTTTTAAATCTTTCCCCTCTCACCCTAAACCTATGCCCCCTGGCTTTGGACTCCCCTACCCTGGGGAAAAGACTGTTACCGTCCACCTTATCTATGCCTCTCATAATTTTAAACACTTCTATAAGGTTGCCCCTCATTCTCCTACGTTCCAAGGAATAAAGACCCAGCCTGGCCAACCTCTCCTGATAACTCAGGCCCTCGAATCCTGGCAACATCCTCGTAAATCTTTCTGCACTCTTTCCAGTTTAACCACGTCTTTCCTGTAACAGGGTGACCAAAACTGTACACAGTGCTCCAAGTGCAGCCTCGCCAATGACTTCCCTTGCACAGCAAGAGTCCAACACGGCTTGTTAATGTGGCATAAAAAAGCAGGTGGATTATTCTTCCAGTTTAAAATGCCTTCCCTGGACCCAATGATGCCTGAATCCAAGAATAGCTCAAGACTTTCATAGTTGGCTTTGGCTCATGAACAACTATCTAATTACTTCATCATATGCAGAAATCTGTGAACAACTCCATCATAATTAAAGTAATTAAGTCAATGTAGTACTTAGTAAATACTTATTTAGAACTTCTCGCAAAGCTGTGCAATTCTTGTGTTTCCTTTTTATTCAAATTAACTTTCATGCTCATTAAAAGGTGAGACACATCAACTTTGAATGTGACACATGGACTTTGCTTTTTTTGTTCTAATTGTGTTCTTTCTTGTAAAAATCTTGTCTAATTTATGTTTTTCTTGTGAATGCTGCTGATATGATGCTCTGTGCCTGTGATGCTGCTGCAAGTAAGCTTTTCATTGCACCTGTGCACACATGGACTTGTGCACCTGACAGTAAACTCAACTTTGACTTTTGACTTTGAAGATTTGACTAACTTTGTACCTCTGACACATATACAGTGCCAAGAATTCCCAGATCAGGGATAGGGAAAAGTTTGTGTTCAGTGCAATATCAAGTTCTTTACATTCTGCCCAAGATCACACCTGATGCTCATTCTCAGAACATTAACCCACTTCCTGCTCCAGTAATACTTCTGTTTCCTACTCTCTGGAGCCTTTTGAGGTAGAGCACCTTTTAAGTGGAAGAACTGCTCAGTCACTGTTTTGCTATGAGCCAAGTCCAGCAAACCTTTGACTGTGACTCCAAGAGCTAGGGAGTAGAAAGGACTTTCATCCTCTGACTCTAAACTCAAACCCAGGTTCCAGCAATTTATACACAGAAGGAGATCATTTAACCCCTCAAGCCAGCTCTGCCGTTCAATAAGATTATTGTTAATCTGTGAACCAACTCCATATTCCCCCACCCCACTTTATCCTTTAAAACCCGTCATTGCCGAAGAAACTATCAACCTCAGATTTAAGATTAACAATTAACCCAGCGTCAACTAACCTCACAGAACAAAATTCCAAACTATTACCATTCTGTAGACCTGAAAGATCGGCCTCTAATTTTTAGTTCATGTGTCCTAATTCCAGACTCAGTCCTTGGAAGTAATTCTCTCTCTACAAATAAGTTCAATCAAATCATCTCTCAACCCTCTAAAATACAGGGAATATACCTCTAGTTTGTTTAATTTCATACAGTAACCCAATCCTTAGAGTCCAATGTCTGTTAATATCTTTCAACATCATATTTGATCCACAGTTGTGCTCAATGCACACCGTTTTGCTTTCACAATTTATCAGTCAATTTATCAGTGTAATTTCAATAACCAAAAAATTCAGTCCCACCTCCAGTTTCCTCAAGACTTTCTTGTTGCCAGCCAAGGATGGAGCAACATTCTACCTGGTGATTGTACAGCTTAGGAATTCTCAACACCAGATGTCAGCAGTTGAGCACATTCAAGACCAGGGTTGATAGGGTTGCAGTGCAGGGGAATCAAGAGGTATGGGGATCAGACAGAAAAGCAGCTGAGAAGGATCAGATATGTTCTTATTCGCTGTTTAAGAGGTGATTTCTTTGAAGTTTAAAGATATTAAGAGAAATTGTAATAGATAAAGAGGAATTATTTTCAAAGACTGGACAGTGTAGAATTAGGGGATTGAACTAAACATTAGACTCAGATCTATCAGGAATGAAATTAGGAAACATTGCTGCATGAAAGGTACAGGAATAGTTTCGAACTTTTTTCTGCAAAGTTAGTTGAGGCAGAGACAATCATTAACTTTAACCTGTTCTTGATAAGCATTTTGTCATTGGAGAAGGAAAAGGGGCAAAAGGTAGTTGGATGGGGCCAGGTTACAGATCAGGAATGATTTCATTGAATGTTACAGTAGATTTGAGGAGCATCGCCCACACCCATTCCCACTTTTTATGTTCATATGACGCCCAGGCTTCCACTCCTTGCACTTTGGCTTATTGCACAGTTTGGTTTCTGAAAGGTATGAGCTCCAGAGAAAAGGAAACCAACATCTGTCTCCGTTAAACATAGAGTTAGCAAATGCTTTCTCCATTTTTGTTCTTCACATCACCTGTTCCAGAACCAAATTAACATCTCAGAGACAGATGGGAATACTTGTCACTTCTCACCCACAAATGGAAAGCAATTTCCCCATCGTTTCCTATCTCAGCTCCCTGATCTCTTCTGTAGAAACATGGAATAGAACCTCTGACAACGTTGTGGATTCAAGTCCCACCCTGGGATTTGGGCTCATAATCCCAGCTCACTAAACTAAGGCGTCAGTAACCAGTTTCAATGGTACAGGTGCTTCTAGGGGCTTGAAGGAAGGAGCAGGCTTGTCCCAAAGTGCTACTTATCATTCCTTGTTCAACTGACACCACATGAAACGAGATCGCTCATCTCGTAACACTTTGTGAGATCACACTAGGGTTTTGTCCACACAACAACATCCTCCATACTTTAACGTAATTCAGTGTAAATAAAACATCATAAATAAATTCATCATCAAAGGTCCCCACCATCCGGGCCATGCCACCTTCTCACAGCTCCCATCAGGTAGGAGGTACAGAAGCCTGAAGTCCCACACCACCAGGTTCAAGAACAGCTACTTACCTTCAACAATTCAGTTCATGAACCAATCAGCAAAACCCCAATCACTACGGTATAGCAACACTGTGACCACTTTGATCATTTTGCACTAAAATGGACTTTGATTTTTTTTGTTCTAATTGTGCTCTTTCTTGTAAAAATTGTATATAATTTATGTTTAATTTATGCTTTTCTTACGAATGCTGTTTACTTCATGCTATGTGCCTGTGATGCTGCTGCAAGTAAGTTTTTCTTTGCACCTGTGCATACATAAGATAAGATAAGGTTTCTTTATTAGTCACATGTACATCGAAAAACACAGTGAAATGCATCTTTTTGTGTAGATTGTTCTGGGGGCAACCCACAAGTGTCACCACGCTTCCAGTGCCAACATAACATGCCTATAACTTCCTAACCCGTACGTCTTTGGAATGTGGGAGGAAACCCACGCAGACACAGGGAGAACAAACAAACTCCTTGCAGACAGTGGTGGGAATTGAACCTGGGTCCCTGGTGCTGTAATAGTGTTATGTTAACTGCTACACTGCCGTGTACTTGTGCATATGACAATAAACTTGACTTTGGCTTTGACATTGATAGTTTTTGAGGTATGGGTGCAATACAACATCTTTTGTTTTCTCCATTATCCTCAATGCTTTGTACATACGGGCATTGACAGGGAGAAAAGAGACCCTCTTGTCTACTCAGTATCCTAAACAACAGCAAGGCTAATAACCGAAACTGCGGCATTCCCTCCCTCAACCACTCTACTCTTTCTCCTTTGCTCTGGTGTTCCTTTAACCTGACTTACTGTACAATATTTTGTCACTCACTCTAATGTGAGTCAGTGTCAAAGTTTGTTTGATAGTGCAGCTGTGAAGAGTTTTGGGATGTTTCACCACATTAAGTAAGCTCTATAAGTGCATGATTCCACCACAATGCATCACATTGTGTTACGTCACCCCGTTATCTACCACTCAAGCATCCACCAGAATATGAGCAGGAGTTGATGTGGAGTCGGAGAATGATCCCCTAACTTATCCTCAGACAGGTCCTCCCCGGAACAGTTTGCTGATTTGGAAACCCCAAAGTTGTGCTTTGAAGAGCGAAAGAAAATTGAAGGCGATATAACTTTTACAGCTGTCACCAAAAACCCACATCATGAATGAAATGCAGTAATTCTGAAGGAAGAATTTTTGGCCTGATTCCTGTTCCAAACACCTACAACCATCCAACAACCTCCTGATTTCTTTTGCCATTAATATCAACATCTTCATTTTCTTCTCACCACTGTTAATTTGAATTTATTTGCCCCACAACTGCTAGATGTAGTGCCTGGTCTTTGCATACTCTCTTCAACTTTGGCAATGTCCTGTGCCTCTGTCTTTTTGGTTAAAATTAAATTAACTTTGTAAAAAAAAATCAGAATTATGTTTAAATTGAAGTTGTCCAAAAGAACAAAAAACAGCACTACAAAAAAAGGCAAATCCCACAACTCCCAAGTGAAGAAGGCTCATAAAGTTCTGAGGTTTACTCTGTCCTGACCTCCCTCGCCCAATGAATCGGGCCCTGTGTCCAATCCAGCTGTGAATGGAAAGAGTATGGAGAGGCTAGCTTTCACTCACATCTATACTTGATGAAGATAGCCTATTAGGCTGAGAGCACTATCATCCTTCAGGTTTCCTGCCTTTGTTAAACTTGATTAAATTATCAGCACCCTCAAAACATTGAGGGTTTCCGGGGAATTTTGCTTTGAAAGGGACATTGCTTTCAGAAAAAAGTCTTTCAGGGATGGGAGAAGGATAAGGGTGAGGTGGTGAGATGTGCTGACAAAGATGTCGGGCCCAAGAAATGTGGTGACGTTTTCCATTACGAAATCTGTCTAAAGGTTGGGTCACTGGGGACTAATCCAAGTGATGTGGCACAGATATAAAGCAGTGCCCTCCGATCTTAGGGCAAAATCGTTGGATGGCAGTTGGTGGTTGTGTAGAGAACCACTAGCCATCTATGGCTAATGGCCCATCTCACCTTGGCACCTCATGCATACTCAACCAAATGGCAGAAGTCTGGAGTCCACGTGTTGACACGTCTGACTGCAGCTTAACCACCTGACTCACCTTTGTATCCCGTGACAGAGCAGTGAGCAGGTGGATGGAGAGCTCCAGTGCATCAGGGCTGACACAGTAGTGTAGCTGGTCAAGCTGCTGCCTCACAGCTCCAGTGACCTGGGTTCAATCCTGACCTCCAATGCTGTGTGGAGCTTCCGTGTTCTCCCAGTAACCTTCCAGGTTTCCCCCAAAAATGGGGGTGCATATGGGTTAATAGATTAATTAGCTGCTGTAAATTGTCCCTAGTGTGGGGTGAGGGGTAGGATTTAGAGGAGAATAAAATGGGAAATTGGGGAGAATAAAATGTGAGGATTAGTGTAAATCGTTGATGGTTGGTACAGACTCGATGGGCTGAAGGGCCTATTCCCATGCTGACTGGCATACATACAGTGACCCCATTCACTTCAATAAGGCCACTGACCTCCCCTGGGAAAAGATAAACATTCAAGTTCTTCTACTTTAATGTCTTTAGTTATCTGTTGTTGTGTTATGATGTTGGCAATTTTTATTTTGTAATTACTTAAATCAGTTCGAATAATTTTTGGATGTCTCTGTCAGAAACATCTAACAACAGTTAAGAAAGACTTGGAGCCTTGGCCAGGAATGAGCTGCACGTCTTTTTCCAGGAATGAGGTCTCGGTGATTGGCTGAATCCCACCCACCACACGGAGCCTGTTCTGCCCCATGGCACACCCTGTGTGATGGGGGTCAGCTTGGTCAGCCCCCTGCACCTGGAAGTGGTCGGTGGGCACTGGAGGTGGTGAGTACAGCAGTGGCCATGTCCAGCAAGATCCCACCAGTAGAATCAAATATGTCTTCTATACGTCATTGAAACTGAACTGTTCAAAGGCTCCAGTTCCCAGTGGAATGTTGCCTTCCATTGATTCCAAGGTGTCTGAACCCAATGATGCAATGATCCATTTGTTGAGCATCGCCGGTATTCTTAGTCAGTGTTTTATGGTACTTCTTAAAAGATGTTAAAGAAAAACAGAAGGAAGAGTACAACCATCCTCGACACCAGTGTCACTGTCTCGAATTCCTAAAATATTGGACTTGGACCTCTGCTTCACAATTAGAAAGAGAAGCAACATTTGCTTCATCACCTTTGTCTCCCAGACTCTGAAACCAGATTTTGAAGAATTCAGACTCCCACATCCAGGTCTCAAAAAAAGCAAGAACTTTCATTTGAATCGCACCTCACTGCACCCATGCATATCTCAAAAAGCTTTGCAAGCCAGTGAGTTTCATTTCACATGCACCTGGTAGAACTCTTGCACCTCTGAGAGCAAAGGTTATGAGTGAAGTTCTTCCTTCCAGACTTATGAGAACAACAGTCTTGGCTGCAGTACTGAGGGTATGCAGCACCTTCAGACATTTCGTCTTTTGGGTGAGAGTTTAAACTGAGGTACCCTCTGACCTCTCCTTTGGAGAAGGGCGGTTCTGCTAGCCTCAGCATCCTGGCCTCAATTAACATCGTGAAAACAGATTATCAGACCATTGTCACATTGCTGTTTGTGGGTGATTACAAATTGGCTGTTTCCTACGTTACAACAACAAGTACCCTTCAAAACTACTTCACAGACTGTGAAGCACATTGGATGGTCTTGAAAGAGATGTAAAAGGCACTATAGACATGAAAGTCTTTCTCTTTGAAGAGCACTCACTGTTGTTATGTAGGGAAATGCCACATCCAATTGCGCACAGCAAGGTGCCACAAACTGCAAAGAATAAGGCACCAGATAATCAGTTTTTGATGGCATGTCAGAGTTTAAGGCGGGTCTGAAAGAGTAACAAGGGAGCGCAAGAATGGATGTAACCATGGTGTTCCAACTGTCCTTCAAGTGCTTCGCAATGCCAAAACTAGTGACATCTAGTGGCAGAACATCAATGCATCAACAATCTTTGATGATATGTCCAACTTGGATGGGCTGTGTTCTTTCTATAATGTCCAGCTGGAACAAGAAGCAACCAACAGGGGATCGACAGATGCCTCAACCTAACCGCACCGCCACTGGTTGGAGTTGAATCACGCTCTCCTCACTGATCAGAGGTTCCTTCCACGTCCAGTTTTAAGCGGCCTTGGTTGGAGTTGGTGGTATCCGTACCCCTAACCAGCCAAGTGTTGGGCACAAGCTTTCTGGACTCCTGACCCAAGTCCAACATTGAGACAGCCTCATCTCAGCCAGTGATCCAGAGCTGAGGGAGGTGCTGACAGCAAGCTGAGTACCTGTCCAGTGGCCTTTAATGAGGATCTGTCTGAAGAGGAGCAGGTCAGCTTGCTCAGAGGCCTTGCCAGCACACCCTCTGTGAGCACTAGGGTCCTGTGGCTGATCACTGACTTGGAATTAACAGCTCCTACATTTGCTGTCAGCCCCCTACAAAAATAATCCCATTGTTTAGTATGATCAGAGAGGGGTCAATGGTACATGAGGTGTTACAAATGTGGAAACATTTATTTTAACAAAAGCATGGGCTGGAAGGAGCTCCATTTTTGACCAAGCGCCTTCTCCAACTGGGTAGATAGGAAATATCAAAGAGAATCACAGAAATCGAAGAGGTTGCCCAATCTTCCTAAATGGAATCTAAACAAATTAGCACAAGTTCTCAACCACAGATGCTTTTTATATTTAAAACTGAGGGAAAAGACGAAGTACATCACAATCATGCCCCTGATGGCTGATTGAAACAGGAGCCCTTCACTCCAAAACAGCTGGGCCTCAATGGGTTAATGGGTTAATGGGAGACTGTTTTCACAAGGCTAGTCCCAAACTTGGCCAAAGTTTCAGCTACCACATCTGCCCGTCCAGCTTCTTCACACAGAGAACTAGGCATCCCAAAGTACAATGACGAACACTGTAGGCAACGGTGGGTTGCGGCAGAGGGATCAGTTTTTCTACTGCAGATACCTTCGAAGTGACAGGGTAGTTCAGTAAAGCAGAGGAGGTATTTCAGCTCTCGAGTTAGACTGGAGAAAACAGGGCTCAAAGAAGTTTGGGAGGAGATTTGACAGAGGTGGACAATATCATGATGGGTTTAGACAAGGGGGATGTTCAAGGACAGGAAGCAGAAAGATTCAACATGATGACAATTGATGGGAGGGAGGGTGGGATGAGGAGCGGAAACTGCTTAGACAGAGGGTGCTGATGATCTGGAACACACTGACCGTAAGGCTGGTAGAAACACAATTAATCAGGGCTTTGATAGGCACCAGAGAACACTTCACGGGGCTGTAGGGTAAGAGCAGGGTGATCGGATTTACAGGCTTGCTTCACTAGAAGCTAGCACAAGCTCAATGGCCTGAGTGGCCTCCTTCTGTGCCGTGCAGCACCATCCACTCTCTGGCACTCTACCTCGCTGCTCATTTTGTACCTGGATGTCGAGTGACGGAGGAAGATTCCAGCAGGGAGGCAGAGCAGCCGGGGCAAGCCCTCAGCTGCTTCCTGTTGCCGGAACTGTGAAGGTGGCCACCGGTGGAAGAGATGGCATCCTTCACGCTGGAACTCAGGACATTGAGTCAAGGCCAACATTGCCAGTGCCAACTTCGGCATGGGATCCGCAACGTGTTGGTTAATGGGATCGCTACCACACTCCTGCCTTTGGCTGACTGGAGATTGGTTTAGTCCCTCCTTGGTTTGTGCTCTGGGCAACCCGGCTACGACACTGTCGAGTCTGAGTCTCTCCAGCATCCGACATCTTGAGCAACAGCAATGCATCGGGAGAGAGACTCACAACATGGCTCACCCTCAACGCTGACAAATCCAAAGCAAGCCCATTCTCTTCCTCAGCACCGTTTCACAGCCACATTCTCTGAAGGATTTTCTATCCTTCACTGAGGAAGCAAAATATGTTACATATAACATATTTATTTATGGATAGAATGATATTATAAATATATATTAATGGTTTTATATATATAAATTAAACTGAACTCAGGTATAGAAAAGTGGGAAATCAAATATTTAAATAAATAAAAAAAGTCTTTTAGGTCTCAGTTTATTTAATGATGAGATTTTTGGCTTTTTGTGTACACAGAACAGATGTCCCAATCTTGTCTCAGCCAATAGGCCCCTCAGTTTGGAGGGTTTCAGAGCGACAGGTCATGAGGTATCCAAACTGGGTGTCAATCTATCACTGCGTATAAATACCACAAATAAATTGCCATGGAATTTGCAACAAGGGTCAGCCTTCAAAAGAAATGGCATTGGAAAGCTGGTGACATAAACTCAATAACAGCCCCTTCCTTCAATCCTCACTCCCTCCCTGCCCATCGTTACAGGTCAGTTCTGCACCAAACCTGTTCTGAGAAACTAAAGGCTGATTTCGGTGGAGATGGGCAAGGCCAGTTTCATCGCCACACCAGTAATGCCCCTTCCACTTTTTCCACAGAAGAAAATCAACCTTAAGTTGCAAATTATCTTTATCAGCCATGGGCTCTGGCAGTTGTTCCATTTCGGACTGCTTAACTCTTTCTCTGCCCGATCTCTCTTGTCAAGGTGCTGCTTTTGAAGTCATTACGTAGACAGAAGAAAGTTAACACTTTCAGGAATGCAGGTACGTATATCTCTGAACCATAGTGTTCTTGAGTTTGATTTTTGTTCAGCAACTTGACCATCACGTAGCTTGGTGGAAGGTATATTTTTTGATTCTATTTGCCTGAGTGGCAGCACTGACCTGGAAAACAATTCACTCTTACGCCTGACAGATTGAGCCTTAAAGCACAATAGTCACACAAGACTTTCTTGCTTGCTTGAGACATACAGTACAGGTTAATATTTTTGCCAATATCCAATTGCTCAGTTGACTAGACTGCACAGCTCGTGTGGGAGAAAATAGGAGGAAGTATTGCTCAATCTGTCAATATTCCACGTATTATCCTGGTGAAGTGAGACAGGCATGTGAAAGACAGGTCTGTCATCAAATCCCACAACACAGAAACAGTGCCTTTGCCCCACTGAGTTCATACTGACAGTCCAGCACCCTACACTAATCCCATTTTATTCTCCCCACATTCTCCTCAAATCTCCCCCCCAGATTCGACCACACACCTACGCACCACGGCTATTTTACAACGGCCAATTAACCCACCAACCCGCACGTGTTTGAGAAGCCTGGAGAAACTGGAGCACCCGGGGCAAGCACACACAGTCGCAGGGAGAACGTGCAAACCCCACACAGGGGGCACCGGCGGTCAGGATTGAACCTGGGTTGCGTGAACTGTGAGGCAGCGGCTCCACAAGCTGTGTCGCCTGCTCTGACAACGCCAAGAGAAAGGGAGATGGTGTCCCACTAGAAAAACCTGAAGAGAGCACGAATAAACATGATGATAATGTAACGGGTGCAAGGTATTGGGGGTAAGATCGAGTCTTCTGCCCTGTGCAAAGTCATTGCTAACAAACCTGGCTTCAAGTGACCAGCTGACTGACACTACAAGTGATACGTGTGACTTGGGAGGACAGAGTTAAAAGAGAACTAACCAAAAATTGTACTTTGAGTTTGATTTTCTCCAAACGTTGCCATCAGCTTTATCCTGTCCATTATCGGCCTTACGTGGAGAGGAGAGAACCTCACGCCATCTTAGCAACAGCTTTGGTGAAGTGAAAATGGCGGGAGGGAACAAACTAACAACCTGCCTTATAGACATGTTCCATTCAAAGCCATATTCATATATCAACAGGCAAACACAATTCATGTCAGACAAATCTCAGACGTATAAATTCACACAGAATATACCGAGAAATTGATGATTAATTATTTTGAGCCCTTTTCAAATGATCGAGGTTATTGTATATGACAGAATTCTTTTGCTATCTTTTTAAAAGCATCACCTAGGTGAATGGTTAATTTCAAAGACTTTAAAAATAAATTATAGTTCATGTAACAGATTGAGCAGTGCACCATTCAACTGACTAAACCTCGCTTTTTGGATAAGGTGGCATTGTGGGCATAAACGATTGCTAGCACTGTCTCTCCAGGTGGAGCCAAATAGAAGTGGAATGTTTTTTTCCCTTCCCTTCAGTGTTACCCACTGACGATGTGGTTGTTTTAGGCTGCTGTGTCAGTGGCCTGACGGACTGCCAATGAAGAGAGAGAGGGACAAAAAAAATCTCTTTTTTTATCCCCACACTTCCTCACTCCTTTTTTACAATTCAGGCTTATTATTAGGACATCTGCTTGCAAAGAGCACAACTCTAGTTTGTTGCATTGACCCGGTTAGCAACATTTCTAACAAGCATTATTTGCTTTGTCAGTAAATATGTGGCACACTTTTTGTAGACAGCGAGTAAGACTTTTCTTCTTCAACTTGAAGGTTGTATTTTAGCCACGC
The DNA here is from genome assembly GCF_009764475.1 of Pristis pectinata. Lineage (NCBI taxonomy): Eukaryota > Metazoa > Chordata > Chondrichthyes > Rhinopristiformes > Pristidae > Pristis > Pristis pectinata. The sequence continues at coordinate 1,611,422 of NC_067435.1, read as the reverse complement.
GCATATTGAATGGCATGAAATTGTACAGTCAAGCAGGACTTGGCATTGTCAAATTTCAGCCCCACGATTATGTCCCAGACTGGTTCCAACTACCCATTCCCAGCTCTGCAACAGGATAGCAGCATGCTGGGCTATAGAGGGAGAGTTAAGAGTTACTTACCAGTGTTACTTGATGCTGTCTTGGGAGCCAGTGCTGGGAATAATTCCGCACTCCCTGTCTGTGCTCCCTATGCAGAGCAATGGTGTCTCTTGTTGCTCCTTAAAGCCCCTAACCCATAGAGCCTCACTAACATGTATAAAAAATGCAGATTTAAGTGCAATGCCCTCACATATAAGACCAAACTATTTTGCAAAGTTTAACACATCTGCTCCACACCTCTGCCTCAATATATAACTCACACTGAGAAAATGGGAAGATTCGTGTTAATAATCATTTTTTGTTTAGACTTTTGTACAGCTAATTCTCCAATTTTTCTTTCTATTCAAGCATGTAAAATGGAATGATCCTTTTACATAACTGTGCCCATTAAAGGTGCTCATTGAAGGTGAATTTACACACATACCCTAAACCATGAAAGACCAGGGAAAAAAGTGTTGATATTGCTATTAGATTAGATGCAGTGCATAGCTGGACAAAGCACACGTCATCGTCGGGTGCAACTCAAAGGTTCACTTATTTTCTATTCCAGTGGCACACTTTATAACATCCAGCAGTCTGTGGTCACAACATTACTACACACACATCCGAATTCTCTTTGCAGCAAGAGATTTCAATTTAGATTGTGAGCAGGGATATCAGAATATCCAAGTCCTCTACATAATCCGAACATTTACTGGCTACACATGGCATTCACACTCTAAGCAAATTGTTGCAAATAAAAAATTGGCTCAATTCAAGCAGCCTCTGCTCCTGGAGCTTTGGCTCGGTCACTCCCTCACTCAGCCTTTGTGACAAAGGCCGTGAGTCGAAGCCCAAATTGGAGCAGGCGGCCAGTGTCCGACAGTCTGATACACAACTGGGCAAGCTCCGAGGAAGCTGGAGATATGAGAAATAAAAGGCCGGCTCCTTGTTCAAAGTGGGAAAATAAACCAAAGGAAAGACAACATAGTTGACACTTTGAACGAACAGATAAATTGAGCTCGAGGGCCCCTCTCTTATTAATTTAATTACAAATGTATTTTTTTTCAAATTGCATTCATCCTCCCTCAAACCTTCCTGCTTCTAAAGTGTAAAGTGTAAAGCTGGTGGCTCAGACGAGAAAAATTTTTAATAAAAATCAGGAACAATTCAAACCACAAACATGGACAGTTTAAGAGGGGAGAAAAAAAATCTGTAATGCTTTAATTAAGGATTTTTATTTAATCTACGTGGGATTTCAAATGAACTCCTGTTTGTACACTCACTGTAATGGTTTATGCCTG